>NC_092616.1:6012500-6312500 GCF_047663525.1 Anas platyrhynchos | reverse complement strand
TTTTGGGGCGTTTCGGAGGGTTTTGGGGACACTTTGGGGACATTTTTGGGGACGTTTGGAGACATCTTGGGGAGGTTTGGGGCACCTTGGGGACACACTGGGGACATCTTGAGACACTTGGGGACATTTTGGGGACGTTTCAGCAGATTTGGGGACATTTTGGGTCATTTTGGGTCACTTTGGGATGTTTTGGGGATGTTTTGGGGTCGTTTTGGGGGACGTTTGGGGACATCTTGGAGGGGTTGGGGACACACTGGGGACATCTTGAGACACTTGGGGACATTTTGGGGACATTTTGGGACATTTTAGGACATTTTGGGACAATTTCGGGTCAATTTGGGACATTTGGGGATGTTTTGGAGATGTTTTGGGGGAGGAATTGGGGCGTTTTGGGGATGTTTTGGGGCACCTTGGAGACACTCTAGAGCCATTTGGGGACACTTGGGCGGGACGTTTTGGGACATTTTGGGGACATTTCAGGACATTTTGGGACAATTTGGGGCATTTGGGGATGTTTTGGGACATTTGGGGATTTTTCGGGATGGTTTGGGGGCGTTTTGGGTGGGGGTTTGGGGCACTTTGGGGCACTTTGGGGGGGTTTGGGGCCACCTCAGCCACTGCGCCCGGCTCGGGGACGGCGCCCTGGGGGCCCTGGGGGGGCTGCGCCACTGCCTGGCCGAGCTCAACCTGGCAGGTGAGGGATTTGGGGGAAAATACGGGGATTTTGGGAAAATTTGGGTCATTTTAGGGGGTTTTGGAAGGTTTTAGGGACACTTCAGGGACATTTCAGGGGACATCTGGGGACATCTTGGGGGGGTTTGGGGACGTCTGGGGGACATTTTGGGACACTTGGGGGGGCTTGGGGACATTTTGGGGAGAAATACGAGGATTTTGGGTCATTTTGGGTTGTTTTGGGGCATTTTGGGGCGTTTCGGAGGGTTTTGGGGACACTTTGGGGACATTTTTGGGGACGTTTGGAGACATCTTGGGGAGGTTTGGGGCACCTTGGGGACACACTGGGGACATCTTGAGACACTTGGGGACATTTTGGGGACGTTTCAGCAGATTTGGGGACATTTTGGGTCATTTTGGGTCACTTTGGGATGTTTTGGGGATGTTTTGGGGTCGTTTTGGGGGACGTTTGGGGACATCTTGGAGGGGTTGGGGACACACTGGGGACATCTTGAGACACTTGGGGACATTTTGGGGACATTTTGGGACATTTTAGGACATTTTGGGACAATTTCGGGTCAATTTGGGACATTTGGGGATGTTTTGGAGATGTTTTGGGGGAGGAATTGGGGCGTTTTGGGGATGTTTTGGGGCACCTTGGAGACACTCTAGAGCCATTTGGGGACACTTGGGCGGGACGTTTTGGGACATTTTGGGGACATTTCAGGACATTTTGGGACAATTTGGGGCATTTGGGGATGTTTTGGGACATTTGGGGATTTTTCGGGATGGTTTGGGGGCGTTTTGGGTGGGGGTTTGGGGCACTTTGGGGCACTTTGGGGGGGTTTGGGGCCACCTCAGCCACTGCGCCCGGCTCGGGGACGGCGCCCTGGGGGCCCTGGGGGGGCTGCGCCACTGCCTGGCCGAGCTCAACCTGGCAGGTGAGGGGTTTGGGGGAAAATACGGGGATTTTGGGGCATTTTGGGTCATTTTCGGGCGTTTTGGGGGGTTTTGGAGATGTGTTGCAGGAGGAATTGGGGCATCTTGGGGGGGTTTGGGGACGTCTGGGGGACATTTTGGGACATTTTGGGACTCTTGGGGGGGCTTGGGGAATTTTGGGGAGAAATACGGGGATTTTGGGTCATTTTGGGTCATTTTGAGGCGTTTTGGAGCATCTTTGGGGGGGTTTGGGGGAGGAATTGGGGCAGCTTGGGGGTGGTTTGGGGACATCTTGGGGGGGGTTGGGGACATCTGGGGGACATTTTGGGACATTTTGGAACTCTTGGGGGGGCTTGGAGAATTTTGGGGAGAAATACGGGGATTTTGGGAAAATTTGGGTCATTTTCGGGTGTTTTGGGGATGTTTTGGGGGAGGAGATGGGGCATCTTGGGGCTGTTTTGGGGCACCTTGGGGACACTCTGGGGCCATTTTGGGACCCCTGGGGGGCTTGGGGACATTTTGGGGACATTTTGGGACATTTTGGGTCACTTTGGGATGTTTTGGGGGTGTTTTGGGGACGTTTTGGGGGACGTTTGGGGACATCTTGGAGGGGTTGGGGACACACTGGGGACATCTTGAGACACTTGGGGACATTTTGGGGACATTTTGGGAAATTTTGGGACATTTTGGGACATTTCCGGATGTTTTGGGGACAATTTGGGACATTTGGGGATGTTTTGGAGACGTTTTGGGGGAGGAATTGGCGCATTTTGGGGACATTTTGGGGCACCTTGGAGACACTCTAGAGCCATTTGGGGACACTTGGGCGGGACGTTTTGGGACATTTTGGGGACATTTCAGGACATTTTGGGACAATTTGGGGCATTTGGGGATGTTTTGGGACATTTTGGGATGGTTTGGGGGCGTTTTGGGTGGGGGTTTGGGGCACTTTGGGGCCGTTTGGGGGGGTTTGGGGCCACCTCAGCCACTGCGCCCGGCTCGGGGACGGCGCCCTGGGGGCCCTGGGGGGGCTGCGCCACTGCCTGGCCGAGCTCAACCTGGCAGGTGAGGGATTTGGGGGAAAATACGGGGATTTTGGGAAAATTTGGGTCATTTTTGGTCATTTTGGAGATGTTTCAGGGCGTCCTGGGGGGGTTTTGGGGGAGGAGTTGGGGCATCTTGGGGGCTTTTGGGCACCTTGGGGACATTTAGGGGATGTTTTGGGACACTTGGGGACATTTTGGGGACATTTCAGCAGATTTTGGGACATTTTGGGTCATTTTCAGGTGTTTCGGAGGGTTTTGGGGACACTTTGGGGACATTTCAGGGGATGTTTGGGGACATCTTGGGGGGTTTGGGGACATCTGGGGGACATTTTGGGACATTTTGGGACTCTTGGGGGGGCTTGGGGAATTTTGGGGAGAAATACGGGGGTTTTGGGAAAATTTGGGTCATTTTGGGGGGTTTTGGGGATGTTTTGGGGACATTTCAGAGGACGTTTGGGGACATCTTGGGGGGCTTTGGGGCACCTTGGGGCACCTTGGGGACACACTGGGGACATTTTGGACTCTTGGGGGGGGTTGGGGACGTTTTGGGGACATTTCAGCAGATTTTGGGACATTTTGGGTCATTTTGGGACACTTCAGGATGTTTTGGGGATGTTTTGGGGGAGGAGTTGGGACGTTTTGGGGACATTTTGGGGAATCTTGGGGACATTCTAGAGCCATTTGGGGACACTTGGGAGGCTTGGGAACATTTTGGGGACATTTCAGGACATTTTGGGGAAATTTGGGGACATTTTGGGACATTTGGGGATGTTTTGGGGACATTTCGGGGCATCTTGGGATGGGTTTTGGGGATGTTTCATGGACATTTGGGGATGTTTTGGGGCACCCTGGGGACATCTTGAGACACCTGGGGACGTTTTGGGGACATTTCAGGACATTTTGGGACATTTCCTCCCCAAAACCCTTTTAACCCTTTCCCTCCCTGAATCTTTTACCCCAAACCTTTTTAACCCTTCTTGCCCAAAACCCCTTTTAACACCCCTTCCTCCCCAAACCTTTTTTAACCCTTTCCTCCCCAAACCCTTTTTAACCCCTTCCTCCCGAATTCGTTTTTAACCCTTTCCTACCCCCAACCTTTTTAACCCCTTCCTCCCCAAAACCCTTTTTTAACCCCTTCCTCCCCAATTTTTTTAACCCCTTCCTCCCTGAATCTTTTTAACCCTTCCCCCAAATCTTTTTAACCCCTTCCTCCCCAATTTTTAACCCCTTTCTCCCATAATCCTTTTAACCCTTTCCTCCCCGAATCTTTTTAACCCTTTCCTCCCCGAATCTTTTTAACCTTTTCCTCCCCAAACCTGTTTTACCCCTCCCCATTTTTTTAACCCCTTCCTCCCCAAAACCATTTCAACCCCCATTTTTTAACCCTTTCCTCCCCAAACCCTTTTTAACCCCTTCCTCCCCAAATCTTTTTTAAACCCTTTCCTCCCCATTTTAACCCCTTCCTCCCTGAATCTTTTTAACCCTTTCATCCCCAAACCTTTTTAACCCAAACCCTTTTAAACCCCTCCCCATTTTTTAACCCCTTCCTCCCCAAAACCCCTTTTAACCCCTTCCTCCCTGAACCTTTTTTAACCCCTCCTCCCCAAATCCTTTTTAACCCCTTCCTCCCCAAACCTTTTTAATCCCTCCCCAATTTTTTTAATCCCTTCCTCCCCAAATCCTTTTTAACCCCTTCCTATCCCAAATCCTTCTTAACCCCTCCCTCCCCAAAACCCTTTTAACGCCCCCAATTTATTTAACCCTTTCCTCCCCAAACCTTTTTAACCCCTTCCTGCCCCCAAACCCTTTTTTAACCCTTTCCTCCCGAACCTTTTTAACCCCAAATCTTTTTAACCCCTCCCCATTTTTTTAACCCCTTCCACCCCAAATCCTTTTAACCCTTTTCTCCCCGAATCTTTTTAAACCCCTCCCCATTTTTAACCCCTTCCTCCCCAAATCCTTTTTAACTCCTTTCTCCACCCGAAAACCCTTTTTTAACCCCTTCCTCCCCAAAACCCCGTTTTAACCCCTTTCTCCCCAATTTTTTTAACCCCTTCCTCCCTGAGTCTTTTTAACCCCTTTCTCCCCGAATCTTTTTAACCCCTTCCTCCCCAAAACCCTTTTAACCCCCCTTTTTTTAACCCTTTCCTCCCCAACCCCTTTTTAACCCCTCCCCAATTCATTTTTAACCCCTTCCTCCCCAAATCCTTTTAACCTTTTCTCCCCGAATCTTTTAAACCCTCCCAATTTTTTTAACCCCTTTCTCCCCGAACCCTTCTTAACCCCTTCCTCCCCCCAAAAAAACCCTTTTTTACCCCTTCCTCCCCAGGCTGCCCCCGCCTGACCGACCAGTGCCTGCCCGCCCTGCGCCGCTGCCCCCGCCTGCGCCGCGTCGACCTCCGCTCCTGCCGCCTGGTCAGCCCCGAGGCCTGCGCCCGCCTCTGCCAAAACCCCCCCCCGGCCCCCCCGGCGCTGGGGGGGGTGGGGGGGGGGGCCCCCCGCTTCCGAGCCCCCGAGGAGAAGCTGCTGCTCAAGGACAGCTAGGGCAGGGCCCCCCCGGGGGGGGGTTGGGGAAATTTGGGGGACCCCCCCGGGATTTGGGGATGACCCCCCTTTGGACTTGGGGACACCCCCATGGATTTGGGGACACCCCCGGGATTTGGGGACCCCCACTTGGACTTTGGGACCCCCCCCAGGTTAATGGGGACCCCCCCCAAGGAATTTGGGGACCCCTCTGGAATTTGGGGAACCCCCCTTCGACTTGGGGACCCCCCTTGGACTTGGGGACCCCCCCAGTTAATGGGGATCCCCCCAGGAATTGGGGAACCCCCAGGATCCCCCCTGGTTAGTGGGGATCCCCCCAAGGAATTTGGGGACCCCCCCCCAGATTTGGGGACCTCCCCAAGGACTTGGGGACCCCTCCAGGACCAATGGGGCACCCCCCAGATTATGGGGACCCCCCCCTAAATGGGGGCCCCCCCTAAGGACTTGGGGACCCCCTGGAATTTGGGGCCCCCCCCAGGACATGAGGACCCCCGCTGAAAACTTGGGGACCCCCCCAGGACCATTGGGGACCCCCCCCTGAATTTGGGGTCCCCCAAGGACTTCAGGACCCCCCCCCGGGACCATTGGGACCCCCCCAGAATTTTGGGGAGCCCCCCACGGATGACGAGGACCCCCCCAGGACCATGGGACCCCCCCCAGGAAGATGAAGACCCCCCCCCAGAAGATGGGGACCCCCCCAAAAATATTGGGGACCCCCCCGGATGCCGGTGAGCTTGGACTTTGGGGACCCCCCCAGAATTTTGGGGACTCCCCCAGGACTTTGGGACCCCCCAGTTTGGGCCAAATCCTCCCAAAATTGGGGCTGACCCCCCAAAAAAATATTTGGGGACCCCCCCTGGAGTTTTGGGACCCCCAAATTGGGCCAAAACCCCCCAAAATCGGGGCTGAACCCCCCCAAAAAAAATTTTGGGGACCCCCCCTGGAGTTTTGGGACCCCCAATTTGGGCCAAAACCCCCCAAAATCGGGGCTGAACCCCCCCAGAAAAACTTTGGGGACCCCCAAAAAATTTTGGCACCCCCCCAAAATTTGGGGACCCCCCAAATTTGCCCCTCCCCCCCCCCCCCAACGAGGTTCCTTCATTAAAGCTATGCACTGATGGGGGAGGGGCAGCGTGGCCACGCCCCCTTTAAGCCCCGCCCCCTTTAAGCCCCGCCCATTTCATAACCACGCCCCCTTGCTTAAGCCCCGCCCCCTTTCAAAGCCCCGCCCCCCGTGGCCAATCAGGGGACACCCTCAGGGATAGGAGGGGGCGGGGCTTCGCGTGGCCACACCCCCTTGGTATAAAGGGGGCGTGGTTATGGGCGTGTCTTCGTTGGCCACGCCCATTGTGGGCGGGGCTCCAGGTGGGGGGGGTTCTTAAAGGGGAAGGGGCGGCTTTGGTGACAGGGGGAGGGGCGTCCCTTGGCCACGCCCCCTTGTGGGCGGGGTTAGTGGAGGCCACGCCCATTGTGGGCGTGGTCACATGAGGCCACGCCCCCTTTGCCGCGGGGGGCGGGGCTTTTATACTTGAATCCTCGAGACTTGAATGGGGGGGGGGAAGGGGAGGGGCCCCAAATTGGCCCCGCCCCCTTAGGACCAAAGCTGCCCCGCCCCCTTCTCATGGCCCCGCCCCCTCCCGGGATTTTTTTGGGGGGCTGGGGGCGGGGCTTAAAGAGTGGGGGGCGGGGCCTCCGCCAATAAAAGGTCGTTGTTTTTTTTTTTTTTTTTTTTTTTAACAAAAAATCGCCAAAATTTGTCTGTTTGTGGTTGGGGGAGGGGTGCCTGGGCCGAAACTGTCCCAAAAAAATCGAATTTTCCCAAAATATCCCAAAATGTACCCAAAATATCCCAGTATTTCCAAATGTTCCTAAACTAAACGCCCCAACATAGCCAAAATATCCTGAAATGTCCCCAAATTTTCCCAAATATCCTGGAGTATCCCAAAGTTAAGGACCCTAAATACCCTGAAATGTCCCCAAATAGCCCAAAATGTCAAAAAATACCCCAAAATGTCCCAAAGTGTCTTAAAATATCCCTAAGTGTTGCCAAATGTCACAAAATAACCCAAATTGTCCCCAAATTTCCCCAGATTTCCCCAATTATCCTCAAATAGCCTGAAATGTTCCCAAATCCGTCAAAACGACCCCAAATATTCTGCAAAATCCGAAAAGAAAATGGCCTGAAATGTCCCCAAATGGCCCCAAATATCCCAGAATGACCCAAAATGGTTGGAAATAGACCCAAATGGGCCCGAACATCCCCAAAATATCCCCAAAAGAAATGTCCTAAAGTGTCCCCCAAATATCCCAAAAGACAATGTCCAAAAATATGCCCAAATGGCCCCAAATTTCCCCAAAATAGCCTCAAATTGCCCCAAAATAGCCTAAAATGTCCCCAAATGTCCCTAAAATATCCCAAACTGTCCCCAGATATTCCAAATTGTCCCACAAAATGTCCCAAAATATCCTAAAACATTCCAAATTTCCCCAAAACACCCCAAATTGGCCCAAAATATCCCCAAATTATCCCCCAAAATCTCAAAATATCCTAAATTATCCCCAAATTTCCCCAATTTCCCCCCATTTATCACAGAATCCCTTCCCACCTCCCCCCCAGCTCCTCCCCTTTCCCATTAATCCCTTAAAACCCCCCAAAATCCCACAAATATGCAAATTTATGCAAATTAAGCCACGCCCACCTCCCACTGACCCCGCCCCCCAGCCCCGGGCCCTGCGCAGGGCGGGGCCGCGCGGCGGGAGGGCTCTGCGCATGCGCACGGGTGGGGGCGGGGGGAGGAGGGGAGCGGCGCATGCGCCCTGCGCTGCATGGGCAAAGGGCGGCGTCACGGCGGGGAACTGCGCATGCGCGGCGGGCTCGGGGGAGGGCGGGGGCGGAGCATGCGCAGAGCGGGAGGGCGGGGAACCCGTTGGGCGGGGGAGGGAGTTGGGCGAGCGTTGCGCATGCGCAGCGCGGGCGCGGCGGGCGCTCGGCAGATTCGCCACGCGCTGCGAATTAAAAATAAAATTAAAAATTAAGAGAAAAGGGGGAAAATGTGGGAGAGGGGATAAGAAATGAGGCGAAAATGCGAAGGAAAGGGGAAAAATATTTAAGCAGCGCATTAGGGGCCGAGCGGCAGATTCGCCACGGGGCTATCGGCAGATTCGCCAATTGATATCGGCGGATTTGGCGATATCGCGACTTTGCGGGGGGGTTTATCGCGGTGGGGGGGGGTTAAAAGGGGAGGATGTTGATAACAGAGCGGCTTTGATAACGAAAAAGCTTTTGGGGAGCGATTTGATTCCGTGTCGAAAGTGCGGCGAGGGCTCGCTCTCGCGAGATTCCCCGCGAGCTCCGCGTTGGCCACGCCCCCTCCTCCTCCCCTCCCCGCCCCCTCCCCTCACCGGGTCCCGGCCCCGGCGGCGGCGGCGGCTCCGCTCCCGGCCCCCCCCCCCGGAGACCCCCCCTGGAGACCCCCCCCCCAGGAGCCCCCCCCCCACCTCGGAGCCCCCCCCCCCCCGGAGCCCCCCCCCCGTCGTCGTTGGACCCCGCCCGGCTCCGGCGTCCCGCGGGGGGCGGCAGCGGGCAGGTGAGGGGGGGTTTTGGGGGGATTTTGGGGGGTTTTGGGGGGTTTGGGGGGGTTTGGGGGTGGGGGGGGTGGGGAGGTGAAGGGGGATTGGGGGGGGTGAGGGGGGTGAGGGGGGACAGGGGGGTGTGAGGGGAGAGGGGGGGCTGAGGTAAATTTGGGGGGGTGAGGGGAATTTGGGGGGCTGAAGGGAATTTGGGGGGGCTGAGGTAAATTTTGGGGGTCCCAGGGAAAATTTGGGGTGAGGGGGACAAGGGGGGCTGAGGGGAATTGGGGGGAATTGGGGGGGTTCAGGGGGACAGGGGGGGTTGAGTGGGACGGGGGGTTTGGGGGGGACAGGGGGGTTTGAGGGAAATTTGGGGGGGCTGAGGTAAATTTTGGGGGTCCCGGGGAAAATTTGGGGTGAGGGGGACGGGGGGGGCTGAGGGGAATTGGGGGGGCTGAGGGGGTTGAGGGGGACAGGGGGGTTTGAGGGGAATTTGGGGGGGCTGAGGTAAATTTTGGGGGTCCTGGGGAATATTTGGGGTGAGGGGGACGGGGGAGGCTGAGGAGAATTGGGGGGGTTGAGAGGGACGGGGGGGCTCAGGGGGACGGGGGGGGCTGAGGGAAATATGGGGGGGCTGAGAGGAATTTGGGGGGAGTGAAGTAAATTTTGGGGGTCCTGGGGAAAATTTGGGGTGAGGGGGACAGGGGGGGCTGAGGGGAATTCGAGGGAATTGGGGGGGTTCAGGGGGACAGGGGGGGTTGGGGGGGACGGGGGGGGTTGAGGGAAATTTGGGGGGGCTGAGGTAAATTTTGGGGATCCCGGGGGAAATTTGGGGTGAGGGGGACAGGGGGGTGTGAGGAGAATTGGGGGGGTTGAGAGGGACGGGGGGCGTTTAGGGGAGCAGGGGGGGCTGAGGTAAATTTGGGGGGGTGAGGGGAATGGGGGGGCTGAGGGGAATTTGGGGGGGCTGAGGTAAATTTTGGGGGTCCTGGGGAATATTTGGGGTGAGGGGGACAGGGGGGGTTCAGGAGAATGGGGGGGGGGCTGAGGTGAATTTGGGGGGGTGAGGGGAATGGGGGGGGAGGTAAATTTGGGGGGGGGGTGAGGGAAAAATTGGGGGTCCCAGGGAAAAGTTTCTGGTGAGGGGATGGGGGGGCTGAGAAGAATTGGGGGGGCTGAGGTAAATTTGGGGGTGCTGAGGTAAGTATTTGGGATTTTGGGGAAAAAGAGGGTGTGAGGGGATTGGGGGGGGGCTGAGGTAAATTTGGGGGGGGGTCTGAGGTAGATATTTGGGAATTTGGGGAAAAAGTTGGGGTGAGAGGATTGGGGGGGGTCTGAGGGAAATATTGGGGGCCCAGGGAAAAGTTGGGGTGAAGGGAACGGGGGGCTGAGGTAAATTTGGGGGGACTGAGGTAAATTTTGGGGAATTTGGGGGGAAAAGTTGGTGTGAGGGGATCGTGGGGGGGGCTGAGGGGAATTTGGGTGGAGACTGAGGTAAATATTGGGGGGTTGAGGTAAATTTGGGGGAACTGAGGTAAATATTGGGGGTTTTGGCGGGAAAGTCGGTGTGAGGGGATCGTGGGGGGCGGGCTGAGGGAAATTTTGGGGGTGCTGAGGTAAAAATTGGGGAATTTTGGGAAAAAGTTGGGATGAGGGGACTGGGGGGGGTCTGAGGGAAATATTGGGGGCCTGAGAGGAACGGGGGGGCTGAGGTAAATTTGGAGGGGCTGAGGTAAATATTGGGGAATTTGGGGGGAAAGTGGGTGTGAGGGGTTCCGGGGGGGGGGGGCTGAGGGAAATTTTGGGGTGCTGAGGTAAAAATTGGGGATTTTTGGGGAAAAGCGTGGTGTGCGGGGATTGTGGGGGGGGCTGAGGTAAATATTGGGGGGTTGAGGTAAATTTGGGGGAACTGAAGTAAATATTGGGGGTTTTGGCGGGAAAGTTGGTGTGAGGGGATCAAGGTGGGGGGGCTGAGGGCAATTTTGGGGGTGCTGAGGTAAAAATTGGGGATTTTGGGGAAAAAGTTGGGGTGAGGGGATCGGGGGGGGGGTCTGAGGGAAATATTGAGGGCCTGAGAGGAACGGGGGGGCTGAGGTAAATTTGGGGGGGCTGAGGTAAATTTTTGAGATTTTGGAGGGAAAGTCGGTGTGAGGGGATCCGGGGGGGGGGGGCTGAGGGAAATTTTGGGGGTGCTGAGGTAAAAATTGGGGATTTTGGGGAAAAGTTGGTGTGAGGGGATCTTGGGGGGGAGCTGAGGTAAGTAGTGAAGAACTGAGGTAAATTTGGGGGAGGCTGTGGTAAATTTTGGGGAATTTGGGGAAAAGCGTGGTGTGCGGGGATTGTGGGGGGAGCTGAGGTAAATATTGGGGGGTTGAGGTAAATTTGGGGGAACTGAGGTAAATATTGGGGGTTTTGGCGGGAAAGTCGGTGTGAGGGGATCGTGGGGGGCGGGCTGAGGGAAATTTTTGGGGGTGCTGAGGTAAAAATTGGGGAATTTTGGGAAAAAGTTGGGGTGAGGGGATCGGGGGGGAGGGTCTGAGGTAAATTTGGGGGGGACTGAGGTAAAAATTGGGGATTTTGGGGGGAAAAGTGGGTGTGAGGGGATTGGGGGGGGCTGAGGTAAATTTTTTTGGGGGGCTGGGAGAAATATTGGGGGGACTGAGGTAAATATTGGGGAATTTGGGGGGAAAATTGGTGTGAGCGGATTGGGGGGGGCTGAGGTAAATTTGGGGGGAACTGAGGTAAATATTGGGGATTTTGGGGAAAAATTTGGTGTGAGGTGATTGTGGGGGGTGCTGAGGTAAATTTTGGGGGGGCTGAGATAAGTTTGGGGGACTGAGGTAAATTTTGGGGAATTGGGGGGAAAAGTTGGTGTGAGGGGATCGTGGGGGGGCCGCTGAGGTAAATTTGGGGGGGGCTGAGGTAAATTTTTGAGATTTTGGAGGGAAAGTCGGTGTGAGGGGATCCGGGTGGGGGGGCTGAGGGCAATTTTGGGGGTGCTGAGGTAAATTTTTGAGTTTTTTGGGGGGAAGTGGGTGTGAGGGGATGGGGGGGGGTCTGAGGGAAATATTGAGGGCCTGAGAGGAACGGAGGGACTGAGGTAAATTTTGGGGAATTTGGGGGAAAAGTTGATGTGAGGGGATCGTGGGGGGGTCTGAGGTAAATTTGGGGGGGTTGAGGTAAATTTTTGAGTTTTGTGGGGGGAAGTGGGTGTGAGGGGATTCTGGGGGGGACTGGGAGAAATATTGGGGGGGACTGAGGTAAATATTGGGGAGTTGAAGTAAATTAAGGGGTTTCGGGGAATTTATGGGGTTTGAGGGGGGATCTGTGAGGTTTGGGGGGGTCTTTGGGGTTTGAAGGGGAGTTAGGGGGGGATTTGTGGGGTTTGGGGGGATTTGTGGGGTTTGAGAGTAAAATTTATGTGGTTTAGGGGGGATTTGTGGGTTTTGGGGGTAAAATTTGTGGGCTTATGAGGGGATTTATGGGGTTTGGGGGGGATTTGTGGGGTTTGGGGGGGATTTGTGGGGTTTGAGAGTAAAATTTGTGGGGTTTGGGGGGGATTTGTGGGGCTTGGGGGGTAGATCTATGGGGTTTGGGGGGAATTAATGGGGTTTGGGGGGGATTTATGGGGTTTGAGCGTAATATTTATGGGGTTTGGGTGGGATTTTTGGGGTTTGAGAGTAAAATCTGTGGGATTTGGGGGGGATTTGCGGGTTTTGAGCGTAATGTTTATGGGGTTTGGGTGGGATTTGTGGGGTTTGGGTGGGATTTGTGGGGTTTGAGAGTAAAATTTGTGGGGTTTTGGGGGATTTATGGGGTTTGGGTGGGATTTTTGGGGTTTGAGAGTAAAATCTGTGGGGTTTTGGGGGGGATTTGCGGGTTTTGAGCGTAATATTTATGGGGTTTGGGGGGGATTTTTGGGGTTTGAGTGGAGATCTGTAGGGTTTTGGGGGGATTTGTGGGGTTTGAGGGGGAATTAATGGGGTTTGGGGGGCATTTTGGGGTTTGAGAGTAAAATCTGTGGGGTCTGGGTGGGATTTGTGGGGTTTGAGAGTAAAATCTGTGGGATTTTGGGGAATTTACTGGTTTTGAGCATAATATTTATGGGATTTGTGTGGGAATTTATAGGATTTTGATAGGATTTATGGGGTTTTGAAGGAATTCTTGTGTTTTGTGCTGAATTTACGGGCTCAAGACGACCTGTGGGCTTGAGGGGGGCTTTGTGGGGTTGCGCCCACCCCCCCCGACCCCCATTTTTTAACTTTTTTGTCCCCCCCCCAGTGTCAATGAGGCAGAATGGAGCCGGAGGCGGGGGCTGAGAGCCAGCGGCCCCCCAGCGCGCCCTGGCGCAGCTACAAGCTGCTGGTGGACCCCGCGCTGCGCCGCGCCCCCCAAAAAGTCTACCGCTACGATGGCGTCCACTTCAGCGTCCCGGTGAGTGCCCCCCCCGGTAATTAACGCCCCACGCTAATTAGGCGGACCCCCCCCTCGCTAACGAGACCTTCCGCGTGTTGATAGGACTTAGGGTTAATGAGGGGCGGCACCGCAAATGGGGCGCCCCCCCCATTAATGTTAAGGGAGTTGTGGGCTTTTTGGGGGGGTTTTGGGGTGTTTAAGGGGGTTGTAAATGAAATTTTGGGGTTTTGAGGGTCCTCACAGTTTGGGGTGCCCCATAACTGTCTAATAAGGACCCTAAAATTATCCTAAAAGTGATCTATAGTCTGGGAAACCCCATAATTAAAGGTATTTTGGGGTGTTTAAGGGGTTTGGAAGTTAAAATTTGGGGTTTTGAGGCTCCTCACGGTTTGGGGTGCCCTATAAATATCCAACGGGGACCCCAAAATCATCCTAAAAGTGCTTTAACATCTAGGAAAACCTATAATTGAAGGTATTTTGGGGTGTTTGTGGGGGGCTTGGGGGGGTTTTGGGGTGTTTAAGGGGGTTGTAAATGAAATTTTGGGGTTTTGAGGGTCCTCACGGTTTGGGGTGCCCCATAAATGTCTAATAAGGACCCTAAAATTATCCTAAAAGTGATCTATAGTTTGGGAAACCCCATAATTAAAGGTATTTTGGGGTGTTTAAGGGGTTTGGAAGTTAAAATTTGGGGTTTTCAAGCTTGTCAGAATTTGGGGTGCCTCATAAATGTCTAATAGAAACCCTAAAATTATCCTAAAAGTGATCTATAGTCTGGGAAACCCCATAATTGAAGGTATTTTGGGGTGTTTGTGGGGGGTTTTGTTTTTTTTTTGGGGTGGTTAAGGGGTTTGGAAGTTAAAATTTGGGGTTTTGAGGTTCGTCAGAATTTGGGGTGCCCCATAAATGTCTAATAGGGACCCCAAAATCATCCTAAAATTACTTTAACATCTAGGAAAACCCATAATTAAATGTATTTTGGGGTGTTTAAGGGGGTTTGGAAGTTAAAATTTGGGGTTTTCAAGCTTGTCAGAATTTGGGGTGTCCCATAGATGCATGGTAGGGACCCCAAAAAGACCCTAAAATAATCCTAAAAGTGATCTATAGTCTGGGAAACCCCATAATTGAAGGTATTTTGGGGTGGTTAAGGGGGTTGTAAATGAAATTTTGGGGTTTTGAGGGTTCTAACAATTTGGGGTGCCCTATAAATATCCAATGGGGACCCCAAAATTATCCTAAAAGTGCTTTATAGTCCAGGAAACCCAATAATTGAAGATATTTTGGGGTGTTTGTGGGGTTTGTAAATGAATATTTGGGGTTTTGAGGCTCCTCGTATTTTGGGGTGCCCCATAAATGCCCAGCAGGGACCCCAAAACCATCCTATAGGTGCTCAATTATATGGGAAACCCTATAAATTGGGCAATCGGGATATTTTGGGGGCATTTATGGGGTCGTACGTCAACATTATGGGGCGGACGAACCCCCTAAGATAATTTTGGGGTGGTTTTGGGGTTTTTGGGGGGTGTTCACCCTGATTTCCCCTATAGGATTCCGGGTACCGCCCCGAGGGCGACGTGCGGGACCCGCGGCCCCGCCGCATCTGGGCCAAGCACCGCGACCTCTCCTTGCCCGTCCCCAAATTTAAGGTGAGTTTGGGGGTTTTTGGGGTTTCGGCGGGGTTTTGGGATCTCAGCGGGATTTGGGGTTTCGTCGGAATCCTGGGTATTTCAGCGGGGTTTTGGGATCTCGGTGGGATTTGGGGATTTCAATGAGATTTTGGGATCTCAACGGGGTTTTGGGATTTCAGTGGGATTTTGGGGTTTTCAATGACATTTTGGGGATCTCGATGGGATTTTGGGATGTCAACGGGATCTTGAAATTTCACCCCAATTTGGGGATCCCAATGGGGGTTTGGGATTTTAATGGGGATTTGGGGATCCCAATGGGGATTTGGGGATTTTAACAGGGATTTTTGGATTTTAGTTGGGATTTGGGGATTTTTAACGGGGGGTTGGGGATTTCAATGGGATTTTGGGATTCCAACAGGTGTTTTGGGATTTTAACGGGGTTTGGGGGATTTTAATTGGGATTTGGGGATTCCAATGGGGATTTGGAGATTTCAACAGGGATTTTATTGTGGATTTGGGGATTTTAATGGGATTTTGGGATTCCAGCGGGGGTTTTGGGATTCCAGTGGGGACTTGGGGATTCCAACAGGGATTTTAATTGGGATTTGGGGATCCCAACAGGATTTGGGGATTCCAATGGGGATTTGGGGATTTTAACAGGGATTTTAATTGGGATTTGGGGATTCCAACAGGGGTTTGGGGATTTTAGTTGGGATTTGATGATTTTAGTAGGCATTTGGGGATCCCAATGGGGATTTGGGGATTTTAATGGGATTTTAATGGGGATTTGGGGATTTTAATGGGATTTCAATGGGAATTTGGGGATTTTAATTGGGATTTGGTGATTTTAACTGGCATTTGGGGATCCCAGTGGGGATTTTAATGGGGATTTGGGGATTTTAATGGGATTTTAATGGGATTTCAATTGGGATTTGGGGGTTTTAATGGGATTTCAATGGGGATTTGAGGATTTTAATGGGATTTTAATTGGGATTTGGGGATTTTAATTGGGATTTGGGGATCCCAATGGGGATTTTAATGGGATTTTAGTGGAGATTTTGGGATTTTAATGGGATTTCAATGGGGATTTGAGGATTTTAATGGGATTTTAATTGGGATTTGGGGATTTTAATTGGGATTTGGGGATCCCAATGGGGATTTTAATGGGATTTTAGTGGAGATTTTGGGATTTTAATGGGATTTCAATGGGGATTTGGGGATTTTAATGGGATTTCAGGATTTTATTGGGATTTCAATGGGGATTTGGGGGTTTTAATGGGATTTTAATGGGCATTTGGGGATTTTAGTGGGATTTTAATGGGGATTTGGGGATTTTAATAGGATTTCAGGATTTTAATGGGATTTTAATGGGAATTTGGGGATATTAATGGGATTTCAATGGGGATTTGGGGATTTCAATGGGATTTTAATTGGGATTTGGGGATTTTAATTGGCATTTGGGGATCCCAGTGGGGATTTTTATTGGGATTTGGCGATTTCAATGGGATTTTAATGGGGATTTTAATGGGATTTTAATGGGATTTCAATGGGGATTCGGGGATTTTATGGGATTTCAATGGGATTTGGGGATTTTAATGGGATTTTAATGGGGATTTGGGGATTTTATTGGGATTTCAATGGGGATTTGGGGATTTTAATGGGATTTTAATGGGGATTTGGGGATTTCAATGGGATTTTAATTGGGATTTGGGGATTTTAATTGGGATTTGGGGATCCCAATGGGGATTTTTATTGGGATTTCGGGATTTCAATGGGATTTTATTGGGGATTTGGGGATTTTAATGGGATTTCGATGGGGATTTGGGGATTTTAATTGGGGTTTTGGGATTTTGATTGGGATTTTCCAGCTGGACGAATTCTACGTGGGCCAAATCCCGCTGAAGGAGGTGACGTTCGCCCGGCTGAACGACAACGTCCGCGAGGCGTTTTTGGCCGAAATGTGCCGAAAATACGGGGAGGTGGAGGAGGTGGAGATCCTCCTGCACCCCAAAACCCGAAAACACCTCGGCCTCGCCCGCGTCCTCTTCGCCAGCACCCGCGGCGCCAAGGAGACCGTCAAGCACCTGCACAACACCCCCGTCATGGGCAACGTCATCCACGTGCAGCTCGACATCAAAGGTCGGCTTCTGCGGCTCGTTTTTGGGGCAAAAAACGACGTTTTTGGGGTTTCAAGAGGGGAGAAAGCAAAAAAATGGATTTTTGGGGCTTCGCGCAACCAAAATCCTCTGAATTTCCACAGTAGGGCAGTAGAGGATGAAGTTTTCCAAGCTCATCATCAACAGGCTAAATGCTATTTTTGTAGTGTTTTGTGACCCAAAAATCCCCAAAATATCATTTTTTAGGGTTTTGTGCCTCTAAAATCCACAAAAATTCATTTTTGGGGTTTCGCGCAACCAAAATCCTATAAATTGACACTGTATGACAGCAGAAAATGAAGCGTTCCGAGCTCACCATCAACAGGCCAAATGCTATTTTTGTATTGTTTTGTGACCCAAAAATCCCCAAAATATAATTTTTTAGGGTTTTGTGCCTCTAAAATCCCCAAAAATTCATTTTTTGGGTTTCGCGCAACCAAAATCCTGTGAATTTTTGCAGTAAGGCAGCAGAAAATGAAGCGTTCTGAGCTCATCGTCAGTGGGCCAAATGCTCCTTTTTTAGGGTTTTACGACCCTAAAATCCCAAATTCTCTTTTTTTAGGGTTTGGTGACCCTAAAAACCCCAAAGATCATTTTTTGGGGTTTCACGCAACCAAAATCCTATGAATTTTCACAGTAGGGCAACAGAAAATGAAGGATTTTGAGCTCATCATCAACGGGACAAAGGCTACTTTTGTAGTGTTTTGTGACCCAAAAATCCCCAAAATATCATTTTTTAGGGTTTTGTGCTTCTAAAATCCCCAAAGATCGTTTTTTGGGGTTTCGCGCAACCAAAATCCTGTAAATTTACACTGTATGGCACCAGAAAATGAAGTATTTTGAGCTCGTCATCAAGGGGTCAAATGCTCCTTTTATAGGGTTTTACGATCCTAAAATCCCAAATTCTCCTTTTTTAGGGTTTGGTGATCCTAAAAACCCAAAGATTGTTTTTTGGGGTTTCGCGACACCAAAATCCTGTGAATTTTCGCAGTAGGGCAGCAGAAAATGAAGTATTTTGAGCTCATCGTCAATGGAGCCAGATGCTCCTTTTTTAGGGTTTTCCAAGCCTAGAATCCCAAATTCTCCTTTTTTAGGGTTTGGCCACCCTAAAAACCCCAAAGATTGTTTTTTGGGGTTTTGCACAACCAAAATCCTGCGAATTTTCACAGCAGGGAAGCAGAAAATGAAGTATTTTGAGCTAATCAATGGGCCAAACGCTCCTTTTTTAGGGTTTTGCGACCCTAAAATCCCCAAATGCTCGTTTTTTAGGGTTTTTGTTCCCGTAAGCTCCCAAATGTTCCTTTTTTCAGGTTTTTGACCCCAAAACCCTACAATTCCCTTATAGGGCAGCAGCGGATAAAGTACTACGAGCTCATCGTTAACAGGGCTAAATGCTCCTTTTTTAGGGTTTTCTGACCCTAAACTCCTAAATGCTCATTTTTTTTAGGGTTTTTGTGCCCTTAACATCCGAAATGTTCTTTTTTTCGGGTTTTTAACCCCAAAACCCTATAATTCCCTTATAGGGCAGCAGCGGATGAAGTACTACGAGCTCATCATTAACGGCACCTATTGCTCCTTTTTTAGGGTTTTCTGACCCTAAACTCCTAAATGCTCATTTTTTTTAGGGTTTTTGTGCCCTTAACATCCGAAATGTTCTTTTTTTAGGATTTTTAACCCCAAAACCCTACAATTCCCTTATAGGGCAGCAGCGGATGAAGTACTACGAGCTGATTGTCAACGGGTCCTATTGCTCCTTTTTTAGGGTTTTCTGAGCCTAAATGCTCATTTTTTTAGGGTTTTTGTTCCCGTAAGCTCCCAAATGTTCCTTTTTTGGGGTTTTTAACCCCAAAACCCTACAATTCCCTTATAGGGCAGCAGCAGATGAAGTACTACGACCTCATTGTTAACAGGGCTAAATGTTCTTTTTTTAGAGTTTTCTGAGCCTAAATGCTCATTTTTTTAGCGTTTTTGTTCCCGTAAGCTCCCAAATGCTCCTTTTTGGGGGTTTTTAACCCCAAAACCCTATAATTCCCTTATAGGGCAGCAGCGGATGAAGTACTACGAGCTGATTGTCAACGGGGCCTATTGCTCCTTTTTTAGGGTTTTCTGACCCTAAATGCTCATTTTTTTAGGGTTTTTGTTCCGGTAAGTTCCCAAATGTTCCTTTTTTGGGGTTTTTAACCCCAAAACCCTATAATTCCCTTATAGGGCAGCAGCGGATGAAGTACTACGAGCTCATCGTCACCGGGTCCTATTGCTCCTTTTGTAGGATTTTTGCGCTTTTAACATCAGAAATGCTCATTTTCTTAGTGTTTTTGTTCTTGTAAGCTCCCAAATGTTCCTTTTTTAGGGTTTTTAACCCCAAAACCCTATAATTCCCTTATAGGGCAGCAGCGGATGAAGTACTACGAGCTGATTGTCAACGGGTCCTATTGCTCCTTTTTTAGGGTTTTCTGACCCTAAATGCTCATTTTTTTAGGGTTTTTGTTCCCGTAAGCTCCCAAATGCTCCTTTTTTTGGGTTTTTAACCCCAAAACCCTACAATTCCCTTATAGGGCAGCAGCGGATGAAGTACTACAACCTCATCGTTACCGGGTCCTACTGCTCCTTTTGTAGGATTTTTGCGCTTTTAACATCAGAAATGCTCATTTTTTTAGGGTTTTTGTTCCCGTAAGCTCCCAAATGCTCCTTTTTTTGGGTTTTTGACCCCAAAACCCTACAATTCCCTTATAGGGCAGCAGCGGATGAAGTACTACGAGCTCATCGTTAACAGGGCTAAATGCTCCTTTTTTAGGGTTTTCTGACCCTAAATGCTCATTTTTTTAGGGTTTTTGTTCCCGTAAGCTCCCAAATGTTCCTTTTTTCAGGTTTTTGACCCCAAAACCCTACAATTCCCTTATAGGGCAGCAGCGGATGAAGTACTACGAGCTGATTGTCAATGGGTCCTATTGCTCCTTTTATAGGATTTTTGCACTTTTAACATCAGAAATGCTCATTTTTTTAGGGTTTTTGTTCCGGTAAGCTCCCAAATGCTCCTTTTTTCGGGTTTTTAACCCCAAAACCCTCCAATTCCCTTATAGGGCAGCAGCGGATGAAGTACTACGAGCTCATCGTTAACAGGGCTAAATGCTCCTTTTTTAGGGTTTTCTGACCCTAAATGCTCATTTTTTTAGGGTTTTTGTTCCCGTAAGCTCCCAAATGTTCCTTTTTTCAGGTTTTTGACCCCAAAACCCTACAATTCCCTTATAGGGCAGCAGCGGATGAAGTACTACGAGCTGATTGTCAATGGGTCCTATTGCTCCTTTTATAGGATTTTTGCACTTTTAACATCAGAAATGCTCATTTTTTTAGGGTTTTTGTTCCGGTAAGGTCCCAAATGCTCCTTTTTTCGGGTTTTTAACCCCAAAACCCTCCAATTCCCTTATAGGGCAGCAGCGGATGAAGTACTACGAGCTCATCGTTAACAGGGCTAAATGCTCCTTTTTTAGGGTTTTCTGACCCTAAATGCTCATTTTTTTAGGGTTTTTGTTCCCGTAAGCTCCCAAATGTTCCTTTTTTCAGGTTTTTGACCCCAAAACCCTACAATTCCCTTATAGGGCAGCAGCGGATGAAGTACTACGAGCTGATTGTCAATGGGTCCTATTGCTCCTTTTATAGGATTTTTGCACTTTTAACATCAGAAATGCTCATTTTTTTAGGGTTTTTGTTCCGGTAAGCTCCCAAATGCTCCTTTTTTCGGGTTTTTAACCCCAAAACCCTCCAATTCCCTTATAGGGCAGCAGCGGATGAAGTACTACGAGCTCATCGTTAACAGGGCTAAATGCTCCTTTTTTAGGGTTTTCTGACCCTAAATGCTCATTTTTTTAGGGTTTTTGTTCCCGTAAGCTCCCAAATGTTCCTTTTTTCAGGTTTTGACCCCAAAACCCTACAATTCCCTTATAGGGCAGCAGCGGATGAAGTACTACGAGCTGATTGTCAATGGGTCCTATTGCTCCTTTTATAGGATTTTTGCACTTTTAACATCAGAAATGCTCATTTTTTTAGGGTTTTTGTTCCGGTAAGCTCCCAAATGCTCCTTTTTTCGGGTTTTTAACCCCAAAACCCTCCAATTCCCTTATAGGGCAGCAGCGGATGAAGTACTACGAGCTCATCGTTAACAGGGCTAAATGCTCCTTTTTTAGGGTTTTCTGACCCTAAATGCTCATTTTTTTAGGGTTTTTGTTCCCGTAAGCTCCCAAATGTTCCTTTTTTCAGGTTTTTGACCCCAAAACCCTACAATTCCCTTATAGGGCAGCAGCGGATGAAGTACTACGAGCTGATTGTCAATGGGTCCTATTGCTCCTTTTATAGGATTTTTGCACTTTTAACATCAGAAATGCTCATTTTTTTAGGGTTTTGTTCCGGTAAGCTCCCAAATGCTCCTTTTTTCGGGTTTTTAACCCCAAAACCCTCCAATTCCCTTATAGGGCAGCAGCGGATGAAGTACTACGAGCTCATCGTTAACAGGGCTAAATGCTCCTTTTTAGGGTTTTCTGACCCTAAATGCTCATTTTTTTAGGGTTTTTGTTCCCGTAAGCTCCCCAAATGCTCCTTTTTTCGGGTTTTAAACCCCAAAACCCTACAATTCCCTTATAGGGCAGCAGCGGATGAAGTACTACGAGCTGATTGTCACCGGGTCCTATTGCTCCTTTTATAGGATTTTTGCGCTTTTAACATCAGAAATGCTCATTTTTTTAGGGTTTTTGTTCCCGTAAGCTCCCAAATGTTCCTTTTTTCAGGTTTTTGACCCCAAAACCCTACAATTCCCCTATAGGGCAGCAGCAGATAAAGTACTACGAGCTCATCATTAACAGGGCTAAATGCTCCTTTTTTAGGGTTTTCTGACCCTAAACTCCTAAATGCTCATTTTTTTTTAGGGTTTTTGTGCCCTTAACATCCGAAATGTTCTTTTTTTAGGATTTTTAACCCCAAAACCCTACAATTCCCTTATAGGGCAGCAGCGGATGAAGTACTACGAGCTGATTGTCAACGGGTCCTATTGCTCCTTTTTTAGGGTTTTCTGACCCCAAATGCTCATTTTTTTAGGGTTTTTGTTCCCGTAAGCTCCCAAATGCTCCTTTTTTCGGGTTTTTAACCCCAAAACCCTCCAATTCCCTTATAGGGCAGCAGCGGATGAAGTACTACGAGCTGATTGTCAATGGGTCCTATTGCTCCTTTTTTTAGGGTTTTCTGACCCTAAATGCTCATTTTTTTAGGGTTTTTGTTCCGGTAAGCTCCCAAATGTTCTTTTTTCGGGTTTTTAACCCCAAAACCCTCCAATTCCCTTATAGGGCAGCAGGGATGAAGTACTACGAGCTGATTGTCAATGGGTCCTACACGCCCCAAACCGTCCCCCACCGGGGGCAAGGCGACGGAGACAGGGGGACAAGGCGGAGGCGGTAAGGGGGGGCCCCCCCCAAACTTTTGGGATTTGGGGTCTTTTGGGGTCCCGTGCCCCCCCATAATTATAGGGTCCGGGTTGGGGCCCCCACCCGTCTCTGCCCCCGGGGGATTTTGGGCCCCCAAAACGCCCCCATTTCTCCCCCCATCCTATTTTAACCCCCCGGGAGACTTTGGACCCCCGATCCCTTTTGGGCCCCCCCAATCCCCTTTATACCCCCCAAACACCCCCATTTGCCCCCCGGGTGGCATTTGGGCCCCATAACTCCCCCATTCATCCCCGGGGGATCATGCCCCCCCAACACCCCCATTTGCCCCCTGGGGGGTATTGCCCCCCCAACTCCCTCATTTGCTCCCCGGGGGGTATTAACCCCCCCCCCCCAACACCCCCATTTACCCCCCGGGGGGTATTTACCCCCCCAACATCCCCTTTTGCCCCCTGGGGGCCATTTTTTGCCCCCCAACACCCCCATTTCCCCCCTGGGGGGCATTTAACCCCCCCCAACTCCCCCATTTACCCCTCCAGGGGGCATTTATCACCCCCCAACTCCCCCCATTTGCCCCCCATGATGGTGCCCCCCCCCAACTCCCCCATTTGCCCCCCAGAAATATCCCCCCCAAAACCATCCCCCTCCTGGGGGGTATTTAGGACCCCCCAACTCCCCCATTTGCCCCCCTTGGGGGGCATTTAACCCCCCCCAAATCCCCCATTTGCCCCCCCCCCGGGGGGGTATTTAACCCCCCCCAACTCCCCCAATTTCCTCCCCGGGGGGTATTTCCCCCCTAGTATTCCCCCAATTTGCCCCCCGGGGGGCATTTAACCCCCCCCAAATCCCCCAATTTCCTCCCCTGGGGGGTATTTGCCCCCCGGGGGGGTATTTCCCCCCCCAACACCCCCATTTACCCCCCGGGGGGTATTTAACCCCCCCAATCCCCCTCTTTTACCCCCCACCCCACCCCATTTCCCCCCTGGGGGGTATTTACCCCCCCCAATCCCCCATTTACCCCGGGGGGTATTTATCCCCCAATCCCCCCGTCCCCCGGGGGGGTATTTACCCCCCAACACCCATTTACCCCCCGGGGGTATTAACCCCCCAATGCCCTTTTACCCCCCACCCCATTTGTCCCCTGGGGGGCATTCATCCCCCCCAAATCCCCAATTTACACATCCCCCGGGGGGTATTTACCCCCCAACGCCATTTGCCCCCCGGGGGGTATTTAACCCCCCCCAATACCTATTTTACCCCCCTAATCCCCTTTTTACCCCCTACCTCAACCCCATTTCCCCCCTGGGGGGCATTTCCACTCCCCCCAACCCCCCATTTCCCCCTGGGGGGTACTTTCCCCCTCCAACACCCCCTTTTGCCCCCCAGGGGGACATTTCCCCCCCAACACCCCATTTCCCCCCTGGCAGTTTTGGGCCCCCCCCCCAACTCCCCCATTTGCCGGAGAGATGTCCCCCCAACACCCCCTTTCCCCCCCAGCCCGAGTCCCGGCGGCGTCACTCCGCCGACAGCGCCTCGGCTCCGGGAGCACCCCCGGCAACGGGACCCCCGAGCCCCGCCTGCGGCCCCTTCCAGCCCCCCGGCGCCCCCTACGGCACCCGCGGCACCGCCTGCGCCACCGGCACGCGCCTACGGGCCGGTAACGGGGGGGCCGGTTTTGGGGTCGATTTGGGGGTTTTGGGGTCCATTTTGGGGTCGTTTTGGGGTCGCTTTTGGGGTTTTGGGGTCGCATTTTGGGGTCTGCTTTTGGGGTTTTGGGGGTCGCTTTTGGGGTCGCTTATGGGGTTTTGGGGTCCCTTTTGGGGTTGCTTTGGGGGTTTTGGAGTTTTTTGGAGGCTTGGGGTTCCTTTTGGGGTTTTGGGGTCCCTTAGGGTTTTGGGGTTTTGGGGTGGGTTTGGGGGTTTTGGGGTTGGTTTTGGGAACAGGTTTGGGGTTGGTTTTAGGGTTTTGGGGTCCGGTTTTGGGGTCGGTTTGGTGGGGTGGGTTTTGGGGTCAGGTTTTGGGGTCAGGTTTTGGGGTTGGTTTTGGGGTCGGGTTTTGGCGGTTTGGGGGTTTTTGGGATATGGGGGTTTTTGAGGTTGGGTTGTTGGGGTTTTGGGGTGGCGTTTGTGGGGTTTTGGGTTTTTCGGAGTTGGGCTTCTATGGGTTTTTGAGTTTTTTGTGGGTTTTTATGGGTTTTTGGGCTGCGTTATTGGGTTTTTGGGTTCGCGTCTGGTTTTTTTTCTGGGTTTTTGGGCTGTGCTTGTGGGTTTTTATGGTTTTTATATGTTTTTTTTTGGGTTTATTTTTTTATGTTTTTAATGGGTTTTTGATTTCTAGGGTTTTGCGTTTTTGGGGGTTGTTGGGTTTTTATGGGTTTTTGGGGCAACATTGTGGGTTTTTGGGTTTCACTGTTGGGTTTTTATGGGTTTTTGGGTTTCGCTGTTGGGTTTTTATGGGTTTTTGGGTTTTGTTGGGTTTTTATGGGTTTTTGTGGACTTTTGGGTTTTGGGTTTCGGAGTTGGGTTTTTGTGGACTTGACCCTGCTGTTGGGTTTTTATGGGATTTTGGGTCATGCCATTGGGTTTTTATGGGTTTTTGCATAACGTTGGGTTTTGGGTTTCGGAGTTGGGTTTTTGAGTTTTGTTGTTGGGTTTTTATGTTTTTTGGGTCACATTGTTGGGATTTTGGTAGCAGTTGTTCTGTGTTTTTGGGTTGCGCTGTTGGGTTTTTACGGGGTTTTATGGGTTTTTATGGGGTTTTGGGCCGCACTGTTGGTTTTTTTATGGGTTTTATGGGTTTTTGTGGGTTTCTATGTTTTTTTATGTTTTTTTGTGGGTTTTTGGGTCATGCCATTGGGTTTTTATGGGTTTTTGGGTCACGCTGTTGGGTTTTGGGTTTCGGAGTTGGGTTTTTATGGGTTTTTGGGCCACGCTGTTGGGTTTTTATGTTTTTTTTAATGGGTTTTTATGGGTTTTTGGGCCACACAGTTGGTTTTTTTTTGGGTTTTATATGTTTTTTTTTGGGGTTTTATATGGGTTTTTATGGGTTTTATATGGGTTTTTATGGGTTTCTATGTTTTTTTATGGGTTTTTGGGTCACATCGTTGGGATTTATGGTCACATCATTATATATTTATGTATTTTTGTGCCTTTTTTTTATGTTTTTAATATTTTTTTATTTTTTTTTTCCCTCTCCCCCCCCCCCAGTCGACGCCCCTTCCCCATCCGACCCCTTCTTCCCCCGCCGCCCCTCGCCCCACCCCCAGCCCTTCGCCTGACCCTACCTGCCCTACGGCCGCTACCAGCGCCACGCCTCCGCCGACGCCCGCCCTCCTTCCTCCTCCTCCTCCTCCTCCTCCTCCTCCTCCTCCTCCCACCGCCGCCGCACCCCCCCGAAGACGAAGCCACGCCGCCCCCCCCCCCCCTCCTCCTCCTCTTCCTCCTCCTCCTCTTCCTCCTCCACCACCTCCTCCTCCTCCTCCTCCATCCCCGCCACGCCCCCACCTCCCCAACCCGACCCTTATTCGGGGGCTTCCCCGCCCCCCCCCGAAGCCGCCCCCCCCCCACCACCCCCCCCCCGAACCCGAATCGCGCTCCTCCCCGGCCGCCGAAACCTTCGCCGCCGCCGCCTGCCCCCACCGAACTCCTTCGCCCCCGACCCCCCCGGGGACCCCCCTGGCTCCCCCCCACCGCCTTCCTCTGGGAGCGGCCTCCTCCTCCTCCTCCCCCCCCTTTGCTCCCCCCCCCTCTACCCCCCCCGTTACCCCCCGGGGGGGGTCCCCGACCCCGAGGCCACCCCCGAAAGCGTCCCCTTCTCGCCCAGCACAGCAGTTTGGACTCCCGAATCGAGGCCTTGCTGAAGGAGCAACGCTCCAAATTTTCCTTCCTGGCCGCCGAGGAGGACAACGACGAGGGGGGGGTGGCGCGCCCCCCAAATTCGGGAGGGGGTCAAGAAATCACTGGGACCCCCCGGGGCTTTCCGCAGCCCCCCCGCAAATTTTAGGAGCCTGCGGAGGAGGAGGAGAGGGGAGCCCCGGGCCCTGCACGCCGCCGCCCCCCCCCCCCCCCGCCAGCTTCGAGGATGTCTGCGGGGGGAGGCGCTGCGCGACGGCCCCCCCGAGTCGCCCAAGGGCCAACGGGCAGGAGGGTGAGTGAACGGCGGTTGAGGAGGTTTGGGAGGTTGTGGAATGGGGGAGTCAATTGGGGTTTGGGGAACCTAGGAGATTTGGGGAGTTATGGGTATGGGGGGCCTAGAGGAATTTGGGGGGGTCTTGAGGGATTTTGGGGGGGTTTTGGGTATGGGGGGGCCCTTAGAGGGGTTTGGGGGGGTTATGGGTATGGGGGGGTCTAGGAATTTGGGGGGGTCTATTGGTATGGGGGGGCATCGAGGGATTTGGGGGGGTCTTAGAGGGGATTTGGGGGGGTTATGGGTATGGGGGGGGTTTTGGGGGGGGTCATGGAGGGGGTTTTTGGGGGGTTATGGGTATGGGGGGGCTTAGAGGGTTTTTTGGGGGGGTCTTGGTAATTGGGGGGGCATAAAGGGGGTTTTAGGGGGGTCTTAGGGGGATTTGGGGGGGTCTTGGTATTGGGGGGGCCCTTAGAGGGGTTTGGGGGGGGTCTTGGTATTGGGGGGGGTCATAAAGGTTTTTTTGGGGGGAGTTATGGGTATGGGGGGGCAAAAAGGGGATTTTGGGGGGGTCTTGGGTATGGGGGGGGCATAAAGGGGGCTTGGGGGGGCATAAAGGGGGTTTTGGGGGGGGTTATGGGTATGTGGGGGCCCTTAGAGGGGTTTGGGGGGGGTCTTGGTATTGGGGGGGGGGCATGGACTTTTTTGGGGGGAGTTATGGGTATGGGGGGGCAAATGAGGGGATTTGGGGGGGTTATGGGTATGGGGGGCAAAAATAGGGGTTTTGGGGGGTCTTAGGGGATTTTGGGGGGGTTATGGGTATGGGGGGGGGTCATAAAGGGGGTTTTGGGGGGGGTTATGGGTATGGACCTAGAGGGGTTTGGGGGGGGTCTTGGTATTATGGGGGGGGTGATAAAGGTTTTTTTTTGGGGGGAGTTATGGGTATGGGGGGGGCAAAAAGGGGATTTTGGGGGGGTTATGGGTATGGGGGGCCTTAGAGGGGTTTTGGGGGGGTCTTGGTATTGGGGGGGGGGCATAAAGGGGGTTTGGGGGGTCTTGGGGGTTTTGGGGGGGGTTATGGGTATTGGGGGGGTTTTGGGGGGGGTGTAATAGAGGGATTTGGGGGGGTTATGGGTATGATAGAGGGTTTTTTGGGGGGGTCTTATGGGGGAATCGAGGGATTTGGGGGGGGTCTTTGGGGGATTGGGGGGTCTTGGTATGGAGGAGCCCTTAGAGGGGTTTGGGGGGGGTCTTGGTATTGGGGGGGGTCATAAAGGTTTTTTTTGGGGGGAGTTATGGGTATGGGGGGGGCAAAAAGGGGATTTGGGGGGGGTTATGGGTATGGGGGGGCCTTAGAGGGGTTTTGGGGGGGGTCTTGGTTATGGGGGGGCATAAAGGGGGTTTTGGGGGGTCTTATAGGGGATTTTGGGGGGGTTATGGGTATGGGGGGGTCATAAAGGGTTTTTTTGGGGGGTTATGGGTATGGGGGTGCACTTATAGAGGGGATTTAGGGGGGGGTCATGGTATGGGGGGGCCAAATTGGGGGGATTATTTTGGGACTGGATGGGGGGGGGGCTCTGCATATTGTGGGGCGAAAACCTTTGGGGGGGCTGTCCCCATATCCTGTATAACCCCCCTTTGAGCCCCTTTTTTATTTTTTTTGCCCCCTTTGCCCCCCAGGCCTCTCAGCCCTCCTCGGGCGAGGACATGGAAATTTCGGAGGACGAAGGACGACGACCCCCCCCCCCCCCGCCCCCCCCCACCCCCCTGTCCTCCGGAACCCCGTTTCGCCCCTACCCCCCCCGCCCCCTCCGGGGCTCCCCCCTTACCCCCTCCCCCTTCTCTCCCGCCCCCCCGAGCCCCCTCCTCCCCCCCCCAAATTTCCCCCCCAGCCCCTCATGGCCGTGGCCCTCCCCTGGCCGGAGGGGGGGGCGCCACCGACCCGATTTCGCCCCCGCCCTTTGGGGGATTTTGGGGCTGGGGCCCCCCCCGGCCCTTTACGAACTCCTGGGCCGTTTGGGGGCGCTGGGGGGGCGGGGGAGCCCCGCCCCCCCCCTCCTCCTCCTCCTCCTCTTCCTCCCCCTCCTCAACCGCCTCCGCCCCTCAGCCGCGGGGGGGGCTCGGCCAAATTCGCCGCCCCTTCTCCATTTGCCCCCCCCCTCCCCATTACCCCCCTTCGCCCCCCCTTACCCCACGGCGAAGAACGCCCCCCCGGGCACCGACCCCCCCCTCCCCTCCCTCACCCTCCTCATCCTCCCCCTCCCCCTCCTCCTCCTCCCCTTCCCCTTACCCCCAAACCAATTTTGGGGGGGGAGGTGGAATTTTGGGGACCCCCCCTCAAACCCTTTACCCGGGGGGGGGTCCTGGACCTTTTTACCCCGCGGGGGGGCCGGTGGAGGGGGTCCTGGAGCTGGTGCAGGAGATGAAGGCCACCATGCAGCGCGACCTCAAGCAAGATGGTGGAGAACGTCGCCTTCCGCGCCTCGACGCCTGGTGGGAGCGCAAAGAGGAGCAAGTCAAGGAGGGTCTTCCCCGGAGCCCCGGGTCCCAAAATTTATTGGGGAGGGTCTGGAGGATAGTTCCGGACTTGGGCCCCCCCAGCCCTTCCAGACGGCGGCGAGGCAGAAGGAGGAGGAGAAGGAGAGGGCGAGGCCGAAGGAGCCCCCGGCGCTGCTCTCCCTGGTGGGGTTGGCGCCCGGGGGGGGGCGCGGGGCTGAGGGGGGCGTTGAGGCTGCCATCGTTCAAGGTATGGGGGCGGGGGGGGGGTTGGGGGGGTTTTGGGGTCATGGGGGGGGGTTTGGGGGGGGGAATGGGGGGGGGTTGGGGGAGAATGGGGGGGTTTGGGGGGGAGTAGAATGGGGGGAATGGGGGGGGTTGGGGGGGATTGGGGGTCAGGGGGGGGATAAGGGGATTTGGGGTGGAAATAAGGGGATTGGGGGGGTTATGGGGTGAAAATGGGGGAGTTTTGGGGGAGAATGGGGGGATTTAGGGGTCATAGGGGGGGTTTGGGGGGGAATGGGGGGGGTTTGGGGGGGAATAAGGGGGATTGGGGGGGTTATGGGGTGAAAATGGGGGGTTTTGGGGTGAAAATGGGGGAGTTTTGGGGGAGAATGGGGGGATTTGGGGTCATAGGGGGGGTTCGGGGGGAATGGGGGATTGGGGCGGGATCAGGGGGTTGGGGGGGAATAGGGGATTTGGGGTGGAATGGGGATTGGGGGGGGTTTGGGGTGAATGGGGGGTTTTGGGGTGAAATAGAGATTTGGGGGAGAATGGGGAGATTTGGGGTCCTGGAGGGCTGATTTTGGAAGGGAAGGGGCGATTTGGGGGGGTTATGGGGTGAGAATGGGATTTGGGGTGGGAATGGGGGGGGTTTGGGGGGAGAATGGGGGGGATTTGGGGGTTGGGGGGCTGATTTTGGAAGGGAAAATTGGGGGGGTTATGGGGTGGGGGGGCGTTTGGGGTGGAAATGGGGGGGTTGTGGGGTGGGGGTTCTGGGGGGGATTTGGGGTTGGAGTTAAGTTTTTAAGGTAAGATCCTATTTGGGGGGGTAATGGGGTGGGAGGGGGGATTTGGGGTCCTGGGGGGCTGATTTTGGAAGGGAAGGTCCCATTTGGGGTCTTGGGGTGGTTTGGGGGGGTTATGGGGTGGTTATGGGGGTTTTGGGGTCCTGGGGGGCTTCGTCTTTAAGGTGGGGGTTGGTTCTTGGGGGGGTTATGGGGTGATAAGGGGGTTTATGGGGTGGGATATGGGGGGGTTATGGGGTGATAAGGGGGGTTTTGGGGGGTTATCGGGGGTCTTTGGGGTCCTGGGGGGCTTAGTTTGAGGTTGGGGGGTTCACATTTGGGGGGGTTATGGGGTGAAAATGGGGGGTTTTGGGGTCCTGGGGGGCTGGTTTGGGAAGGGAAAGTCCCAAATGGGGGGGTTATGGGGTGATAAGGGGATTTGGGGTGAAAATGGGGAGGTTTTGGGGTCCTGGGGGGGCCTCATCTTTAAGGTAAGATTGAGCATTAGGGGGTGGTTATAGGGTGAGAGAAGGGGAATTTGGGGTTTTTGGGGGGCTTCACTTTAAGGTAAGTCCCCATTTGGGGGGGGTTATGGGGTTTGGGGGGGATTTGGATTCTTGGGGGGGGGGATTTAGGGGTTGGGGGGGGGTTTTGGGGTTCAGGACACATTTGGGCCCCCTCTTCCTTTGGGATCAGCCCCCAGGCCCCATTGGGGTCTTTTTTGGGGTGGGGGGGTCCCCAAATCCCGTTGTACCCCCCAGGTGAAACGGAAAGAGCCCTCGGGGGCTGGGGGAGGGGGCAAACGGCCCCGCCGCGCCCCCCACGCCCCCCGAGGAGGACGAGGACGGTGAGGACCCCCCCCAAAAAATCCTACAAAAACCCCAAAACCCCAAATCCCCCCCCAGACCCATTTTGCCCCCCCCAGGCCCCCAAAACCTTCCCAAATCCCCCCAAACCCCCCCCAAATCCCCCTTACCCCCCCAAATCCCCCCTAAACCCCCCTAAAAAAACCCCAACCCCTTTCCAACCCCCCCAAAAAAACCAAACCCCCCAAAAAACCCCAAATCCCCCTTTTGCCCCCCAAAACCCCTGAAACCCCCCCAAATCCCCCTTTACCCCCCAAATCCCCCCCTGGGCCCCTTAATCCTACCTTTAACCCCCCCCAAAAAACCCCAACCCCCCCCCAAAAAAACCCCAAACCCCTCCTAACCCTTTTGTGTCCCCAAGAAGCCCCTCCCTGGCCCCCCCAAAAACCCCCTGAACCCCCCAAAACCCCCCAACCCACCCCATAAGCCCCCAATTCCTCCCTTACCCTATTTCGACCCCGGACAACCCCCCCCCAAAAAAAACCCAAACCCCCTTTTAACCCTTTTTATCCCCCCCCCCCGACAAAGAGCCCCCCCTGGCCCCCCCAAAACCCTCCCAAACCCCCCCAACCCACCCATCACCCCCCAAACCCCTCAAAAATGCCCCAAACCCCCCCAAAAAACCCAACCCCCCCCAAAAAAAAACCCAACCCCCTTTTAACCCTTTTTTGCCCCCCGACAAAGAGCCCCCCAAAACCCCCCAAATTCCCCCTTACCCCCCAAACCCCTCCAAAAACCCCTAAAACCCCCCAAAAAAGCCCCATTCGCCCCCCAAAAAACCCCAACCCCCCCCCAAAAAACCCCAAACCCCCTTTTAACCCTTTTTATCCCCCCCCCCGCAACGAGCCCCCCTAGCCCCGGTGCCCCCCGCCCGAAGCCCCCCCAAAACGCCGCAAACTCTTCCGCCTGGACAGCGAGGGCGGAAGCCTCCGAAGACTCCTCCTCCCAGGCGCGAGTAAAACCCCCGAAAAAAACCCCAAAACCCCCCAAAAATCGTTCGGGGACCCCCCGGATATTTCGGCCCCAATTTTTTGGGCCCCCTCCCAGGAGGAGGAGGAGGGCGGCGGGCGGCGGCGGCGGCCGGTGGAGGAGGGGGCGGCGAGGGACAGCGGGGACGGGGAGGAGGCCTCGGAGGGTAGGGAGTTGGGGTTTTTTGGGGGATTTGGGGGGTTTGGGGACTGGGGGAGTTAGGGGTTTTGGGGGGAGTTTTGATGGAGGAATTGGAGGGATTATGGGGTTTGGGGGAGTTTTGGAGGGATTTGGGGTTTTGGGGGGAATTGGGGGAGTTATGGGGTTTGGGGGGGTTATGGAGTTTTGGGAGGTTTGGGGTTTTGGGGAGATTTGAGGGCATTTCGGGTTTTGGGGGGATTTTTGGTTTGGGGAGTTTTGGGGGGATTTGAGGTTTTTGAGGGAATTGGGGGATTTGGGGTTTGGGGGGGGTTTGGGGGTGCTTTGGGGTTTGGGGGGGTTTGGGGGTTTGGGGAGGTTTGGGGGGCTTATGGGGTTTGGGGGATTGGGGGTTTTGGAGGATTTATGGGGTTTGGGGTTTGGAGTTTGGAGAATTGAGTCATTTGGATTGGAGAATTTTGGGAATTTGGATTTTTCTGAGAAAATGGGGGGATTTGTTCTGGGGTTTATAGGGGTTTTGGGGGGGTTATAGGGTTTTGGGGGGATGTTGGGGGGTTTTGGGGGGGTTGGGTGTTTCAGGGTGTTTGGGGGATTTTGGGGGTTTTGGGGACATTTGTGGTATTGGAAGGTGTTTGGTATGTGGGGGGTGTTTGGGGTTTGGGGGAATATTTGGGATTTGGGGGGTTTATTTGGGATTTTGGGGAGTGTTTGAGATTTAGGGGGAGAGTATTTGGGTTTTGGGGGGTGTATTAGGGTTTTGGGGGGCGTATTTGGGGTTTTGGGGGAGTATTTGGGGTTTTGGGGGGCGTATTTGGGGGGCGTTTTGGGGGGCGTATTTGGGATTTTTGGGTGAGTATTTGTGATTTTGGGGGGCGTATTTGGGGTTTTGGGGCGAGTCTTTGGGATTTTGGGGGAATATTTGGGATTTTGGGTGAGTATTTGGGAATTTCCGGGGGAATATTTGTGGGATTTTGGGGGGCATATTTGTGATTTTGGGGGGGAATATTTGTGATTTGGGAGGGAATATTTGTGATTTGGGGCAAGTATTTGTGATTTTGGGGGGAATATTTGGGATTTTGGGCGAGTATTTCTGATTTTGGGGCAAGATTTGACCTACTGGGGTGCGGTTGGATTTGGGAACACGGTGACAAGGACAGGGGGGGATTTAGGGCCGGGATTTTTTGGATTTTTCAGGGCCGGGGGGGTTGGGCCCGTGCCCCTCCAAGATTCCAGCCCGCCAGCGAGGCCTCGTCCAAATTCTCCCTCTACGAGGGTTCGGAGGAGAGCGGGGGGGGCAGCAGCCGCTCCTCCTCCTCCTCCTCCTCCTCTTCCGCCTCCTCCTCCTCCTCCTCTTCCTCCTCTTCCTCCTCCTCCTCCTCCAGACAGTGCCGCGAGGAACCCCCCGCGCCCCCCGGCCGCCCACTCCCGAACCAGTGGCCCCGAAAAAACCCTAAAACACCCCAAGACTTCCCGTAAAACACCCCAAAATCTATTTAAAACTGCCCCAACCCCCCAAAAACACCCCAAAACACCCCAAAACCTATTGAAAACTCCCTAAAACACCCTAAAACACCTCCCAAAACCCTTTAAACAACCCAAAACCCCCCTAAAACACCCCAAAAGTGCTTTAAACTCCTCCAACCCCCCTAAAACACCCTAAAACACCTCCAAAAAAACCTTTAAAACAACCGAAACTCTTTTAAAACCCCCCCAAAACACCCCAATTTAAAACTCCCCCAACCCCCCCAAAACACCCCAAAACACCCCAAGATCTCTTTAAAACTCCCCAAACCTCCCTAAAACACCCCAAAACACCCCCAAAAACCCCTAAAACATCCTCAAAGCCCCCTGAAACCCCCTCAAAGGCCCCCAAAACCCCCCAAATCCCCTTAAAACACCCCAAGATCTCTTTAAAACTCCCCAAACCCCCCTAAAACACCTCCCAAAAACCCTTTAAACACCCCAAAACCTATTTTAAACTCCCCCAGACCTCCCTAAAACACCCCAAAAACCCTTAAAACATCCCAAAGCCCCCGAAACCCCCCCAAATCCCCTCAAAACACCCCAAATCCCCTTTAAACACCCCAAGAACTCTTTAAAACTCCCCAGACCTCCCTAAAACACCCCAAAACACCCCCAAAAACCCTTAAAACATCCCCAAAGCCCTCCGAAACCCCCCCAAATCCTCTCAGAACACCCCAAAAACCCTTTTAGACCACCAAAACTCCTCCAAACCCCCCAAAACTTGTTCAAGCAACCCAACCCCCCCCCAAAATACCCCCAAAACCCCCTCAAATCACCCCCAAACCCCCCAAGTCCCCCCCAAAATCCCTTAAAGCCCCCCAAAAACACCCCAATCTTCCCCAAGCCCCCCCAAACCCCCCCAACCCCCCCCAAACTCACCCTCTCTCCCTTTTTCTCCCCACAGCGCCCCCCCCGCGCCTCCCCCCCCCCCGCCCCCCCTCGCCCATCCCGCTGCTGCCCCCCAAAAACGCCGCAAGACCCTGCCCCCCGGCGACGAGCCCCCCCCCGCGCCCCCCCCACCTCCTCCTCCTCCTCCTCCTCCTCCCTCGCCCCCCCCTCGCCTCCCATCGCCCCCCAGCCTCCCCCATCGCCCCCCCGCCCCCGGCGCCGCCCCCCCTGCCCCTCCGCCGACCCCGGCGGCCCCCCCACGACCCCGCCGCGACCCCCCCGCCCCCCACCGCGGCCGGTCGCCTCTCCCGGCCGGTGCGCTCGCTGGTGAAGAGCTGGGCCGACGACCCCGGCGGGGGTGGGGGGGCTGATTTTGGGGCCCCCCCCCATGCCCGAAGAACCCCACGCCCGCGGGCTCCCCAGCGGCCCCCCGCCGAACGTTTGGGGGCCACCTCCTTTGCTGGAGCTGGCCCGGGGGGGCTCCCAAAATTCGACGACGACGTCATCCGCGGGAGAGGGGGACCCTCGCCGTGTTGGCTGCCATCGCCCTCACCCGGGGGGGGGGCCAGCGAGGAGGAAGAGGAGGAAGAAGAGGAAGGGAAGACGACGACGCCCCCCGCCAGCACCCCCTGCCCCCGCCCCCGCGAGCCCTCCGGTCACCCTGCGAGCACCAATTATGCCATGCCGGTGCGCGCCGGCCCCCCCCCACGGCGCGGCCCCCCCGAAAACGCCGCCCCCCACCACCCACCACCCCCCCCACCCCGGCGACGCTCTACGCCTCGACACCCCCGGCCCCGAAGTGCTGGAAGCCCCCGAAAATGGCAGGCCCCGGGACTGGGAACGAGCTGGAAAGCGGGGGCCCCCCTTGGTCCCCCGCCCTCCTCCCTCCGCCGCCCCCCCCTCCGGCGCCCCCCCGGCGCAAACGGCACCCCCCCCCCCCGGCGCCGGCGTCCTCGGGGTCGGGACCGAGACCGGGCGAGCAGCCACGGACGAGGAGGAGGAAGACTTGAGGGAAGAGGATGACGAGGAGGAGGAGAGGCGCCGAGGTGGAGGACGAGGCGTCCGGAGGTGGTTACGACCTCGCGGCCCCCCCCCGCCCCCGGCCGGCCCGCTCCTTCCCCCGCAGCGAGTTCGAGCAGATGACCATCCTCTACGACATCTGGAGCGCGGGGCTGGACGCCGAGGACATGCGGTTCCTACGTGTCACCTACGAGAGGCTCCTGCAGGAGGACAGCGGCACCCACTGGCTCAACGACACCCACTGGGTGCACCACACCGATATCCTGACGGGTGCTGGGGGGGCTCGGCGGGGGGCGGGGGGTTGGGGGTGTGGGCGTTGGGTGTTGGGGGTTTGGGGGTGTGGGCGTTGGATGTCGGGGTCTTGGGGACATTGGCATTGGGTCGTGGGGACGTGGAGATGGGTCTTGGGGTCTTGGGGATGTGGGCGTTGGGTCTTCGGGTCTGGGAGCTTGGAGTTGGGTCTTAGGGACATGGGCATTGGGTTTTGGGGTCTTGGGGGCGTTAGTATTGGGTTTTGGGGTCTTAGGTAATTAGTTTTGGGGTCTTGGGGATCTGGGGTGTTGGGTCTTTGGGTCTTCAAGAGATTGGGGGTTGGGTTTTGGGGACATGGGCGTTGGATCTGAGGGTCTTGGGGACGTTGTTGGGTCTTGGGGACGTGGGTGTTGGATCTTGGGGTCTTGGGGGGATGTGGGTGTTGGGTGTTGGGGTCTTGGGGACGTTGGCTTTGGGTTTTAGGGTTCCTGGGGACGTGGGCAGTGGGTGTCAGGGTCTTGGGGGACGTTGGCATTGGGTGTTGGGGTCTTCGGGATGTTGGCTTTAGGTCCTTGGGGATGTGGGTGTTGGTTTTTGGGGTCTTGGGGACGTTGGGTGTTGGGTCTTGGGGTCTTGGGGATGTTGGTATTTTGGGTCTTGGGGTCTTGGGGACATGGGGATGGGGTCTTGGGGACGTGGGTGTTGGGTGTTGGGGTCTTGGGGACGTGGGCGTTGGGTGTCGGGGTCTTGGGGAGTTAGGGATTGGTGTGTCGGGGTCTTGGGGATGTGAGGGTGTTGGGTGTCAGGGTCTTGGGGTCTTCGGGATGTTGGCTTTGGTCCTTGGGGATGTGGGTGTGGACTTGGGGTCTTGGGGACATTGGCGTTGGGTGTTGGGGTCTTGGGGACATGGGAGCCGGGTCTTGGGGTCGTGGGTGTTGGGTGTTTTGGGGTCTTGGGGTTGTTGGTGTTGGGTGTCGGGGTCTTGGAGATGTGGGGTTTTGGGTCTTCAAGACATTGGGGTTGGGTCTTGGGGACATAGGGATCGTGGGTGTTGGGGTCTTCGGGATGTTGGCTTTGGTCCTTGGGGATGTGGGTGTTGGTTTGTTGGGGTCTTGGGGCATTTGGAGTTGGGTTTTGGGGTCTTGGGGATGTTGATATTGGGTGTTGGGGGTCTTGGGGACATTGGCGTTCTGGGTGTCAGGGTCTTGGAGACGTGGAGATTAGGGTTTTGGGGATGTTGGGTTTTGGGGTCTTGGGGATGTGGATTTTGGGTTTTGGGGTCTTGGGGACATGGGTGTTGGGTGTCGGGTCTTGGGGACATGGAGATGGGTCTTGGGGTCTTCGGGATGTTGGCTTTGGTTCTTGGGGATGTGGGTGTTGGGTCTTGGGGTTTTGGGGACATAGGCGGTTGGGTATTCGGGTCTTGGGCATGTGGGCTTTCGGGTCTTAGAAGATTGGGGTTGGGTCTTGGGGACATGGAGTTGGGTGTTGGGGATTTTGGGGATTTGGTATTGGGTATTGGGGTCTTGGGGGATTAGTGATTGGGTTTTGGGGACATCAGAGTTGAGTTTTTGGGTTTTGGGGACATTAGTATTGGGTCTTGGGGATATTGTGGGGTTTTTTGGGTTTTTGGGTTTTGGGGATATGAGCATTGAGTTTTTGGTTTTTGGGGGCAAAAAGAGTCTGGGTCTTGGGGACGTTGACATTGGGTTTTGGGGTCTTGGGGACATCAGTGTTGAGTTTTTGGTTTTTGGGGACATAGGCGGTGTTTTGGGACATTGACGTTGGGGTTTGGGGTCTTGAGGACATGAGCGTTGGGTTTTTGGGTTTTGGGGACATTAGGCTTTTGGGTCTTGGGGTCGTTGACGTTGGGTTTTGGGGACATCAGCGTTGAGTTTTTTGGTTTTTGGGGACATTGCCTTTGGGTCTTGGGGACATTAGCGTTGGGTTTTGGGGACATCAGCGTTGAGTTTTGGGTTTTGGGGGCATCAAGATGTTTTTTGGGGACATTGGCATTGGGTTTTTGGGTTTTGGGGACATTAGCGTTGGGTTTTGAGCCCATTAGGCTGGAATTTTGGCTCTTTTTCGAGCTTTTTTCGCTGCCCTGCCGCCAATTCTTGAGACCACCTCTTCGGGTCTTCTCTGCCTTTTGGCTGCCCCCGCCCCCTTTTTTTGGGGACGCCCCCCCCCCCTCTTGAACCCCAACTCTGTCCCCTTGACGCCCCCCACTTGGCCCAACGGGCGCTGCACGGCGGCCGCGCCGGTGGCCGGAGACGCGCGAGCACCGCACCGGCAGCGCCCGCAGCGAGGGCTACTACCCCATCAGCCGCCGGGAGAAAGCCCGCTACCTCCACCCCTGCCCCGCGCCCCCCCCGGACCCCGACGCCCCCGACACGCAGGTAGGACCCCCAAAATATGCCTGACCCCCCCAAAATGTCCCTTCCCATCCCCACCCACCGGCGCCGTCTCCGTAGGGGCCCAACCGCGTGCTGTCGGAGCGGCGCTCGGAGCAACGGCGGCTGCTCAGCGCCATCGGCTCGGCCGCGCTGCTCGACAGCGACCTGCTGAAGCTCAACCAGCTCAAGGTGGGACGTTGGGGGTGGTGGTGTCGGAGAGTCGGAGGGTGCACGGTGACGTGCCTGTGGGTGGTTGTCGGTGCCCGTCTGTGCACGTGTTGGGGGAGGCGATGCGTTGGGTGGGCGACGCGTTGGGTTGGTGATGTGTTGGGTTGGTGACCGCTGCGTTGGCGGCGGCGTGTTGGGTTGGCCCCGTGTCTTCACGCGTGTTGGGTGGGCGACGCGTTGGGTTGGCGATGCGTTGGGTTGATGCGTTGGGTTGACAACGCGTCTTCACGCGTGTTGGGTTGGTGACGCGTTGGGTTGACGACGCATTGGGTTGGCCCCGTGTCTTCACGTGTGTTGGGTGGGTGACGCGTTGGGTTGACAACGCGTTGGGTTGGGTGGGCGGCGCGTTGGGTTGATGACGTGTTGGGATGCCAACGGGTTGGGTTGACGACACGTTGGGATGATGACGTGTTGGGTGGGCAGCGCGTTGAGATGATGACGCATTGGGTCAACGACACGTTGGGTGGGCGACGCGTTGGGTTGGCGACATGTTGGGTTGACGACGCGTTGGGTTGATGACACGTTGGGTTGGGTTGGTGATGCGTTGGGTTGGGTGGGCAGCGCGTTGGGTCAATGATGCGTTAGGTTGGCGACGCGTTGGGATGATGACGTGTTGGGTTGGGTGGGCGACGTGTTGGGATGACAACGCGTTGGGTGGGCGATGCATTGGGTTGGCCCCATGTCTTCACGCGCTTTGGGTTGGCGATGCATTGGGATGATGACGCATTGGGTTGGTGATGCGTTGAGTTGGTGATGCGTTGGGTTGGTGACGCATCTTCACGCACGTTGGGTTGGCGATGAATTGTGTTGATGCGTTGGGTGGGTGGCGCGTTGGGATGATGACACGTTGGGTTGGGTGGGCGACGTGTTGGGTTGGCGATGCATTGGGTTGATGCGTTGGGTTGACGACACGTCTTCACGCACGTTGGGATGGCGGCGCGTTGGGTTGGTGACACCTTGGGATGATGACGCGTTGGGTGGGCGGCGCGTTGGGTTGGCGATGCGTTGGGATGATGACACGTTGGGTTGGGTGGGCGACGCGTTGGGTTGGTGACGTGTTGGGATGACGACGCGTTGCGTTGGTGGCATGTTGGGTTGGCAGCACGTTGGGTCAATGACGCGTTGGGTTGGTGACATGTTGGGATGACGACGTGTTGGGATGATGACGCGTTGGGTCAACAACGCATTGGGTTGGTGACATGTTGGGTGGGTGACGTGTTGGGATGACAACGTGTTGGGTTGACGACACGTTGGGTTGGTGACACGTTGGGTTGGTGACACGTTGGGTTGGTGACGCGTTGCGTTGACGACGTGTTGCATTGACGACGCGTTGGGTTGGCCCCGTGTCTTCACATGCATTGGGTGGGCGACGCGTTGGGTTGGCGATGTGTTGGGGTGATGATGCATTGGGTCAACGACGCGTTGGGATGATGACGCGTTGGGTTGGGTTGGTGACGCGTTGGGTTGGTGACGCGTTGGGGTGGTGACACGTTGGGTTGGTGACACGTTGGGTTGGGTTGGTGACGCGTTGGGTTGGTGACGCGTTGGGGTGGTGACACGTTGGGTTGGTGACACGTTGGGTTGGGTTGGTGACGCGTTGGGTTGGTGACGCGTTGGGTTGGTGACGCGTTGGGTTGGTGACACGTTGGGTTGGTGACACGTTGGGTTGATGACGCGTTGGGTTGGTGACACGTTGGGTTGGTGACACGTTGGGTTGGTGACGCGTTGGGTTGATGACACGTTGGGTTGGTGACACGTTGGGTTGGTGACGCGTTGGGTTGGTGACACGTTGAGTTGGTGACACGTTGAGTTGGTGACACGTTGGGTTGGTGACACGTTGGGTTGGTGACACGTTGAGTTGGTGACGCGTTGGGTTGGTGACGCGTTGGGTTGGTGACGCGTTGGGTTGATGACACGTTGGGTTGGTGACACGTTGGGTTGGTGACGCGTTGGGTTGGTGACGCGTTGAGTTGGTGACACGTTGGGTTGGTGACACGTTGGGTTGGTGACACGTTGGGTTGGTGACACGTTGGGTTGGGTTGGTGACACCTTGGGTTGACGCCGCGTTGCGTTGACACCTTGGGTCGCCGACGCTCTTCAGTTGGGCGTCCCCAACACCATTGAGGTCCTGCTCCACCACGGGGGTCTTCGTGGGGACCTGGGGTGGGTTTGTCCCCCCCCCCGGTGACCCTCGTGTCCCCCCCAAAGTTCCGGAAGAAGCGGTTGCGGTTCGGGCGCAGCCGCATCCACGAGTGGGGCCTCGCCATGGGCCCCATCGCCGCCGACGAGATGGTCATCGAGTACGTGGGGCAGAACATCAGCAGTAAGGCTCAACACCCCAAAAAAAAACCCAAAAAAAACCCTAAAGATGGTCTACCACCCCTAAAACCCCCCCAAAAACCCCATAATCCCCTCAAACCGCCTCAAAAATCCCATCACCCACTGCCCACCACCCCTAGAGCCCCCCAAAAACCCTATGGAGATGTGTCTACCACCCCTAGAGACCCTCAAAAAACCCATAATCCCCCCGATCCCCCCCAAATCCCCCATAACCACGTCCCACCACCCCTAGAGCCCCCCAAAAACCCCATAAAGATGTTCTACCACCCCTAAAACCCCCCCAAAAACCCCATGGAGATGTTCTACCACCCCTAGAACCCCTCAAAAAACCCATAATCCCCTCGAACCCCCCCAAATCCCCCATAACCATGTCCCACCACCTCTAGAGCCCCCCAAAAACCCCATAATCACCTCCCTCCACCCTCAGACCCCCTCAAAAACCCCATAACTGTTCACCACCCCTAAAGCCCCCTCAAAAACCCTATGGAGATGTTCTTCACCCCTCAGAACCCCTCAAATCCCCCATAATCACCTCCCACCACCTGTAGAACCCCTCAAATCCCCCATCAACAGCCTCCACCACCCTAGAACCTCCAACACCCCTCTAATCCCCTCGAACCCCCCCAAAACCCCCATAACCACGTCCCACCCCCCAGAACCTCTCAGCCGAAAACCTCCATAATCATGTCCCACCACCCCTAAAGCCCCCCCAAAACCCCATCAAGATGTTCTACCACCCCTAGAACCCCTCCAAATCCCCATAACGACCTCCACCACCCTCAGACCCCCTCCAAAACCCCCCAAATCCCCCTGGAACCCCCCCCAAATCCCCCATAACCACGTCCCACCACCCCTAGAGCCCCCCAAAAACCCCTGGAGATGTTGCCCATCCCTAGAACCCCTCAAATCCCCCATAACGACCTCCCACCACCCTCAGACCCCCTCCAAAACCCCCCAAATCCCCTAGAAACCCCCCCAAATCCCCCATAACCACGTCCCACCACCCCTAGAGCCCCCCAAAAACCCCACGGAGATGTTCTACCACCCCTAAAACCTCCTCAAATCCCCCATAATCACCTCCCCACCACCCTTGAACTCCCTCCAAAACCCCCCTAATCCCCTAGAACCCCCCCAAATCCCCCATAACCACATCCCCACCACCCCTAGAGTCCCCCAAAAACCCCACGGGGATGTTTGTTACCACCCCTAAAACTTCCTCAAAACCCACTTTACAATGTTCTACCACCCCTAGAACCCCTCAAATCCCCCATAATGACCTCCCACCACCCTCAAACTCCCTCCAAAAGCCCCATAATCCCCTTGAACCCCCCCAAAAGCCCCATAACCACATCCACCACCCCTAGAGCCCCCCAGAAACCCCATGGAGATGTTCTACCACCCCTAAAGTCCCCTCAAAAACCCCTTTAAGATGTTCTACCACCCCTAGAACCCCAGAACGACCTCCCACCACCCTCAATGCCCCCCAAAAACCCATAACCATGTTCCACCACCCTCAGACCACCTCAAAAACCCCATAACCACATCCCCACCACCCCTTGAGCCCCCCAAAAACCCCATAATGTTACCACCCCTAAACCCCTCAAATCCCCCATAATCACCTCCCACCACCTCTAAACCCCTCAAATCCCCCATAACGACCTCCCACCACCCTCAGACCCCCTCCAAACCCCCCCTAATCCCCTAGAAACCCCCCAAAACCCCCATAACCACGTCCCACCACCCCTAAAGCCCCCTCAAAAACCCTATGGAGATGTTCTACCACCCCTAAAACCTTCCTAGAAACCCACTTTATGATGTTCTACCATCCCTAGAACCCCTCAAATCCCCCATAACGACCTCCCCACCACCCTCGAACCCCCTTCAAACCCCCCCTAAACCCCCTCGAACCCCCCCTAAACCCCCATAACCACGTCCCACCACCCCTAGAACCTCTCAAAACCTCCATAATCACGTCCCACCACCCCTAAAGCCCCCTCAAAAACCCCATAAAGATGTTCTACCACCCCTAGAGCCCCCAGAAGCCCCATGGAGATGTTCTACCACCCCTACAACCCCCTCAAATCCCCCATAATCACATCCCACCACCCCTAGAACCTCTCAAATCCCCCATAATCCCCTCGAACCCCCCAAATCCCCTGCAGCCGTACCACCACCCCCAGGTGGTGGCGGACATGCGGGAGAAGCGCTACGTCCAGGAGGGCATCGGCAGCAGCTACCTCTTCCGCGTCGACCACGACACCATCATCGACGCCACCAAGTGCGGCAACCTGGCCCGCTTCATCAACCACTGCTGCACGGTGAGCCCCACCCCATCCTAAAAAACCCCAAACCGCCCCAAATTCCACCCCCGTGACCCCCTGGCGTCCTCTCCACCACCGCAGCCCAACTGCTACGCCAAGGTGATCACCATCGAGGCGCAGAAGAAGATCGTCATCTACTCGAAGCAGCCCATCGGGGTCAACGAGGAGATCACCTACGACTACAAGTTCCCCATCGAGGACACCAAAATCCCCTGCCTGTGCCGCACCGAGAGCTGCCGCGGCACGCTCAACTAGGCCACCGCGTGGTGGGCCCGGTGGTGGGCCTGGTGGTGGGCCTGGTGGTGGGCCTTCTGGTGGGCCTGGTGGTGGGCCTTCTGGTGGGCCTGGTGGTGGGCCTGATGGTGGGCCTGATGGTGGGCCTTCTGGTGGGCCTGGTGGTGGGCCTTCTGGTGGGCCTTCTGGTGGGCCTGGTGGTGGGCCTTCTGGTGGGCCTGGTGGTGGGCCTGATGGTGGGCCTGATGGTGGGCCTTCTGGTGGGCCTGGTGGTGGGCCTTCTGGTGGGCCTTCTGGTGGGCCTGGTGGTGGGCCTTCTGGTGGGCGAGGAGGCAGCGGCGTTGGGGAGAAGTCAACGTGGTTGGCAAGAGGTCAACGTGGTGGTGTTGGGTCATCATCGTTGGCAAGAGGTCATCAATGTCTTTGGCAAGAGGTCGTCGTGGTCATCACCATGGTCATCACCATGGTTGGCAAGAGGTCATCGTTGTTGGTGCTGGGTCATCGGCGTTGGCAAGAGGTCACCGTGGTCATCACCATGGTTAGCAAGAGGTCAACAATGTTGGTGAGAAGTCAATGTGGTTGGCATGGTGTCATCACCATGGTTGGCAAGAGGTCATCGTTGTTGGTGTTGGGTCATCGGTGTTGGCAAGAGGTCATCGTGGTCATCACCATGGTTGGCAAGAGGTCAACGATGTTGGTGAGAAGTCAACGTGGTTGGCAAGAGGTCATCACCATGGTTGGCAAGAGGTCAACGCAGTTGGCAAGAGGTCATCGTGGTTGGTGTTGGGTCATCGTGGTTGGCGAGAGGTCATCATGGTCATCACCATGGTTGGCAAGAGGTCAACGATGTTGGTGAGAAGTCATCGTGGTTGGCGTTGGGTCATCGTTGTTGGTGTGAGGTCATCGTGGTGATCGCCGTGGTCATCACCATGGTTGGAAGAGGTCAACGATGTTGGTGAGAAGTCAACGCGGTTGGCAAGAGGTCATGGTGGTTGGCATGAAGTCAACGTGGTTGGCAAGAGGTCATCACCATGGTTGGCAAGAGGTCAACGCAGTTGGCAAGAGGTCGTCGGTGTGGTTGGCGTTGGGTCATCGGTGTTGGCAAGAAGTCATCATGGTCATCACCGTGGTCATCACTTTGGTTGGCAAGAGGTCAACGATGTTGGTGAGAAGTCAACGCAGTTGGCAAGAGGTCATCGGCGTTGGTGGTGCATCATCAGCGTTGGGAAGAGGTCATCAATGTGGTTGGCAAGAGGTCATCGTTGTTGGTGTTGGGTCATCGTGGTTGGCAAGAGGTCGTCATGGTCATCACCATGGTCATCATCGTGGTCATCACCGTGGTTGGCAAGAGGTCAACGATGTTGGTGAGAAGTCAACGTGGTTGGCAAGAGGTCGTCATGGTTGGTGTGAGGTCATCGTGATGGTCACCATGGTCATCACCGTGGTTGGTGAGAGGTCAATGAGGTTGGTGTGACGTCATCGTGGTTGGTGTGACGTCATCGTGGTTGGTGTGACGTCATCGTGGTTGGTGTGACGTCATCGTGGTGCTCACCGTGACGACCCCAAAGGCAGCGCTGACACCACCAAGGCGGCCATGACACCTCAATGGCGGCCATGACACCTCGATGGCGGCCATGACACCCCGGCGGCCATGACACCACCAAGGCAGCCATGACACCCCGGCAGCCATGACACCCCGACGGCGGCCATGACACCTCAGCGGCAGCCATGACACCTCGGCGGCCATGACACCTCGACAGCAGCCATGACACCTCGATGGCGGCCATGACACCCCAACAACGACCAGGGCAGCCATGATACCTCAACGATGACCACGGCAGCCATGACACCCCGACGGTGGCCATGACACCTTGACGGCGACCATGACACCACAACAATGACCCCAGCAGCCATGACACCACCCCAGCAGCCATGACACCCTGGCGGCCATGACACCTCAATGGCAGCCATGACACCCCGATGGCGGCCATGACACCCTGGCGGCCATGACACCACAGCGATGACCACGGCAGCCATGACACCTCAACGGCGGCCATGACACCCTGGCAGCCATGACACCTTGGTGGCAGCCATGACACCCCAGTGATGACCACAGCGGCCATGACACCACCAAGGTAGCCATGACACCCTGGCAGCCATGACACCCTGGCGGCCATGACACCCCAACGATGACCACGGCAGCCATGACACCTCAACGGCGGCCATGACACCCTGATGGCGGCCATGACACCCTGGCAGCCATGACACCACCCTGGCAGCCATGACACCACCAAGGCAGCCATGACACCACAATGATGACCCCAGCAGCCATGACACCCTGGCGGCCATGACACCTCGACAGCAGCCATGACACCTCGATGGCGGCCATGACACCCTGGCGGCCATGACACCACAGCGATGACCACGGCAGCCATGACACCTCGATGGCAGCCATGACACCCCAACGGCAGCCATGACACCACCCCGGCGGCCATGACACCACAACAATGACCCCAGCGGCCATGACACCCTGGCAGCCATGACACCTCAACGGCAGCCATGACACCTCGACGGCGGCCATGACACCCCAACGATGACCACGGCAGCCATGACACCTCGATGGCGGCCATGACACCCTGGCGGCCATGACACCCCAACGATGACCCCGGCGGCCATGCCACCCCACTGGCGACCACGCCCGCCCCCCCACGGCCCCCCCTTTTCCCCGGAGAAGGCACTTTTTTTTTTTTTTTGCCGTTCGTTGGCTGTTTCTTTGTAGAAACCCCGGGCGCGTCCGGCTGTACATACCTGTACATTGACCCCCCCCCCGGGGTGTGTGCGCGCCCCCCCCCCGGCTCTGTAAATACCCCCCCGGGGGGAGGGGAGGGCACCAGAACCCCCCCCCCCCCTCCTGTAAATGCCCCTGTACATATGTTCGTGCTGGGAGAGGTCCCCGGCCCCCCCCATTTTTATAAAGTGGCCATTGAGCTTTGAGACTGGGGAGTTTTTTTGGGGTGGGGGGGTCCCTGAATTGCTTGGGGGGTACTTCAGTGTCTTGGGGGGGTGCCTTGGGGATTGTTTGGGGGGTTTTGGGGGGTCCTGGTCACCGTAAGGGGGGTTGGGGGGGAATTTTGAGATATTGGGGGGGTCTTTAATATTTGGGAGGGTATCCAAATGTGGGGGGTCCTGGATGGCTGGGGAGGGGTCTTGGGGGGGTCCCCAATATCTTGGGGGGGGTCTCCGCAGGGGTCTTGGGGGGGTCCTGGTCACCTTGTGGGGCGGGGGTTCGGGGGACTTGGGGGGGTCGTTAATATTTGGGGGGGGGTCCCCAATGTCTTGGGGGGGTCACCTTAATATTTGGGGGGGGTCTGGGGAGTTGGGGGGTGCTAACATTTAGGGTGAGATATGGGGGGGGATTTTGAGATCTGGGGGGGGTCTTTAATATTTGGGGGGGGTCCCCAAAATATGGGGGGGGTCCTCAATAACTCGGGGAGGGTATTGGGGGGGGTCCCCAATATTTTGGGGGGGGTCCCCAATGTCTTGGGGGGGGTCTCAGGGTGGTCTGGGGGGGTCCTCATCCTTGGGGGGGGTTCCAGTATATGGGGGGGGTCGTTAATATTTGGGGGGGGTCCCCAATGTATGGGGGGGGTGACAATATTTAGGGAGGGTCTCGGGGGGGGATTTGGGGGGGTCCTGGTCACCATTAAGGGGGTCTTGGGGGGGGTCCCCAATAATTTGGGGGAGTCCCAATAATTTGGGGGGGGGGGTGTCAATAGTTCGGGGGGTCCAATAATTTGGGGAGGTTCCCAATAATTTTGGGGGGTATCAATAATTTGGGGGGGTCCCCAATAATTTTGGGGGGGTCCTCCATAATTTTGGGGGAGTCCCAATAATTTTGGGGGACTCCCAGTAATTTTGGGGGAGTCCCCAACAATTTGGGGGGGGTCCCAAGAATTTTAGGGTTTCCCCAATAATTTAGGGGGATCCCTATAATTTTAGGGGGGTCCCCAATAATTTTAGGGGAATTTGGATAATTTTGGGGGGGTCCCAATAATTTTGGGGGAATTTGGATAATTTAGGGGGGATCCGAATAATTAGGGGGAGGTCGCCAATAATTTTAGGGTAATATGGATAATTTGGGGGTGGTCCCCAAAATTTTAGGGGGGGTCCCAACAATTAAGGGGTGGTCCCCAATAATTTTTAGGGGAATTTGGATAATTTTGGGGGGTCCCCAAATATTTTAGGGGGCATTCAGATAATTTGTGGAGGTCCCAATGATTTTGGGGGGTCCCCAATAATTTTGGGGGGTCTCCGATAATTTTAGGAGGGTCCCAATAATTTAGGGGGGTCCCCAAAGGCCGGGGGGGGGGCTGGAGCCCCCGGGACTCTCCCTGAGGGGGGGGGGGGGGAAGGACGGGCGGGGCTAGAGCGGGGGGCGTGGCCTCGGCGCGAACCAATCAGCGCACGGGCAGGGGGAGGGGGCGTGGTCACATGAGGGGGAAGAAACGATCAGACACCAGAGAGGGGCGGGGGGGCAAAGGTCACGGCGTTGCCATGGCGACCGCAGCCCACGGCCGACACTAGGCCGCGCCCCTTGAATGGGGGGGGGGGGGGGGGGGCTGGTGGGCTTTTAAGGCGCCTCCTAATTAGTTGGGCCCACTCATACTACCAAATGGGCCCCAAATTAAACGGGGGGGGTTCCTAGATTATGAATTGGGCGTTGGATTAAAGGGGGGGGGGGGATTTAGAGGGGGGGGCTCCGTGTAGGCCGCAAAGCCTCGGCCTTGCGTAGGGCGCGGCTAACTGAGCGGGGGGGGGCGGCCGGCAGGGCTCAGCTCCTTCCCCGCCCCCCCCCCCCCCCCCCTTCAGCTTCCTCCTCCCCCGGGGGCGGGGCCCGGAGGAGTTTTGGGATTTTTTGGCCCCCCAAGCAGCCCCCGGGGCCATGGAGGCACCCCCGAAAACGGCGACCCCCAGGTATGGATTTTGGGGGGGGGGGGGGGGAGGGGACCCCCCCCCTTCCTCCTTTTTGGGACCCCTGGGGCCCTTCCCCCCGCTTTGGGTTTCCCGGTCCCCCCCCCCCAATTCGGTTCTTGGGGGGGGTTGGGGTGTCCCAAAGTAGCCCAAATTTACCCCAAAGTTGCCCAAATCCACCCCAATTCCCCCCCAAACCCCAAATCCCTCCCAAAAGCTACAAATTCCCCCAAACAGCCCAAATTTCCTCCCAACCCCCCCCCCGTTTTGCCCCCAACTTGCCCCAAAAGACATTTTTACCCCCAAAACTCCCCCAAAACCCCCAATTTTCCCCCCAATTCCCCCCAAACCCCCCCATATCCCCCCCAAATCCCCCCAAACCCCCAAATTTCCCCCAAATCCCTAATCCCCCCTCAACCTCCCCCATATCCCTCCCAAATCCCCCCTAAACCCCCCCATATCCCCCCAAACCCCCATAATCCCCCCAACCCCCCCAAATTTTTCCCCAATTTTCCCCCATTTCCCCCCAAAACCCCCAAATTTCCCCCCAACCCCCCTAAATCCCTACCCTAACCCCCCCATATCCCCCCCAAACCCCCCCAAATCCCTTCAAATCCCCCCAAACGCCCCCAACCCCCTTAAAATCCCCCCCATGTCCCCCCCAAACCCCCAAATTTCCCCCCAAACCCCCAAATCCCCCCCAAACTCCCCCAAAGCTCCCAATTCGCCCCCCAACCCCCCTCAATTCCCCCCCAAACACCCCAAATCTCCCCCAAATTCCCCCCAATTCCCCCCAAATCCCCCTCAAACCGCCTCCCCTTCCCCTCAGGGCCCCCCAAACCCCCCTTTTTCGAACCCCAATCCCCCCCAAACCCCCAATTTACCCCCAATTCCCCCCAACCCCCCCAAATCCCCCCAAACCCCCAAATTTTCCCCAATTTCCCCCAAATCCCCCCCATCCCCTCCCAACCCCCCTATCTCTCCTGAAATCCCCCCATACCCCCCCCAACCCCCCCAATTTCCTCCCCAAACCCCCAAATTCCCCCCTATATGCCCCCAAACCCCCCAAATCCCCCCAATTTCTCTCCCAAACCTTCCAAAATCCCCCCCAAACCCCCCAATTTCCCCCTATATTCCCCCCAACCCCCCCAATACCCCCTCCAAACCCCCCCAAACTCCCCAAATTTCCCCCCAACCCCCCCAAACCCCCAATTTCCCCCCTATCCCCCCCAAATCCCCCCCAAGTCCCCCCAACCCCCTAATTCCCCCCAAATCCCACAAATTTCTCTCCCCCCAGGCGTTGGCGCCCCCCGGGGGCTGGTGGTGGTGGTAGACGGGAGCTGATTGGGGTCCCACCTGGTGCGGGTGCTGCTGGAGCACGAGCCCGAGCTGCGGGAGCTGCGCGTCTTCGACCTCCACATCGACCCCGACGTCGCCCACGGTGCGTTTTTGGGGGCCCCCAAAAACTCCCCCCCCTTTTTAGGGTGCCCGGGGGGGGCTCGGGGGTCCCAGGAGTTGGTTTGAGGGCTTGGGGTCACCCCTTGTAGCTTTTAGGGTCGATATTTGGGGGGAAAAACACCTCGACCCTATAAAAATCCCCATTTTGGGGACCCCCCTACATCCTAAAATATCCCTATTTTGGGGTGAAACCCAAGTTTTTAACTAAAACCTAAAAAATCCCCATTTTTGGGGACTCCTACATCCCCCCTACAACTTATAGGGTCATTATTTGGGAGGATCTGTGCTTTGACCCTATAAAAATCCCCTTTTTGGGGACCCCCCTACATCCTAAAACACCCCTATTTTGGGATCAACCCCAATTTTTACCCTAAAACGTAAAAAATCCCCATTTTTGGGGACCCTTACATCCCCCTTATAGCTTATAGGGTCATTATTTGGGGGGATATTCTCCTTTGACCCTATAAAAATCCCTATTTCGGGGTGAACCCCAAGTTCTCGATGGGTTTTTGGGGTCCCCCAAAAACTCCCCCCACTTTTAGGGTGCCCAGGGGGGGCTTGGGGGTCCCAGGAGTTGGTTTGGGGGCTTGGGGTCACCCCTTGTAGCTTTTAGGGTGATTTTTGGGCAAGAGGGTTACACCCCCTGCGGCCCCCTATCAAACTTCCTTTGATCCTATAAAAATCCCCTTTGTCGGGACCCCCCTACATCCTAAAAGACCCTTATTTTGGGCTGAAACCCAAGTTTTTACACTAAAACCTAAAAAATCCCAATTTTTGGGGACCCTTATGTCTCCCCTACAACTTATAGGGTCATTTTTGGGGGGGTGTTTGCTTTGACCCTATAAAAATCCCCTTTTTGGGGACCCCCCTACATCCTAAAATGTCCCTATTTTGGGGTGACTCTCTCCCAAGTTTTTACCCTAAAACCTAAAAAATCCACATTTTTGGGGTCCCTTCACATCCCCCTTATAGCTTGTGGGATCATCTTGGGGGTATATGTGCTTTGACCCTATAAAAATCCCCATTTTCCTACCCTACATCCTAAAACACCCCTATTTTGTGATCAACCCCAATTTTTACCCTAAAACCTAAAAAATCCCCGTTTTTGGGGACCCTTATGTCTCCCCTACAACTTATAGGGTCGTTATTTTGGGGGATCTGTGCTTCAATCCTATAAAAATTGCTATTTTGGGGACCCCCAACATCCACCCTATAAGTTATAAGGTCATTATTTTGGGGGGTGCATACCTTGACACTAAAAATCCCTATTTTGGTGACATCACATATTTGGTGACCCCAATACCTTGGGGACCCCAATACTTGGTGACCCCAATATTTTAGGACCCCAATACCTTGTGACCCCAATACTATGGGACCCTATTTTAGGACCCCAATATTTTGGAATCTGGGTACTTGGGGACCCCAATACCTTGTGACCCCAATACTTTGGGACCCCAATACCTTGGGGACCCCAATATTTTAGGACCCCAATACTTTGGGACCCTAATACTTCAGCACCCCAATATTTGGGGACTCCAATACCTTGTGACCCCAATATTTTAGGACCCCAATATTTTGTGACCCCAATATTTTAGGACCCCAATATTTGGGGACCCCAATACCTTGGAACCCCAATAATTTGGGATCTGGGTTCTTGGGGACCCCAATACCTGGGGACCCCAATACTTCAGGACCCCAATACCTGGGGACCCCAATATTTTAGGACCCCAATATTTTAAAATTTTATGGGTCCTTGCTGACCCCAATACCTTGTGACCCCAATATTTTAGGACCCCAATAATTTGAGACCCCAATACTTTGGAACCCCAATATTTGGGGACCCCAATACCTGGAGACCCCAATACTTTGGGACCCCAATATTTTAGGACCCCAATATTTTGGGATCTGGGTTCTTGGGGACCCCAGTACCTGGGGACCCCAATACTTGGTGACCCCAATATTTTAGGACCCCAATATTTTGGGATCTGGGTCCTTGCTGACCCCAATACCTTGTGGACCCAAATTTTAGGACCCCAATAATTTGAGACCCCAATACTTTGGAACCCCAATACTTGGTGACCCCAATACTTTAGGACCCCAATACTTTGGGACCCCAATATTTTGGGGTCCCAATATTTTAGGACCCCAATCTTGGGGACCCCAATACCTTGTAGGACCCCAATACCTTGTGACCCCAATATTTTGGGAACTAATAATTTGGGATCCAATACTTGGGACCCCAATATCTGAGGACCCCAATACCTTGGAACCCCAATACCTGGGGACCCCTATATTTCAGGACCCCAATACTTGGGACCCCAATATTTTGGGATCTGGGTTCTTGGGGACCCCACTACCTGGGAACCCCAATACCTTGTGACCCCAATATTTCAGGACCCCAATATTTTGGGACCTGGGTTCTTGGGAACCCCAATATTTTAGGACCCCAACTTTTGGGACCCCAATATTTTAGGACCCCAAATTTTTAGGATCTGGGTTCTTGGGGACCCCAGTACCTTGCAACCCCAATATTTTGGGACCCCAATATTTTAGGACCCCAATATTTTGGGATCTGGGTCCTTGCTGACCCCAATACCTTGCGACCCCAATACTTTGTGACCCCAATATTTTAGGACCCCAATACTTTTGGGACCCCAATATTTTAGGACCCCAATATTTAGGACCCCAATATTTGGGTACCCCAATCTTTGCCCGCCCCCTCTCACACCCCTTCTTTTGGGGTCCCGCAGACCCCCAGGGTGCGGCTGCTGCAGGGCGACGTGGGGGACGCGGGGGCCGTGGGGGGGGCGCTGGGGGGCGGACGCGGTGCTGGCCGACAGTCCCTCATCAACGTCTGGGGGCGCGCCCCCCCGAGGACATCGCCCGCGTCAACGTGCAGGGTGAGGGGCGGGGGGCTGGGGGGGATTTTGGGGGAATTTGGGGGGGAAATGGGGGGTTTGGGGGGTTGGGGGGAAATGGGGGAGTTGGGGGGTTTAGGGGAGAAATGGGGGATTTGGGGGGGAAATGGGGGGGTTAGGGGTCTGAAATGGGGGATTTGGGGGGGGATTAGGAGGTGATTGGGGGGAGTTTGAGGAATTGGGGGAATGGGGGGATGTGGGGGTTTGGGGAGAAATTGAGGGATTGGGGGGGATTTAGGGATTGGGGGGAGTATGGAGAGATTGGGGGGAAATGGAGGAGTTTGGGGGGGGGATATGGGGGGGTTTGGGGGGATTTGGGGGGGTTTGGGGGGGAATTGGGGGGTTTGGGGGGGTTGGGGGGATATATAGGGGTTTGGGGGGGATATGGGGGGGTGGGGGGTTTGGGGGGGATTTGGGGGGGTTTGGAGGGGTTTGGGGGGGTTGGGGGAGGAAATTGGGGGGTTTGGGGGGGTTTGGGGGGGAATTGGGGGGTTTGGGGGGGATCTGGGGGGTTTGGGGGGTATTTGGGGGGGAAATGGGGGGGGGTTTGGGGGGGTATATGGGGGATTTGGGGGGGTTGGGGGGGGATGGGGGGGTTTGGGGGGGGTTGGGAGGATTTGGGGGGTTTGGGGGGGGTTTGGGGTCTGAAATGGGGGGTTTGGGGGGGAAAAGGGGGATTGGGGGGGTTGGGGGGATTTGGGGGGAGAGAAATGGGGGGTTTGGGGGTCTGGAATGGGGGGATTTGGGGGGGTTTGGGGGGGGGTTGGGGGAAGAAATGGGGGGTTTGGGGGGGTCTGGAGGGGTTCTGGGGAGGGGTTTGGGGCCGAGGAGGTTTGGGTCTCCCCCTCCCCCCAATCCCCCTTGGGGGCCGAGCAAGAGACCCCTCCCCTAGGGGTTCCAAATCCCCCTTTTGGGGGCGTCCCCATTTTCTCCTAAGAGACCCCCCCTTAATTAATTAACTAATTAATTGAAATTAATTTAAAAGGCCCAAAACATAGTCGCGGCGTGCCGGGCGGGGGGCGTGCGCTGCCTGGTTCCACCAGCAGCATGGAGGTGGTGGGGCCCAACACCCGGGGGGACCCCTTCATCAGGTACCCCCCTCCGAAAACGTTCATTTTGGGGATCCCCCGACCCCAAAATTGGCGTTTCTGGCCCAAAGTCACCCGTTGGGGGGACGGGAAGAGGAGCTGGCCTGCCGTCCTGGAGCACCGGAGCCCTATCCCCTCAGCAAGGCTCAGGCCGAGCGCCTCGTCCTGGAGGCCGAATGGGACCCCTGTGAGGAACCTCTGGGAGCTCTGAGATTTTGGGATCGTAGGGGAGGTGGGGAGGGGCTGAGGGTGTTTTTGGGGGCAAAAAAGGGGGATTAGAGGAGGAGGGCGATTGGGGGGGATATGGGGGGAAATCAGGGGGTTTCAGGGGGTCCTGGAGGCCAACGGGACCCCCGTGGGGACTTTTTTGGGGGATTTTGGGGTTTTTGGGGATCCTGGGGGGGTTGGGGGGAGGGGGAGGGTCTTCTGGGGGGGTTGGGGATTTGGGGGGGATTTAAGGGGGATTTGGGAGGGGATATGGGGGACCTGGGAGGGGTTTGGGGGGTTTTGGGGGATTTTGGGGGGATTGTGGGGTCTTTTTGGATTTTTGGGGGTTTTTTGGGGTCCTGGGGGGGTTGGGGGGAAGGGGGCAGGTGCTTGTGGGGGGATTTCGGGGGATTTGGGGGAATTTGGGGGGGAAATGGGGTGTTTGGGGGGTCCTGGAGGCCAACGGGACCCCGGTGAGCTTTTTGGGGGATTTTGGGTTTTTGGGGGGTCCTGGGGGGGTTGGGGGGGAGGGTGGGTTTTTTTGAGGTTTTTGGGGGTTTTTGTGGGGTTTTTGGGGTCCTGGGGGGGTTGGGGGGGGGGTAGGGTCTTTATGGGGGGGGGTTGGGGGGATTTGGGGGATTTGGGGTGGAAATGGGGGGTTTTGGGGGGCCTGGAGGCCAACGGGACCCCCGTGGAGCATTCTTTGGGGATTTTGGGGTTTTTGGGGGTCGTGGAGGAGTTGGGGGAGGCTGAGAGTGTTTGGGGAAAAAGAGGGAATTTGGGGGATCTGGGGGATTTGGGGGGGGAATCGGAGAATTGAGAGAATTGGGGGGAGTTGGGGGGATTGTGAGGGTCTTTTTGGGTTTTTTGGGGGGGTTTTTTGGGGTCCTGGGGGGGTTGGGGGGAGGGTGAGGGTCTTTTTGGGGGGGTTTGGGGGGGATTTGGGGGGGTATGAGGGGGATTTGGGGGGGATATATGGGGGGTTTGGGGAATTTGGAGGCCCGCACCGGACCCGTGAGGCTTTTTGGGGGGTTTTTGGGGGGGTTTTTGCGGTAGTGGGGAGATTAGGGAGGGGGTAGGGTGTTTTTTTGGGGGATTTGGGGGTCACGGGGGATTTGGGGGGGAAATGGGGCTTTTGGGGGTATTGGAGGCCAACAGGATTCGTGAGTCTTTGGGGGATTTTGGGGTTTTGGGGGGTCCTGGGGGGGTTGGGGGGGGCTGAGGGTCTTCGGGGGGGTTTTGGGGGGATTTGGGGGGATACGGGGGATTAGGGGGGGGATTGGGGAGGAATTGGGGGTACGGAGGGGTTGGGGGGATTGTGAGGGTCTTTTTGTTTTTTTTGGGGGGTTTTTTGGGGGGTTTTTTGGGGTCCTGGGGGGGTTGGGGGGGGGCTGGGGGTCTATGGGGGGGTTTGGGGGGGATTTGGGGGGATATGAGGGGGTTTGGGGGGAATATGGGGGGATTTGGGGGTCCTGGAGGACCAACAGGACCCCTGTGAGGCTTTTTTGGGGGATTTTTGGGGGGGTTTGGGATCGTGGAGGGGTTTAGGGAGGGGGTGGGGGTTTAGGGGAATTAGGGGGATCGAGGGGATTTGGGGGGGGAAATGGGGGGTTTTGGGGGTCCTGGGGGGGGTTTGCGGGGGGTTTGTGGGGGGAGCTTTTTGGGTTATTTTGGGGTCCTGGGGGGGGATTTTGGGGTCCTGGGGGGGTTGGGGGGAGGGTGGGGGTTTATGGGGGGAATTTGGGGGGGATTTGGGGGATTTGGGGTAGCATTTAGGGGGGGTTGGGGGCATATGGGGGGGGGGTTGGGGGGGGATTTGGGGACTTTGGGAGGGTTTGGGCCATGGGGGGGGGGTTTTGAGCCCCAAACTTTGGGGTCTTGGTTCTGGGGGTGATCCCCGCCCTAGACCCCCAAATTCCCCACAGGTGGCCGGGGGGGGGGGTCAATTTTGGGGAAATATGGGGGAATTTGGGGTTTCTGGGGGGGATTTGGGGTCTTTGGGAGGGTTTTTGGGGCAGTGACTGGGGGGGTTTACCCCCAAACTTCGGGGTCTTCATTTTGGGGGTGTCCCCCACCCCCTGACCCCCAAATTTCCCGCAGGTGGCCGGGGGGGGACAATTTTGGGGGTTCTTGGGGGGATTTTGGGGTTTCTGGGGGGATTTGGGGGATTTTGGGGGATTTTGGAGTATATTGGGTGGGATTTTGGGGCCATGGGGGGGTCTTTGAGCCCCAAACTTTGGGGTCTTGTTTCTGGGGGGGTCCCCCACCCCCTGACCCCCAAATTTCCCCGCAGGTGGCCGGGGGGGACAATTTTGGGGTCTCTAGGGGGGGATTTTGGGGTCTCTGGGGGGGGTTTGGGGTCTCTGTGAGGGTTTTGGGGTATATGGGGGGGGGGGTCTTTTGAGCCCCAAACTTTGGGGTCTTCATTTTGGGGGTGTCCCCAGCCCCTGACCCCCCCAAATTTCCCCACAGTAGTAGGGGGGGGTCAATTTTGGGGGAGATCTGGGGGGATTTGATGGGATTTGAGGACTCTGGGAAGGTTTTTGGGGCCATGGGGGGGGTTTTGAGCCCCCAACATTTGGGTCTTCATTTTGGGGGTGTCCCCCACCCCTGACCCCAAATTCCCCACAGGTGGCCGGGGGGGGGTCAATTTTGGGGGAAATATGGGGGGATTTGATGGGATTTGAGGACTCTGGGAAGGTTTTTGGGGCCATGGGGGGGGGTTTAACCCCCAAACTTTGGGGTCTTGGTTCTGGGGGGGTCCCCACCCCCTGACCCCCAAATTTCCCGCAGGTAGCAGAGAGGGAGGCCGCACGTGTCGGTGGCCCTGCGCCCCACCGGGATCTATGGGGAGCGGCACCCGCTGATGGCCCAGTTCTACCGGCGGGGGCGGGCGGCGGGGGGGTGGCTGCCCCGAACCCTCCCCTCCCACGCCGAGCACGGCCGCGTCTACGCCGGTGAGTGCTGCCCCATAGCTGCCCCATAGCTGCCCCATAGCTGCCCCATAGCTGCCCCATAGTGGCCCTATAATGGCCCTATAATGGCCCCATAGCTATCCCATAGCGGCCCTATAATGGTCCCATAGCTGCCCCATAGCTGCCCCATAGCGATCCTATAGTGACCCTATAATGGCCCCATAGCTGCCCCATAGATATCCCAAAGCTGCCCCATAGCAGCCCCATAGAGACCCTATAGTGGCCCTATAATGGCCCCATAGCTGCCCCATAGCCGCCCCATAGATGTCCCATAGTGACCCTATAGTGGCCCCATAGAGACCCTATAATGGCCCTATAATGGCCCCATAGCTGCCCCATAGATATCCCAAAGCTGCCCCATAGCTGCCCCATAGAGACCCTATACAGACCCTATAATGGCCCCATAGCTGCCCCATAGAGACCCTATAGTGGCCCTATAATGGCCCCATAGCTGCCCCATAGATGTCCCATAGCTGCCCCATAGAGACCCTATAGTGGCCCTATAATGGCCCCATAGCTGCCCCATAGGTGCCCCATAGCGGCCCCATAGCGATCCTATAGTGACCTTATAATGGCCCCATAGCTGCCCCATAGCTGCCCCACAGATGTCCCATAGCGACCCTATAGTGGCCCTATAGATATCCCGTAGCTGCCCCATAGATGTCCCATAGCAGCCCCATAATGACCCCATAGATATCCCATAGCTGCCCCATAGCTGCCCTATAGTGGCCCCATAGCTGCCCCATAGATGTCCCATAATAACCCTATAATGGCCCCATAGCTATCCCATAGCGGCCCTATAATGGTCCCATAGCCGCCCCATAGCTGCCCCATAGCCGCCCCATAGGTGTCCCATAGTGACCCTATAGTGGCCCTATAATGGCCCCATAGCTGCCCCATAGCAACCCTATAATGGCCTCATAGCTGCCCCACAGCTGCCCCATAGATGTCCCACAGTGACCCTATAGTGGCCCTATAGTGACTCTATAATGGCCCCATAGTGACCCTATAATGGCCCCATAGCTGCCCCATTGAGACCATAGCGATCCTCCTATAGTGACCTTATAATGGCCCCATAGCTATCCCATAGCGGCCCTATAATGGCCCCATAGCTGCCCCATAGAGACCCTATACAGACCCTATAATGGCCCCATAGCTGCCCCATAGATATCCCATAGCTGCCCCATAGATGTCCCATAGAAACCCTATAATAGTCCCATAGCTGCCCTATAGTGGCCCCATAGCTGCCCCATAGCGATCCTATAGTGACCCTATAATGGCCCCACAGCTGCCCCATAGACGTCCCATAGTGACCCTATAATGGCCCCATAGGTGCCCCATAGCGGCCCCATAGCGATCCTATAGTGACCTTATAATGGCCCCATAGATATACCCCATAGCTGCCCCATAGTGACCCTACCAACCCTATAATGGCCCCATAGCTGCCCCATAGCTGTACCTTTCCCCATAACCCCCCTCCCCACCCCATAACCCCCCATAACCCCATCTCCCTTAACCCCCTAACCCCCCATTCTCACCCCATAACCCCCCCATCTCCCCCCCATCACCCCAAAACCCCCTTTTTTCCCCCAAAACCCCCTTATTTCCCCCCCCAAAAAAACTTTTTCCCCCCATAACCCCCCCACAACCCCATCTCCCGAACCCCCCAAAACCCCCATATTTCCCCCAAAACCCCCTTTTCCCCCAAAACCCCCTTATTTCCCCCCCACACCCTCTCCCCACCCCATAACCCCCCCCACAACCCCATTTCCCGACCCCATAACCCTCTTATTTCCCCCCAAACCCCCCTTTTTCCCCCCATAACCCCCCCATAACCCCCTCTCCCGACCCCATAACCCCCCTTTTTCCCCCCAAAATCCCCCCATAACCCCCTCATCTCCCCCCCCATCACCCCATAACCCTCTTATTTCCCCCCAAAACCCCCTTTATTCCCCCAAAAAAACCTTTTTCCCCCCAAATCCCCTTATTTCTCCCCATAACCCCCCCATAACCCCATATTCCCGACCCCAAACCCCCCTTATTTCCCCCAAAACCCCCCTTTTTCCCCCCATAACCCCCCCATAACCCCATCTCCTGACCCCAAAACCCCCTTTTTTCCCCAAAAAAACCCTTATTCCCCCCAAAACCCCTTATTTCCCCTCAAACCCCCCTTTCTCCCCCATAACCCCCCCATAACCCCCTCTCCTGACCCCAAAACCCCCTTTTTTCCCCCAAAACCCCCTTTTTTCCCCCAAAAACCCCCCTTTTTTCCCCCAAACCCCCTTTTTTCCCCCCAAACCCCCCTTTATTCCCCAAAAAACCCCTTCTCTCCCCCATAGGCAACGTGGCCTGGATGCACCTCCTGGCCGCCCGCGCCGCCCTCCGGCACCCCCCGGCCGTGGGGGGCGAAGTTTTTTACTGCTACGACTCCTCGCCCTACGCCGCCTACGAGGACTTCAACATGCTCCTCCTCGGCCCCGCCGGGCTCCGTTTCGGGGGTCCCCGCGCCCCCCGGGGGCTCCTCGTCCTCCTGGCCCACCTCAACGCCTTCCTCAGGGCCTTATTGAAGCCCCTCTGCCCCTACGCCCCCCTCCTCAATCCCTACACCCTGGCGGTGGCTAGCACCCCCTTCACCGTGGCTACCGACAAGGCTCAGCGTCGTTTCGGCTACCGGCCCCTCTACAGCTGGGAGGAGGCTCGGGGGCGCACCGTCAGCTGGATCCGGCAGCTGGATTCGGGGTGAGTGAACCGTACCCCTAAAAAGGGGGTTGTGATGGGGGGAGGGTGCTGGGGTCGCGGGGGGAGGTTGGGGCGGGGATGGGGACTGGGAGGAGTCTGGGGGGGAGGTTGGGTGGGTATGGGGGGGATCCAGGCCGGGTTTTGGCTCGGACCCTGATCCTGAGGGGGATCCAGGCCGGGTTTTGGCTCGGACCCTGATCCGGAGGGGGATCCAGGCCAGGTTTTGGCTCAGACCCTGATCCGGAGGGGGATCCAGGCCGGGTTTTGTCTTTGACCCCGATCCTGGGGGCTATCCAGGCCAGGTTTTGGCACTTACCCAGATCCTCAGGGTGATCCAGGCCAGGTTTTAGCTCTGATCCAGATCCTGGCAGTAATCCAGGCCAGATTTTGGACTCCAATCCGGATCCTGGCAGCGATCCAGGCCAGGTTTTAGGCCCCAATCCGAATCCAGGGCCGAATCCAGGCCAGATTTTGGGTCCCAATCCAGATCCTGGGCTGGGTTCTGGCTCCGATCCGGATCCGGATCCAGATCCAGGCCAAGTTTTGGCTCCAACCTGAATCCTGGCTGCGATCCAGACCAGATTTTCGTCCCCAATCCAGATCCTGGCTCTAATCCAGGCCAGGTTTTAGGCCCCAATCCCAATCCTGGACCGGGTTCTGGCTCCAATCCGAATCCTGATCCGGATCCTGATCCGGATTTTGGCCTCCAATCCAGATCCTGGCTCCAATCCAGACCGGGTTTTGGGTCCCAATCCGGATCCAGGGCTGGATCCAGGCCGGGTTTTGGGTCCCAATCCAGATCCGGATCCGGATCCATTCCGGATTTGGGCCCCAATCCGGATCCAGTCCGGCTCCAGTCCGGATCCAGCTCCGTGCCAGCTCCAGGCCGTGTTTTCCTTCTCTCCCCCAGCTCCAAGTCCTGATCCGCTCCCCGCCGTGCTCCGGGCCGGGCTTTGGCTCCTCCCCCCCCAGGCTCCGCCTCCAGGTTTTGCCCCGCCCATCACCACCCCGTGGCCCCGCCCCCTCATTAGCATATTCCCCCCCTAATTACCAATTAAAGGCACCCGGCGCCTCTCCCCGCCTCCTATTTTTTTTTGGGGGGGTGGGAGGGGCTGGGGGCGTGGCCTCGTGGCTCCGCCCCCCACTTTGGGGGCGGGGCTTGGGGATCCCCAAATTGCCCCGAGTCCCGGCCCCGAGGAGGAGGAGGAGGAAGAGGACCGGGAGGTAGGGGGGGGGGGGGTCTATGGGGCGGGGGGAGGGGGGGCTATGGGGCAGAGCTATGGGGCTAGGGGGTTGGGGGGGGGCTGGGGGGGGCTATGGGGCAGGAGGGGCTATGGGGCAGAGGTGGGGGTCAGAGGGATCTATGGGGCAGGGGGAGTTATGGGGCAGGGGGGGCTGAGGGGCAGAGCTATGGGGCGGGGGGGGCTGTGGGGCAGGGGGGCTGTGGGGCAGAGCTATGGGGTAATGGGGCTGTGGGGCAGAAGTGGGGTCCCTGGGGGTTAGGGGGGGCCATGGGGCAGAGCTATGGGGCAGAGGGGGCTGTGGGGCTGAGTTGGGGGTCAGAGGGATCTATGGGGCAGGGGGAGTTATGGGGCAGGGGGAGCTGTATGGGGCAGGACTATGGGGCTGAGGTGGGGGGCAGGGGGAGCTATGGGGCTGGGGGATCTATGGGGCAGATAGGGCACGGGGGGTTGTGGGGCAGGGCTATGGGGCTGTGGGGCAGAAGTGGGGTCCCTGGGGGTTAGGGGGGGCTATGGGGCAGAGCTATGGGGCAGGAGTATGGGGCAGGGGGGGCTATGGGGGAGAGCTATGGGGCAGAGGGGGCTGTGGGGCTGAGTTGGGGGTCAGAGGGATCTATGGGGCAGGGGGAGTTATGGGGCAGGGGAGGCATGGGGGGCTATGGGGCAGAGGTGGGTTCCCTGGGGGTTATGGGAGCTATGGGACGGGGGAGCTGTGGGGCAGGGCTATGGGGCAGGAGGATCTGGGGCTGAGTGCAGTGGGAGGTATGGGGCAGGAGGTGTATGGGGCAGAGCTGTGGGGGGGGCTGTGGGGGCACGGGGTCATGGGTGGGCAGGGGGGCTATGGGGCAGGAGGGGCTATGGGCAGAAGGGGGGTCCCTGGGGGCCGCGGGGGGCTTTTGGGAGGGTCCCTGGGGTCAGTGGGATCTATGGGGCAGAAGGGGGTCCCTTGGGTGTCAATGTAACCCCCCTCCCAATGGGGCAGCCCCTCCCATCCCCCACCACCACCCCCCTCCGACCCCATAACCCCCCAACACCCCCCCCTCTGACCACCCCCTATAACCCCCATAACCCCCCGACCCCATAACCCCCCCTGACCCCATACCCCCCCCCCTCTGACCCCATAACCCCCCCCCTCTGACCCCTCACCCCCCCGACCCCATAGCCCCCCCCTATAACCCCCTAACCCCCCCCCCTGACCCCATAACCCCCCCTGACCCCATCACCCCCCGACCCCATAACCCCCCCAACCCCATAACCCCCTCCCTCTGACCCCATAACCCCCCTTCTGACCCCATAACCCCCCCTCTGACCCCATAACCCCCCAAAACCCCCTTGATCCCCCCCCCGGCCCCATAACCCCCCCCTCTGACCCCATAACCCCCCCTCTGACCCCCCCCGACCCCATAACTCCCCCCTCTGACCCCATAACCCCCCCCGACCCCATAACCCCCCCCCCGACCTCCTCACCCCCCCCTCTGACCCCATAACCCCCCAAAACCCCCTTTGATCCCCTCCCCCGACCCCATAACCCCCCCCTCTGACCCCATAATCCCCCCTCTAACCCCATAACCCACCCCCGGCCCCCCTAACCCCCCCCCGACCCATAACCCCCCCCCCGACCCCATAAACCCCCCCTCTGACCCCATAACCCCCCCTCTGACCCCAAACCCCCCCCCTTTCCAGATGGCGTCGCTCCTGGAGGGAGGGGATGCATGTCTGCACCCCCTCCTCCACGTGGCCTGGGGGGCTCTGGCCCCCCCGGGGGCCGGCGCTGGTATTTCCTCCTCGCCCTCCGCCTCCTCGCCATCGTCTTCGCCCGCTCCGTCTGGCGGGGCCCCCCACGACCTCCTTGCACTCGGAGCCCCCCTCGCGCCTCCAGGCGCCCCCGGGGGCTGCGGCGCCTCTGCGCCACCCTCTGCTACAACCAGCACTTCGCCGCACCCATGGGTGCCCTCTGGAGCTTCTCCTTCCTCCTCGCCCTCCTCCCCATCACCCTCCTCCGCGTCCTGCAGCCCCCGGGGCCCGCGGGAGGAGCGCCAAGATGGCCGCCGAGAGGGGGAACATGTTCGAGGTGGGAGACGGAAGAGGGAGGGGCAGGGGCTGCGATGTGGCTGCCGGAAATGAAGGGGAGGGGGACAATATGGCCGCCGGACATGGGGAGGGGGACAATATGGCCGCCGGACATGGGGGGTTCGGGTTTTGCAATATGGCCGCCGGAAATGGGGAGGGGGCCAATATGGCCACCGGAAACGGGAGGGAATAGTTAATATGGCCGCCGAGCACGGGGGGTTCGGGGTCTGCAATATGGCCACCGGAAATGGAGGGGATTGGCCCAATATGGCCGCCGAGCATGGGGGGGACTGGTCCAATATGGCCGCCCAACGGGGGGCCCGGGAGGAAAGGAGCGGGCGTGGCGGGCGTGGTCCCGGAAGTAAGATGGCCGCCGGGCGGGAGGAGGGCGAGGCCCTGATGTGGGCGGGGGGGTTCCCGGAAAGTTCCAGGCCCCACCCAGGGAAGGAAGCCAAAATGGGAGCCCGGCAACGCCCGGTTGGCAAATCCAAGATGGCCGACGGGGATCACGTGACTGAAGGCCTCAAGCTGACCAATTGGAGCCTTCCAAGTATCAAATTCAAGATGGCCGACGAGGGTCACGTGACCGAAGACTTCATAATGACCAATCAGAGCCTTCCAGGTGCCAAATCCAAGATGGCTGACGGGGATCACGTGACCAAAGACCTCATGATGACCAATTGGAGACACCCAAGTATCCAATTCAAGATGGCTGACGAGGGTCACATGACCGAAGACCCCAACATGGCCGCCTGGTGCCGCCATCTTGCCAAATCCAAGATGGCCGACGAGGGTCACGTGACCAAAGACCTCGAGATGACCAATTGGAGCTTTCCAAGCACCAAATTCAAGATGGCCGACGAGGGTCACGTGACCGAAGACCCCAACATGGCCGCCTGGTGCTGCCATCTTGCCCAATCCAAGATGGCTGACGGTGGTCACGTGACCGAAGACCCCAACATGGCCGCCTGGTGTCGCCATCTTGCCAAATCCAAGATGGCCGACGGTGGTCACGTGACCAAAGACCTCAAGCTGACCAATTGGAGCCTCCCAAGCGCCGAATCCAAGATGGCCGACGAGGGTCACGTGACCGAGGCCCCCAACATGGCCGCCTGGTCCCCTTCCGCCGCAGCCAATCGGGCCGCCCCCGCCCGTCACGTGACCGCCACACCCAAGATGGCCACCGAGCGATGCCGGGCCTGCCTGCGGGCGCTGGCGGCGGCCATCTTGGGCGTGGCCGAGGCCGGCTTCCTGTGGGCGGTGCTTAGCCGCCAGCTCCCCGTCCTCACGGCCTCTCCCATTGGCTGCCGCCCCCCTGGCCCCGCCCCCTGCCCGCCCCTTTCCTGCGTCCTCCCCGCCCCCGCCGACAAGATGGCCGCCCTCATGGGCCTCGCCCTATCGGCCGCCGCCTCCCTCCTCGCCGTCATGGCCGCTGCCGGGGTGGCGGCCAATGGGGTGCTGAGGGGGCGGGGCTAAGGGCGGGGCAGAGCTTGGGGGCGGGGCCTGATTGGTCAGCTTGGGGTGGGGCCTGGAGGGTGGGCGGGGCTTACGGCGGCCATTTTGTGGGGGCGGCCATCTTGGGGGCTGGGTGGGGGTGGCCATCTTGGAGTGGGCGTGGCCTAATCGGCCATGTTGGGGGCAGGGCCTAAAGGGGTGGCCATATTGGGGGCGGAGCCTAGGGCAGCCATCTTGGGGGTGGAGCTGAGGGGCAGCCATCTTGGGGGCGGGGCCTAAGGCAGCCATCTTGGGGTGGGTGTGGCCAGGAGGTGTGGCCATCTTAGGGGGCGTGGCCATCTTGGGGGTGGAGCTAGGGGCGGCCATGTTGGGGGTGGCGGCCATCTTGGGGGTGGCGGCCATCTTGGATTGGCGGCCATGTTGGGTGTGGCAGCCATCTTGGAATGGCGGCCATCTTGGGGTGGCGGCCATCTTGGATTGGCAGCCATCTTGGATTGGCGGCCATCTTGGATTTCTTCCCCCCGTCCTTTTGGGGAGAAAACAACCGAGTTTGGGCCCATTTCGGGGCTGCTTTCCCACCTCCTGAAGGCAATTAAATAAACGAGGAAATGACGTCATCAAATGCTGGAGCAGTGATGTCACAGGGTTAATTAGGAGGGGCTGGGTTAATTAGGAAGGGCCAGGTTAATTAGGAGGGGCCGGGTTAATTAGGAGGGGCCGGGTTAATTAGGAGGGGCCAGGTTAATTAGGAGGGGCCGGGTTAATTAGGAGGGGCCCCGGGGCGCCGTGAGTCACCCAAGGGTGCTGGAGGTGTCGCCCCATGCCACGTCCCACCCCAAACTGGGCTCAAACTGGGAGAACTGGGAAAGAAGGGGCCTGACTGGGCTCCTTCTATATGGGGGGGGGGTGACATATTTTGGGGGGACACGGGGCTATACGGGGGGGGACATTTTTTTTTGGGGGGAAAAAGGGGACACCGCAGCTAAATTGGGTGTTTTTTTATTAAATAGGTTCTGAAAATTAAAAAAAAAAAAAAACGTACCGAAAAAAAAGATCAAACTTTTGTCACAAAAATTGGGCAAAAAATGGGGATAGGGGACAGGAAATTGGGGACACAAAATTGGGGAAAGGGGACACTAAATTGGGGAAATGGGACATGAAATTTGGGGACAGGAGACCCAAAACTGGGGACAGGAAACTGGGGATGAAGGACTTGAAATTGGGGACAAATGACACAAAATTGGTGACAGTGAACATTAAACTGGGGACACAAAATTGGGGACAGGGGACACGAAATTTTGGGACTGGAGACCCAAAATTGGGGACAGAAAACTGGGGACGAAGGACATGAAATTGGGGGCAGAGAATAGGAAATTGGGGACAAATGACACAAAATTGGGGACAGGGGATGCAAAATTTGGGGACAGGAAACTGGGGACAAAGGCCATGAAATTGGGGGCAGGGAATAGGAAATTGGGGACAAATGGCACAAAATTGGGGACGGGGACCACCGGGGTCCCTTGGGCGGGGCTAAAGGGGGCGGAGCTTTTTTGGGTGGGCGGGGCTAAGTGGTGGGCGTGGCCTGAGCCCCGGGCTCCCCATTGGCCGGCGCTTCTTCCCCTTTGGTGGCCGTCAGCTCCTCCATGGCCACGGAGCCGAAGGCGGCCCGGAAGGTGCTGAGGGTGGGCTCCTGCTGCATGGTGGCCACCGTGGCTACCAAAGGCTGCGTCACCGCGGCCGGGCCACCACCGCCGCCATCGTCCTCGGCCACCAAGGCCGGGCCGGCCCAGGGCCCGAAGGAGGTGGAGCCCGAGTGGCGCCGGCGGCGGACTTGCCACCAGGCCACCAAGAGCATGGCCACCAACATGGCTACCACCAAGGCCACCAGTAGCCAGCGCCACGAGCTGCTCTGGGGGGCTGGTGTTGCCCCCGGGTTGGCCAAGAGGAGCTCGGTGGTGGCCAACGGGGTCGGGTGGTGGCCAAGGGTGGTCAACGGGGTTGGGTGGTGGCCAGTGGTGGGCTTGCGAGGGGATTGGTGGCCAACGGTGGTCTTCGAAGGAGGTTGGTAGCCAACGGTGGTCTTCGAAGGGGATTGGTGGCCAATGGTGGTCTTCCAAGGCCATTGGTGGCCAACGGTGGTCTTCGAAGGTGATTGGTAGCCAACAGTGGCCTTCGAAGGGGATTGGTAGCCAACGGTGGTCTTCAAAGGTGATTGGTGGCCAATGGTGGTCTTCAACGTTGGTTGGTGGCCAACGGTGGTCATCCAAGGTGGTTGGTGGCCACTGGTGGCCACTAAAATTGGCTGTGGGCTAGTGGGGACCAAGGGGGTCATTTGGTCTTCAGTGGTGTCCGTCTCTATCACGCTGTGGCCAGTGGTGGCCTCCAACGTTGGCCGGTGGCCCATGGGGACCCAGGTGGTCACCTGGCCTTCATTGGTGGCCACCGCCTTCTTCTGGTGGCCACTGGTGGTCTCCAAGTGTGGCTGGTGGCTAGTGAACCCCCCCAAAACTTGGTGACCAGTGGTGGGCTTCGTCGGTGGCTGGTGGTCACTGGTGGTGGCCACCCAAAGGGTGGTCTCCGTCACAGCATCGTGGTGGCCACCGGTGGCCACCAGCCCCTGGTGGTGGCCACCACCGCTCTCCGAGGTGGCTTGGTAGCCAACCAGGGGGTCCTGGTGGTCCGGGCTGGTGGCCACCGGGTCCCAGAGGGGGCTTTTGGGCCACTGGGGGGTCTCGGAAGTGGTCTCCGGTGGGGTCCCAGTGGTGGCCAGCTGCTGTGCTGGCCCTCGGTGGCCACCGGAGGGGGGGGGGTGAAGGCGGCGGTGGCCACGGGGGGGTATGGGCAGTGACCAGGGTGGCCAGGAGGGCGCAGGACGGTGGCCAGGAGCGAGAGCAGGGGGTGGCCCATGTCCTGGGGTGCCTGTCTGGGGGGGGACAGCACCATAGGAATCCCCAGCACCCTTGGGACCCCCACCAGCACCCTTGGGACCCCCCCCTTGGCACCCTTGGGACCCCCCCCTAGCACCCTTAGGACCCCCCCCAGCACCCTTGGGACCCCCCAGCACCCTTGGGACCCCCCTAGCACCCTTAGGACCCCCACCATCATTCTGGGACCTCCCCAGCACCCTTTGGGACCACCCCAAGCACCCTTGAGACCCCCACGACCCTCAGCACCCCAAACTACCACCCCGTAGCACCCTCTGGGTCCCCGCTCTAGCACCCTTGGGTGCCCCCACGGCAGCCTTGGACCCCCCCTTTAGCCCCTATGACACCCTTGGGTGCCCACAACGTCCCCTTGTCACCCCACAACCCCAATCAAACCCTATGTCCCCCCCCCCCCAAGTCCCCACAGCACCCTTGGGTCCCCCCCGGGGCACCCTTCGGTTCCCCCCAGCACCCTTGGGTGCCCGCGGCGCCCCCTCTTGGGATTCCCCGCGGCACACTTGGAAGCCGCGGCCCCCTCCCCCCCATTGCACCCTCGGGTCCCCCCCCAGCACCCTTGGGTGCCCCCCAGCAGCACCCTTGGGACCCCACCCACGTCCCACAGCATCCTCCCCCTCCCCCCTTATCACCCCAACTTCCCCCCACGCACCCGACCCCCATAACACCCCCGCCCCCACCTCCAGACCCACAGAGCGCTTGGGTGCCCCCCGGGGCCGCTCTGTACCCCCAGACCCAAAACCCACTCCCCACCCGGTACCTTCGGGGCCGCGGCCGTTGGTGGGGGACAGGGCGAGCGCGGTGAGGGCAGGGGAGCGCCGGCAGGAAGCGCCACCCAGGGCGGGGCCCAACAGCTTGGGGGCCCCCCCCCCCCCGGGGACTTGGAGGGGGGCTGGCGGCGGTTTCGGGGTGCCCCATAAGGCAGGGAGGCAACGGCGGTTTCGAGGAGCCCCAAAAATCCGAGGAGGAGTTGGCGGTTTCGGGGCTCCCCATAGATCCAGGGAGAAGTTGGCGGTTTCGAGGTGCCCCGTAGGTCCGGGGAGAAGTTGGCGGTTTCGGGGCGCCCCATAATTCCTGGGAAAAGTTGGCAGTTTCGGGGCTCCCCATAGATCCAGGAGACACCGGTGGTTTCAAGGCACCCCATAGGTCCTTGGACATGTTGGTGGTTTCGGGGTACCCCATAGGTCCATAGAGAAATTGGTGGTTTCGAGGCACCCCATAGATCCAGGAGACACTGGAAGTTTCGGGGTACCCCATAGGTCCACAAAGAAGTTGGTGGTTTCAAGGCACCCCATAGATCCAGGAGACACTGGGGGTTTTGAGGTGCCCCATAAGTCCTGGGAGAAGTTGACAGTTTCGAGGCTCCCCATAGGTCCAGGGAGAAGTTGGAGGTTTCGGGGCGCCCCATAAGTCCTGGGAAAAGTTGGTGGTTTCAAGGCTCCCCATAGGTCCATGGAGAAATTGGTGGTTTCAGGGTACCCCATAGGTCCAGGAGACACCGGCGGTTTCAGGGTGCCCCATAAGTCCGTAGAGAAGTTGGTGGTTTTGAGGCTCCCCATAGGTCCATGGAGAAATTGGGGGTTTCAGGGTACCCCATAGATCCAGGAGACACTGGGGGTTTCAAGGCACCCCCATAGATCCAGGAGACACTGTCGGTTTCGGGGTGCCCCACAAGTCCATAGAGAAATTGGTGGTTTCAAGGCACCTCATAGGTCTATCATGGTTTTGGGGTACCCCATAGGTCCATGGAGAAATTGGTGGTTTCAAGGCACCCCATAGATCCAGGAGACACTGGCAGTTTTGGGGTACCCCATAGGCCCACAGAGAAATTGGTGGTTTCAAGGCACCCCCATAGATCCAGGAGACACCGGTGGTTTCGGGGTGCCCCATAGGTCCATGGAGAAATTGGGGGTTTCAAGGCACCCCCATAGATCCAGGAGACACCGGTGGTTTCGGGGTGCCCCATAAGTCCTGGGAAAAGTTGACGGTTTCGGGGCTCCCATAGATCCAGGAGACACTGTCGGTTTCGAGGTGCCCCATAGGTCTATCATGGTTTTGGGGTACCCCATAGATCCTTGGATGTATTGGGGGTTTCGAGGCTCCCCATAGGTCCAGGAGACACTGGCAGTTTCGGGGTGCCCCATAATTCCTGGGAAAAGTTGACGGTTTCGAGGCTCCCCATAAATCCGGGAAGAAGTTGGCGGTTTCGGGGCTCCCCATAGATCCAGGAGACACCGGTGGTTTCGGGGTACCCCATAGGTCCATGGAGAAATTGGGGGTTTTGAGGCACCCCATAGGTCCAGGAGACACTGGCGGTTTCAGGGCACCCCAAAATTCCTAAATACCATTTTTGGGGCCCAGTCCTAACTAACATTTTTGGGGGCACCCCAAAACACCCAATTGGTGGTTTCAAGATCCCCCAAAACACCCGATTGGTGGTTTCAAGACCCCCCAAAATCCCCAAATGACAGTTTCAAGGTACCCCAAAGTTCCTAATTGGCGGTTTCAGGGAACCCCAAAAAATCTTAATAGCATTTTTGGGGCCCAACCCTAACTAAGTTTTTGGGTCACCCCCTTACTTCTGATTGGCGGTTTCAAGACCCCCCAAAATCCCTAATGATGGTTTCAAGGCACCCCAAAGTTCCTAATTGGAAGTTTCAGGGCACCCCAAAAGTCCGAAATACCTGTTTTGGGGCCCAGTCCTAACTAACATTTTTTGGGCACCCCAAAACACCCGATTGGCGGTTTCAAGACCCCCCGAAATCCCCAAACGACGGTTTCAAGGCACCCCAAAGTTCCTAATTGGCGGTTTCAAGGCACCCCAAAAAAATCTTAATACCATTTATGGGGCCCAACCCTAACTAAATTTTTGGGGCACCCCCCCTTGCTCCTGATTGGCGGTTTCAAGACCCCCCAAAATCCCCAAATGACGGTTTCAAGGCACCCCAAAATTCCTAAATACCATTTTTGGGGCCCAGTCCTAACAGATATTTTGGGGACACCCTCATGCTCCTGATTGGCGGTTTCAAGACCCCCCCAAAACCCCCAAATGACAGTTTCAAGACCCCCCAAAACCCCAAAATGACAGTTTCAAGGCCCCCCAACCCCCCTGACCAGGGCGCTTTTCAGCCCCCCCAACCTCTCATCGCCCCTTTCACCCCCACACCCCCAAAATGACCCCCCCAAACCCTCACCCCCCCAAAAAAAATTTTTGGCCCCCCCCCCCAACCTATTTTTGGGGTCCTCCCCCCTTTTTTTTAATTTTTTTAATATTTTTTTTACCCCTTCCCCCCCCGCTGAAAAAAATCCCCGAATCTCCCTGAAGTAACGGGGGCTGGGGGGGGCCGGGGGGGTCCAAATTTTGGGGGGCGGCGGCGGCGGCGGTGGGGGGGGGCGGGGTCGTCGTCCCCCCAGAGTGGGGGAGGGGGTCCCCAAAGTTCTTGGGGTGGGGGGGTGCTTTGGGGTGTCCCCCCTCCCCGGAGGAGGAGCTGCTGGCACAGGAGCCCCCCCACCAGCATCAGGGCCCCCCCCAGCGCCCCCAGCCCCACCATGGCCCCCAGGCAGCGCCCGCAAATTTGGGGGGGGCACTCGGGGATGGGGGGGGGGGGCGGGGGGGGGGGCAGGGTTGTGGGGCGCCCCATAACCCCCGGGACCCAAAATAGGGTCAGGGTCAGGGCCCAAGGGGGGGGCATTTTTTGGGGTGGGGGGGGGGGGTTGTGGGGTTTGGGGGGGGGTCTACGGGGTTTGGGGGGGGGGTCTATGGGGCTGGAGGGGGGGTTATGGGGTTTCTATGGGGCTGGGGGGGGTCTATGGGGCTGGGGGGGGTTATGGGGTTTCTATGGGGCTGGGGGGGGTCTATGGGGTTTGTGGGGTCTATGGGGCTGGGGGAGGGTATATGGGGTTTTTGGGGCTGGGGGGGGTCTATGGGGTTTGGGGGGGTCTATGGGGCTGGGGGGGGTCTATGGGGCTGGGGGGGTTATGGTGGGTTTCTATGGGGCTGGGGGGGGTGTATATGGGGTTTCTATAGGGTGGGGGGGGGCTCTATGGGGTTGGGGGGGCTCTATGGGGCTGGGGGAGCTCTATGGGGCTGGGAGGGGGGTCTATGGGGTGAGGAGGGGGCTATGGGGTTCCTATAGGGCTCTATGGGGCTGGGGGGGGGTTATGGGGCCGGGGGGGCTATGGGGCTCCTATAGGGCTCTATAGGGGCCGGGAGGGATCTATGGGGCTGGGGGGGGTTATGGGGCCGGGGGGGGGGCTTATGGGCCATGTTGACCTTTAGGGGTGATGCTGCGGCCTATGGGGCTGGGTTTTTTTTGGGGGGGGGGCACCTTCTATGGGGCAGCTTGGGGCCGGAGGGTTATGGGGTGGGGGGGGTGGGGGGGCGCGTACCTGGCTCTATGGGGCGCTATGGGGCGCTATGGGGCGCTATGGGGCGCCCCGGCCAGTCTCCGCATATGGGGGCAGGACCCCCCCCCGAAATTGGGGCCCCCCCCCCCGGCCCTATAAAGATTTTGGGGTGATTTTGGGGGGTTTTGGGGTGGTTTTTGGGAGGTTTTGGGGTGCCGGGGGGGGACTGTGGGGTCTTTAAATGGGATCCGGGGGGGTTGTGGGGGGCTATGGGGCTCCTGGGGGGGGGTTGTGGGGTCTGTGGGGGGTGAAGAAGGCTCCCAGTACCTCCCAGTACCTCCCAGTTCCCTCCCAGTACCTCCCAGTTCCCTCCCAGTTACCTCTCAGTCCCCTCCCAGTATCTTCCAGTCCTTCCCAGTACCTCCCCAGTACCTCCCAGTTACCTCTCAGTCCCCTCCCAGTATCTTCCAGTCCTTCCCAGTGCCTCCCAGTATCTCCCAGTGCCCCCCAGTACCTCCCAGTGCCTCCCAGTCTCCTCCCAGTGCCCCTCAGTGACCTCCCAGTGCTCCCAGCACCTCCCAGTCCCCTCCCAGTCCCCTCCCAGTCTCTCTCAGTGCCTCCCGGTGCCCCCCAGTTCCTCCCAGTTACCTCCCAGTCCTTTCCCAGTCCCTCCCAGTGCATCCCAGTCCCCTCCCAGTACCTACCAGTGCTCTCCAGTCCCTTCCAGTTACTTTCCAGCCCCTCCCAGTGCCCCTCAGTGACCTCCAAGTCCCCTCCCAGTGTCCCCCAGTACCTCCCAGTACCTCCCAGTCCCTCCCAGTCCCCTCCCAGACCCCTCCCAGTCCCTCACAATCCCCCTCCCAGTCTACCCCAGTCCCTCCCAGTGCCTCCCAGTCCCTCCCAATCCCCCTCCAGTCTACCTCAGTCCCTCCCAGTCCCTCCCAGTGCCCTCCCAGTGCCTCCCAGTCCCTCCCAGTCCCCCCAAAAAAGACCAGGCCGAGGTGGGGCTGCAGCACAAAGCGTCTAATCCGGCCCCGGGTTGGGGGCTGGAGGCCAGGGAAGCTTGGGGGGGGGGGGGGGGGGCGAGCTTAGGGGGCTGGAGGACCAAGTTGGGGGGCTGGAGGACCGAGTTGGGGGGCTGGAGGACCCTCTCCAGAGCCAGAAGATGGCTCCTGGAGGTCCTCCCGGAGGCCAAATTTGGGATTTTGGAGGCCTGGAGAAGCCTTTTTGAGGCCAAATTTGGGATTTTGGAGGCCCAGGAGATCCTCGCCGAGGCCCGATGATGGATCCTGGAGGTCCTCGAGATCCTCCTGGAGGCCAAAATCAGGATTTTGGAGGCCTGGAGAAGCCTTGAGGCCAAAATTGGGATTTTGGAGGCCCAGGAGATCCTCCTGGAGGCCAAACTTAGGATTTTGGAGGTCTGGAGAAACTTTTTGGAGGCCAAAAGAGGGATCTTGGTCTGGGGAAGCCTCCTCAAGGCCCGATGATGGATCCTGGAGGTCCAGGAGATCCTCCTGGAGGCCAAAATTGGGATTTTGGAGGCCTGGAGAAGCCTTTTTGAGGCCAAAATGGGGATTTTGGAGGCCAGGCGAGGACTCGACCTCCACGGAAGCCTCCCTGGAACCACCGGCGTCCCCCACACCACCGAGGTCCTCCCACGAATCGTCCTCGTCCCCCCCCGGGGACTCCCCAAAATCCCCGTAGAGGCTCCCGCCTTCCTCCTCCTCCTCCTCCTCCTCCTCTTGCTCCTCTTGGGTGGGCCAAGTCACGGGGCCATCGCTGGGCCTCGGCGGCCAGTGGGAGAAGCGGTAGAGCCCCCCGTTATTTCGGGGGGGCTGCGGGACGTAGTCCAAGCAGAGGGGCCCCCCCAAACCCGGCCCGCACGCCGCTAGGTAGCTAAATCTGAGGCGCCCCTTCCCGGCGAAGCAAACGACCTCGCGGGTCCCCCCGGCCTCCACGGGTTGGGTGCAGGTCCCCAAATGGTCGTCGTCCCACCCGTTGTCCCGGTCCCACACCTCCACCTTGAACTGGGCGCCGGGGACGAGGTCGAGGACCCCCAACTCCAAGCGCGCCCCCCATCTCGGGTGGTTGTTGTTCCACACCGGCGCCGTCTGCGCCCGCCGGCCTCCCAAAAACACCCGGACGTAGGCGTCGGTGGCCGAAAAGAGGTCCCCCCGCCACCCTTGCCCCTCTTGCACCAACACCGTCACCCGCGCCATGCCCCGGTGCCGCGAGCAGCAACCGGCGGTGACGGCGGCGTTGGCCGGGCAACTGCATTGGCAAGGGCCTACAAGATGGCCACCGCCGGCGCAGGCCTGGCTACAATTAGCCCGCAAGGCCCGCCAGGAGATGTAGTGCCTGATGGCCGCCCGTAACGCCCCGTGCCTCTTGTCGGATTTGGGCACCAGGGTGTGGAGGGAGCGGACGTTGGCGGCCACCAGGCCGGGGAAGCGGGGTAGGCCCTGCAGCCATTTTGAGTAGGCCTCGGGCCTACCATAGACGACGTCGCCATGATCCTCGCCGCCTTCCACGTCCACCAGCCGCTCGTTGAAGACTTCGTTGAAGCTGGCGTTGCCTCGGTTGCTCGCCCGGGCTTTCCTGCAGGCTTCGGTCATGGCTTGGAGCTGGACGGGGCCGACGTTGGCGGACATTTCCACCCTCAAGCAGTCGGCCACTTCCTGGGAGCTCATCCCCGCCATGGTGGCCTGGCAGGTGCGGATGGCGGTGACGGCGCGCAGGCGGCCCCCCAGTTGGGCCGACTGGATGTAGTGGGTGCCGTAGGCGGCCAGGAGCTCGCCGTAGTCGGCGGCGGTGTCCGGGGTGAAGTGGGGGGGCAAGGCCTTCACGGCCCGCAGGAAGTGGGGGGACGGATGGGGAGGGGTGGTGGCCGAGATCCTGTCGGGGGGGGGGATAGAAGGAGAGAGGTCAATGGGGTGGTTTGGGGGTCTATGGGGTGACTGGGGGGGTCTGTGGAGTGGTTTGGGGGTCTATGGGGTGACTGGGGGGGGGTCTGTGGAGTGGTTTGGCGGTCTATGGGGTGACTGGGGGGGGTCTGTGGGGTGGTTTGGGGGTCTATGGGGTGTTGGGGTGGTCTATGAGGTGATGGGAGGGGGGTCTGTGGGGTCGTTATGTGGTCTATGGGGTGATTGGGGGGTCTATGGGGTGATTGGGGTGGGGTATGGGGTGATTGGGGGGGGTATGGGGTGATTGGGGGGCTGTTGAATGGATCTATGGGGTGTTGGGGTGGTCTATGGGGTGATGGGAGGGGGATCTGTGGGGTCGTTATGGGGTCTATGGGGTGATTGGAGGGGGTCTATGGCGTGATTGGGGGGTCTACGGGGTGTTGGGGTGGTCTACGGGGTGATTGGGGGGTTATGGGGTGTTGGAAGGGTCTATGGGGTCGTTGGGGGGTCTATGGGGTGATTGGAGGGGGTCTATGGGGTGATTTGGGGGTTTTATGGGGTGATTGGGGGGGTTATGGGGTGATTTGGGGGGTCTACGGGGTGTTGGGGGGTCTGTGGGGTGCTATGGTGGTCTGCAGGGCACTATGGGGGTACTGGAGGGGGCAATGGGATTTGACGGGGGTCTCTGGGAGGCTGTGGAAGAGGAGATGGTGGAGAAGGGATGAAGATGATGGAGGAGACAGAAGAGGGATGGAGATGAAGATGATGGAGATGATGGAAGAGATGAAGATGGAGGAGATGGAGGAGATGAAGAAGATGAAGATGAAGAAGATGGAGGAGATGGAAGAGATGGAGAAGATGAAGAAGATGAAAAAGATGGAGATGAAGAAGATGGAGGAGTTGAAGAAGATGAAGATGAAGAAGATGAAGAAGAAGGAGGAGATGAAGGAGATGGAAGAACTGAAGAAGATGAAGATGAAGAAGATGGAGGAGATGAAGGTGAAGATGAAGAAGATGAAGGAGATGAAGGTGAAGATGAAGAAGATGGAGGAGATGAAGAAGATGAAGATGAGGAAGATGGAGGAGATGGAGATAGAAGAGATGGAGATGAAGGAGATGAAGGACATGGAAAAGTTGAAGAAGATGAAGAAGATGGAGGAGATGGAAGAATTGAAGATGAAGAAGATGAAGAAGATGAAGAAGATGAAGGAGATGGAAGAGATGAAGAAGATGAAGATGAAGATGAAGAAGATGAAGAAGATGGAGGAGATGACGAAGCCGATGATGATGAAGGAGGGCAGAGGAGGAAGGCCCCCACCACTCCCCAGTACCCACCAGTAGCGCACGCACTGGATCTCGGTGCTGGCGAAGCTGTAGCGATCCTCCCTCTGCCGCTGCATCCCAAATTCGGCCACCCGCGAGTGGGACCCGGCCACCGTCACCGTCCCCCCGACCCCCGGCTTCGGTGCCACCCCCAAACCCACCTCCCACTTCCGGGCCACCTCCTCGGTTTTGGCCACCATCGTCCCCAGCGCCGACGTCCCCTCGGCCACCGTGGTCCTCCACTTGAGCTTGTTGCCCACCCGCCACTTGGCGACCCCCGGGGGGAGCCGGAGGGGGCTTCCGCCTTGCAAGGGGTCCCGGCAGATAACGCAGGGTCCCTTGGGGGTCCCGGGGGGTCCCAAAATATCCAGGGCTTGTCCCTCCGTTGGGGTCAAGGTGGTGACGTCCAAGCCCGAACCCAAAATGTCGATGCCGGGGACCGGGGGGACGTCGCAGGCTCGCCCCACGGCGCGGTGGCAGCGGGGGTGGCACGGGGGGAAGAGGAGGAGGAGGGGGAGGAAGGCCCGGAGGGGGAGGGAGGGGGGGACAGGGGGGCGGTGGTGGTGGTGGTGGCGGGGGAGGGGACATCGCGGTGGTGGCGGTGGTGGTGGTGGACCTGTGGGGAGAGGGGAGGAGGGGGTGAGGAGGGGGACGTGGAGATGGTGGGGGGGACGTGGGGATGGGGACAAGGACAAGGGGATGGGGACATGGAGGTGGGGATGGGGACATGGGGACAAGGACATGAAGATGGGGACGTGAAGATGGAGATGGGGACAAGGACACAAGGATGGGGACATGGAGATGGGGACAAGGACCTGAAGATGGGGACAAGGACGTGGGGACAAGGACAAGGGGATGGGGACAAGGACGTGGGAACAAGGACATGGGGACAAGGACATGGTGATGGGGACATGGAGGTGATGGTGGGGACGTGGTGATGGGGACAAGGAGATGGGGACATGGACCTGAGGATGGGGACAAGGACGTGGTGATGGGGACATGGACGTGGTGACGGGGACATTGTGATGGGGACAAGGAGATGATGGTGGGGACATGAAGATGGGGACAAAGACGTGAGGGTGGGGACAAGGACATGGGCATGGGGACATGAAGATGGGGACAAGGAGATGGTGATGGGGACAATGACACAAGGATGGGGACAAGGATGTTGAGATGGGGACAAGGACACGAGGATGGGGACAAAGACATGGAGATGGGGACAAGGACATGAGGATGGGGACGAGGAGATGAGGATGGGGACATGGTGATGGGGACAATGACACAAGGATGGGGACAAGGACCTTGAGATGGGGACAAGGACACAAGGATGGGGACATGGAGATGATGGTGGGGACGTGAAGATGGGGACAAGAACCTGAGGATGGGGACAAGGACATGAAGATGGGGACAAGGACATGGGGACAAGGATATGGTGATGGGGACAAGAACATGAAGATGGGGACAAGGACATGGTGATGGGGACAAGGACGTGGGGATGGGGACAAGGACGTGGGGATGGGGACAAGGAGATGGTGATGGGGACATGAAGATGGGGACAAGGACCTGAGGATGGGGACAAGGACACGAGGACGGGGACATGGAGGTGGGGATGGGGACATGGGGACAAGGAGATGGTGATGGGGACAAGGAGATGGTGATGGGGACGTGGAGATGGGGACAAGGACCTTGAGATGGGGACAAGGACACAAGGATGGGGACATGGAGATGATGGTGGGGACGTGGTGATGGGGACAAGAACCTGAGGATGGGGACAAGGACATGAAGATGGGGACAAGGCGATGGGGACATGAAGATGGGGACAAGGACATGGGGATGGGGACAAGGACGTGAGGATGGGGACAAGAACGTGGGGACAAGGTCATGGGGACAAGGATATGGTGATGGGGACAAGGACGTGGTGATGGGGACAAGGAGATGGGGACAAGGACATGGGGATAGGGACAAGGACACGAGGACGGGGACATGGAGGTGGGGACGGGGACATGGGGACAAGGACGTGGTGATGGGGACAAGGAGATGGTGATGGGGACGTGATGATGGGGACAAGGACACGAGGATGGGGACGGTGACGTGGTGACGGGGACGTGGAGGTGACAGTGGGGACGTGATGATGGGGACACGAAAGTGCCACCGTGGCCGCAGGGCTGGGGCCACGGGGGGGTGAAGATGGCGCTGTGGGGACAGTGACGTGGCGCCGTGGTCGTGGGGACAGGGTGACACTGACGTGGCACCGGGGGACAGGGACGTGGTGGTGGGGACGCGGTGGGGACGTGGTGGAGGTGACAAGGAGGACGTGGGGATGGGGACGGGGGGGTGGGGGTGGGGGGGGCGGGGGGGACGGGGGGGACAAGGGGGACATGGGGGACATGGAGGACGTCAAGGACATCAAGGACATGGAGGACATTGAGGACATGGAGGACGTCAAGGACAAGGGGGACATTGGGGACATCGGGGACATGGAGGACAAGGACATGGAGGACAAGGAGGACATGGAGGATGTCAAGGACAAGGGGGACAAAGGGGACATTGGGGATGTGGAGGACATGGAGGACATCAAGGACATGGAAGATGTCAAGGACAAGGGGGACATTGGGGACATCAGGGACATGGAGGACATCAAGGACAAGGGGGACATGGGGGACATTGGGGACATGGAGGATGTGGAGGACATCAAGGACTTGGAGGACAAGGAGGACAAGGAGGACATGGAGGATGTGGAGGATGTCAAGGACAAGGGGGACAAGGGAGACATTGGGGACATCGGGGACATCGAGGACATCAAGGACATCGAGGACAAGGAGGACATCAAGGACAAGGGGGACAAGGGGGAGATTGGGGACATTGGGGACATCGAGGACATCAAGGACATTGAGGACATGGAGAACATCAAGGACAAGGGGGACAAGGAGGACGTGGAGGACATTGAGGACATCGAGGACAAGGAGGACAAGGAGGATGTCAAGGACAAGGGGGACAAGGGGGACAAGGAGGGACGTGGAGAAGATCGAGGACATCAAGGACATGGAGGACATCAAGGACAAGGGGGACAAGGGGACATTGGGGACATTGGGGACATCGGGGATATGGAGGACAAGGAGGACGTCGAGGACATGGAGGACATGGAGGACGTGGAGAAGATCGAGGACATGAAGGACGTCAAGGAGATGGAAACGGAGGCTGTGGAGGACGTGGAAGTGGAGGACGTGGAAGGGGAGGGTGTAGAGGATGTGGAAAAGGAGGCCATGGAGGACATAGAGGCCATGGAAAGGAAAGATGTGGAGGACATGGAAGACATGGAAAAGGGAGGCCATGGAGGATGTAGAGGACGCAGAAAAGGAGGATGTCGAGGACGTGGAGGCCATGGAAAAGGACAGAAAGGACACGGAGGCCATGGAAAAGGAGAACTTGGAGGACGTGGAGGCCATGGAAAGGAAAGATGTGGAGGACATGGAGGATGTGGAAGGGAGGATGTTGAGGACATGGAGGCCAAGGAAAAGGAGGACACAGAGGATGTAGAAGATGCAGAAAAGGAGGCCATGGAAGAAGACATGGAAAAGGAGGACGTGGAGGAGGTGGAGGCCATGGAAAAGGAGAACTTGGAAGACGTAGAGGCCATGGAAGATGTGGAAAAGGAGGATGTAGAGGACGTGGAGGCCATGGAAAAGGAGGACACAGAAGCCATGGAAGATGTGGAAAAGGAGGATGTGGAGGATGTGGAAGGGAGGATGTTGAGGCCATGGAGGCCATGGAAAAAGAGGACATGGAGGTCATGGAAGACATGGAAAAGGAGGACATGGAGGACATGGAACAGGAGGATGTGGAGGCCATGGAAGACGTGGAAAAGGAGGCCATGAAGGATGTGGAGGCCATGGAAAAGGAGGATGTAGAGGACGTGGAGGACATGGAAAAGGAGGACACGGAGGACGTGAAGGACATCAAAAAGGAGGCCATGGAGGCCATGGAAGATGTGGAAAAGGAGGACATGAAGGATGTAAAGGCCATGGAAAAGGAGGATGTAGAGGACATGGAGGACATCAAAAAGGAGGCCATGGAGGCCATGGAAGAGATGGAAAAGGAGGATGTGGAGGACGTGGAGGCCAAGGAAAAGGAGGCCACGGAGGATGTGGAGGACATCAAAAAGGAGGACATGGCAGCCATGGAAGACATGGAAAAGGAGGATGTGGAGGAGGTGGAGGCCATGGAAAAGGAGAACATGGAGGTTGTGGAGGCCAAGGAAGAGGAGAACATGGAGACCATGGAGGCCATGGAAGACGTGGAAAAGGAGGACACAGAGGACGTGAAGGACATCAAAAAGGAGGCCATGGAGGCCATGGAAGATGTGGAAAAGGAGGCCATGAAGGATGTGGAGGCCATGGAAAAGGAGGATGTAGAGGACATGGAGGACATCAAAAAGGAGAACATGGAGGACGTGGAAGACATGGAAAAGGAGAACTTGGAGGACATGGAAGAGATGGAAAAGGAGAATGTGGAGGACGTGGAGGCCATGGAAAAGGAGGCCACGGAGGATGTGGAGGACATCAAAAAGGAGAACATGGAGACCATGGAGGCCATGGAAGACGTGGAAAAGGAGGACACAGAGGACGTGAAGGACCTCAAAAAGGAGGCCCCAAAGGCCCCGGAGGCCGTGGAGGCCGCGCAGCTCCCTCCGTACTCACCCGCAGCCGCCTCTCCTTGTGGCCGAGCCGGGGGGGGGGCGGAGGCCCCCTTATGTCCCCCCCCCCATCCTCATGGTGGCTTCACAGCCCCTCCCCGTCCCCCCCTCCTCGGGGGGCGAAGCCCCTCGGCGCCCCCCCCACTTGAAAAAATAAGAAATTAACCAAAAATACCCCAAAAACCCCAAAGTTCCCGGCAGCGATGACTCACACCCGGGGGGGGGGGGGGGTGACATTTGTGTCACCTCCCCGCGGGGTGACACAGGATGTGGGTCACAATGGGGGGGGACATTAAAAAGGGGGGGGGTGGCGGGGACGCGAGGCGAAAATTTGGGGTGAAAAGTGCTTTATTTGGGGGTTCTCGTCCCCGTTTTGTTTTCCCCCTCCCCTTTTTGAGGTTGGGGGGGGATTTTGGGGACACCGGGGGGGATTTGGGGACACGGGGACCCGGGGGGGTCCTTGGGGACACTGTGGGGGGGGGGTTTGGGGACATTTTGGGGGCATTTTGGGACTTTTTGGGGCTGGGGGGGGCAGGAGGTAGCTCGGAGCAAGATGGCGGCGTGGTCGTGGGGCGCCCCCCCCCCAATTAAAGGGACAGGAAGTGACGTCAGTCGAGGCAGGAAGTGGGCCCCGCCCCCCTCGCCAGGGGGCGGGGCCAAGGCACCAGTGTGAGCCAATGGCGGCCGGCGGTGGGCGGGGCCTGGAGGGGAAGTGACGTCAGAGGGTGGGGGGTGGCCCAGTGCCTCCCAGTTTAACCCAGTTCAACCCAGTTCATCCCCTTAGACCCTCCCAGTCACCCCCAGTTCATCCCAGTGCCTCCCAGTTCAACCCAGTTCACTCCCCTAGACCCTCCCAGTAGCCCCCAGTTCATCCCAGTTCATCCCAGTTACTCCCAGTTCATCCCAGTCACTCCCAGTTCAACCCAGTTCATCCCAGTTCACTCCCCTAGACCCTCCCGGTCACCCCCAGTTCATCCCAGTTACCCCCAGTTCATCCCAGTGCCTCCCAGTTGGTCTCAGCGCTCCTCCCAGTCACTCCCAGTTCCCCCCCAGTTCATCCCAGTCCCCCCCAGTTGCCCCCAGTGCCCCTCCCAGTCACTCCCAGTTCATCCCCGTCCCCCCCAGTTGCCCCCAGCGCCCCTCCCAGTCACTCCCAGTTCATCCCAGTCCTCCCCAGTTACCCTCAGCGCCCCTCCCAGTCACTCCCAGTTCATCCCAGTCCCCCCAGTTGCCCACAGCACCCCTCCCAGTGCCTCCCAGTCACTCCCAGTTCATCCCAGTCCCCCCCGGTTGCCCCCAGCGCCCCTCCCAGTGCCTCCCAGTCACTCCCAGTTCATCCCAGTGCCCCCCAGTTGCCCCCAGCGCCCCTCCCAGTTCCTCCCAGTTCCTCCCAGTTCATCCCAGTTGCCCCCAGTGCCCCTCCCAGTCCCTCCCAGTTCATCCCAGTCCCCCCCAGTTGCCCACAGCGCCCCTCCCAGTCCCTCCCAGTGCCTCCCAGTGCTCCCAGTGCCCTCACCAGTCTGTCCCAGTGCTACCCAGTGGCCGCGGTGGCGGCAATGATGGCGGCGACGATGAGGACGGTGACGAAGACACAGGCGGCCACCAGCAGCTTCTTCTGCGGGGGGACAGCGGGGACGGGTTGGGGACAGGCCAGCACCCTTGGGTGCCACCACCCTTGGGTGCCCCCACCCCTGGGTGCCACCACCCTTGGGTGCCACCAACCCAATGACATCAACCCAAGTGCCACCAACCCGATGTCACCACCCTTGGGTGCCACCACCCCTGGGTGCCATCACCTGTGGGTGCCACCAACCCAGTGTCACCACCCTTGGGTGCCACCAACCCAATGTCACCACCCTTGGGTGCCACCACCCTTGGGTGCCACCAACCCAATGCCACCACCCTTGGGTGCCACCACCCTTGGGTGCCACCAACCCAATGCCACCACCCTTGGGTGCCACCACCTCTGGGTGCCACCACCCTTGGGTGCCACCAACCCAATGACGTCAACCCCAAGTGCCACCAACCCGATGTCACCACCCTTGGGTGCCACCACCCCTGGGTGCCACCAACCCAGTGCCACCACCCTTGGGTGCCACCACCCCTGGGTGCCACCAACCCAATGTCACCACCCTTGGGTGCCACCACCTCTGGGTGCCACCACCCTTGGGTGCCACCAACCCAATGACGTCAACCCAAGTGCCACCAACCCAATGCCACCACCCTTGGGTGCCACCAACCCAGTGTCACCACCCTTGGGTGCCACCACCCTTGGGTGCCACCAACCCAATGCCACCACCCTTGGGTGCCACCACCTCTGGGTGCCACCACCCTTGGGTGCCACCAACCCAATGACATCAACCCCAAGTGCCACCAACCCGATGTCACCACCCTTGGGTGCCACCACCCCAGTGCCACCACCCTTGGGTGCCACCAACCCAATGTCACCACCCTTGGGTGCCACCACCCTTGGGTGCCACCACCGTTGGGTGCCACCAACCCAATGCCACCACCCTTGGGTGCCACCACCTCTGGGTGCCACCACCCTTGGGTGCCACCAACCCAATGACGTCAACCCAAGTGCCACCAACCCAACGTCACCACCCTTGGGTGCCACCACCCTTGGGTGCCACCCGTGTCCCCCGGTGTCCCCACCCGTCGCGCCCCGCGCTGGTGCTCCCGCGCCGTCCCCAGGTGCTGGTGGCCCTTGCGCACGCAGGTCCCCGACTCCAGGATGTTCTTCTCGATGCGGTCGATCACCTCCCCCTGCGCACCAGTATAAACCAGTATAAACCAGTATGAACCAGTACAGACCAGTATGAACCAGTATAGACCAGCAGGAGTCAATATAAAACTCATTATGAACCAGTATGGACCAGTATCAGCTAGTAGTATGGGCCATTAGGCATCAGTATGGATGAGCATGAACCAGTATGGACCAGTATGAACCAGTATGAACCAGTACAGACCAGTATGAACCAGTATGGACCAGTAGAAGCCAATATAAAACCGATTATGAACCAGTATGGACCAGTGTCAGCTAGAAGCATGGGCCATTAGGCATCAGTATGGATGAGCATGCACCAGTATGGACCAGTATAAACCAGTACGAACCAGTATGAACCAGTACAGACCAGTATGAACCAGCATGGACCAGTAGGAGTCAATATAAAACCGATTATGAACCAGTATGGACCAGTATCAGCTAGAAGCATGGGCCATTAGGCATCAGTATGGATGAGCATGAACCAGTATGGACCAGTATAAACCAGCATGGACCAGTGTAAAACAGTACGGACCAGTAGGAACTAGTATGGACCAGTATGAACCAGTATAATCCAGTACAGACCAGTACAGACCAGTACAGCTGCCCAGGACACTGCTGTACCCTCCCAGTGCCTTCCCAGTTCCCTCCCAGTCCATTCCATTCCCCCCCAGTCCCCTCCCAGTCCCTCCCAGTGCCCCCCAGTCCCTCCCAATCCCGTCCCACTCCCTCCCCAGCCCCTCCCAGTGCCCCCCAATCCCCTCCCAGTCCCTCCCAGTCCCTCCCAGTGCCCTCCAGTCCCTCCCAATCCCCTCCCAGCCCCTCCCACTCCCTCCCCAGCCCCTCCCAGTCCCTTCCCAGTATGCACCAGTAACCCCCAATTCCCTCCCAGTCTCCTTCCAGTCCCTCCCAGTGCCCCCTTTTCCATTCTAACACCCCCCAATTCCCTCCCAGTGCCCCCCAGTCCCTCCCAATCCCCTCCCAGTCCCTCCCAGTGACCTCCCAGTGCTCCCAGTTCCCCCACCTGCCCCTCCACGGTGGTTCCCAGTAACATGAAGAGCTCTCCCAGTTCGCGCAGGCCCCGCTCCAGTCGCAGCAGCTCCTGGTGCCGCGCCGTCACCTCGTCCAGCGCCGCCCGCGTCGCCCGCGCCGCCCCCAGCACCTGCGCCAGCACCCATGGGTGCCCCCCTGACACCCATGGGTGCCCCCGACCCCCACCCGGACCCCCCCGACGCCCATGGGTGCCCCCCCGACGCCCAGGGGTGGCCCCCCGAGACCCAGGGGTGCGCCCGTTGTCCCAGTGTCTGCGTGGTGGTGGGGTTGGGGAGGGGCACCCATGGGTGCTGCTGGGCACCCATGGGTGCTACTGGGAAGCTATGGGGCCTTCAGATGTGTATGGGTGTTATTGGGCACCCATGGGTGCTACTGGGAAGGCGTGGAACCTCCGGGCACCCATGGGTGCTATAGGGCAGGTAGTGGACCCTTGGATGTCTATGGGTGCTACTGGGCCCCCATAGGTGCTACTGGGCACCCATGGGTGCTACTGGAGCCCTGTAAGACCTTGAGGGACCCATGGGTGCTATGTGACACCCATGGGTGCTACGGGACACCCATGGGTGCTATAGGGCATCCTTGGCTCCTTTGGGTCCCTATGGGTGCCCCTGGCTACCTATGGCACCCATGGGTGCTGGGGGGGACCTATGGGTGCTATGTGACACCCATGGGTGCTATGTGACACCCATGGGTGCTACGGGATACCTATGGGTGCTATGGGACACCCATGGGTGTATGGGACACCTATGGGTGCTATGGGACACCCATGGGTGCTATGTGACACCCATGGGTGCTACGGGACACCTATGGGTGCTACAGGACACCTATGGGTGCTACTGGAGCCCTCCAGGACCTTGAGGGACCCATGGGTGCTATAGGACACCTATGGGTGCTACGGGACACCTATGGGTGCTATAGGACACCCATGGGTGCTATGGGACGCCCAAGGGTGCTATGGGACACCCATGGGTGCTATGGGACACCTATGGGTGCTATGGGACACCTATGGGTGCTATAGGGCATCCTTAGCCCCTTTGGGTGCCACCAGCTACCTATGGCACCCATGGGTGCTACGGGACACCTATGGGTGCTACGGTACACCCATGGGTGCTATAGGGCACCTATGGGTGCTATGGGACACCTATGGGTGCTATGGGGCACCCATGGGTGCTATAGGGCATCCATGGCCCCTTTGGGTGCCACCAGCTACCTACGGCACCTATGGGTGCTGGGGGGGTCGGTGGGACCTGTGCCCCCCCCCAAGCCCCCCCCCCCACCCCCCCAGCACCCTTGGGTGCCCCCCCCCCCCCCCCAGCACCCATGGGTGCCCCCCTCACGTTGGAGACGAAGACTTCGCTCTGCCCCGTCTCCAGCATCTCCTCCAGCTCCTCGTCCGTCACCGCCGAATTGCCGGCTGGGGGGGGGGCAACGAAATTAGGGGGGGGTCCCCAAAATTGGGGGGTCCCCAAATTGGGGCTTCCCCGAAATTGAGGGGGGGTCCCCAAAATTGGGGGGGGTCCGAAAATTGAGGGGAGGGTCCCAAATATTATGGAGGGGGTCCCAAATATTAGGGGGAGGTCCCAAAATTAATGGGGGGGTCCCAAAAATTAATGGGGGGGGTCCCAAAAGTTAGGGGAGGTCCCAAAATTAATGGGGGGGGTCCCAAAAATTAATGGGGGGATCCCAATTATTAGGGGAGGGTCCCAAAAATTATGGGGGGTCCCAAATATTAGGGGGAGGGTCCCAAATATTAGGGAGGGGATCCCAGTTATTAAGGGGGGGGGTCCCAAAATTAATGGGGGGTCCCAATTATTAGGGGGGGTCCCAAAATTAATGGAGGGGTTCCAAATTATTAATGGGGGGGTCCCAAATATTAATGGGGGGGTCCCAAAATTAATGGGGTGTCCCAATTATTAGGGGGAGGTCCCAAAATTAATGGGGGGGTCCCAAAAATTAATGGGGGGGTCCCAATTATTAGGAGGGATCCCAAATATTAATGGGGGGGGTCCAAATTATTAGGGGGAGGTCCCAAAATTAATGGGGGGTCCCAAATATTAGGGGGAGGGTCCCAAATATTAGGGAGGGGATCCCAGTTATTAAGGGGGGGGGGTCCCAAAATTAATGGGGGGGTCCCAAATATTATTGGGGGGGTCCCAAAAATCAATGGGGGGGTCCCAAAAATTAACAGGGGGTCCAAGCAGCAGGTGGGGGCCACCCAATTCCACCCTCACCCCCCCGACCCCTTTCCCGCCACCCCCCCCAAAGCCCCCAGGGATTTTGGGGGACCCCCCCCCGAATTATTTTTTTGGGGGACCCCTCCCCCAATTAATTTTTTGGGGGGGGGTCCCGGGGGGGGGCACCCACTGATCTGCAGCTGGCGCCGGACCCGCTCGAGGCTGCGCTGGCGGTAGCGGGCCTGGGCCGCGTGGCAGCGCCCCGTCAGCTCCAGGAACTGCTGGGACAGCACCCCGTGCTGGGGGGGGGACAAAAAATTTGGGGAGTGAGGTTTGGACCCCCCCAAAAATCCCCAAAAGGCAGCGGGGGTCCCAAAAGCCCCATTAAGTACCCCAAAATCCCGCTCTGAGGGCCCAAATTCCCACTGTGAAGGCCCAAAACCCACTTCGAAACCCCAGAATCCCACTTGTGATCCCAAAATCTAACTTGGGAACCCCAAAATCCTAATTGGGAATCCCAAAATCCCACTTGGGGACCCCAAAATCCCACTTGGGGACCCCAAAATCCTAATTGGGAATCCCAAAATCCCACTCTGAGGGCCCAAAAACCCACTGTGAAGGCCCAAAACCACTTACAGGATCTCAAAATCCCACTAAGAAACCCCAAAATCCCACTCAGAAACCCCTAAAACCCACTTATAGGATCCCAAAATCCTATTTGAGAACCCAAAATCCCATTTGGGAACCCCAAAATCCCACTCAGGGCCCAAAAATCCACTGTGAAGGCCCCAAACCCATGTATAGAACCCCCAAATCCCACTCAGAAACCCCCAAAAAACACTTACGGGATCCCAAAATCCCACTTAGGAACCCAAAATCCTAATTGGGGAACCCAAAATCCCACTTGGGAACCCCAAAATCCTACTTGGGAACCCCAAAATCCCACTCAGGGCCCAAAAACCCACTGTGAAGGCCCCAAACCCATGTATAGAACCCCCAAATCCCACTCAGAAACCCCCAAAAAACACTTACGGGATCCCAAAATCCCACTTAGGAACCCAAAATCCTAATTGGGAACCCCAAAATCCTACTTGGGAACCCCAAAACCCCACTCTGAGGGCCCAATATCCCACTGTGAAAGCCCAAAAACCACTTAAAGGATCCCAAAACCCACTTAGGAACCCCAAAATCCCACTCAGAAACCCCTAAAACCCACTTACAGGATCCCAAAATCCTATTTGAGAACCCAAAATCCCATTTGGGAACCCCAAAATCCTACTTGGGAACCCCAAAATCCCACTCAGGGCCCAAAAACCCACTGTGAAGGCCCCAAACCCATGTATAGAACCCCCAAATCCCACTCAGAAACCCCCAAAAAACACTTACGGGATCCCAAAATCCCACTTAGGAACCCAAAATCCTAATTGGGGACCTAAAAATCCTAATTGGGAACCCCAAAACCCTACTCTGAGGGCCCCAAAACCCGCTGTGAAGGCCCAAAACCCATGTATAGAACCCCAAAATCCCACTTAGAAACCTCTAAAACCCACTTATAGGATCCCAAAATCTTATTTGGGAACCCAAATCCTAATTGGGATCCCCAAAATCCCACTTGGGAACCCCAAAATCCTATTTGGGAACCCCAAAATCCTGCTCTGAGGGCCCAAAATCCCACTGTGAAGGCCCCAAACCCATGTATAGAACCCCAAAACCCCACTCAGAAACCCCTAAAACCCACTTATAGGATCCCAAAATCCTATTTGGGAACCCAAAATCCTAATTGGGGACCCCAAAATTCCACACTGAGACCCTAAAATCCCACTCTGAGGGCCCAAAAACCCACTGTGAAGGCCCAAAATCCCACCGTGAAGGCTCAAAAACCACTTACAGGATCCCAAAATCCCACTTGGGAACCCCAAATCCTATTTGGGAACCCCAAAATCCCACCTGGGAACCCAAAATCCTATTTGGGAACCTCAAAATCCCACACTGAGACCTCAAAATCCCACTTTTGGGCCTCAAATCCCACTTCAAAACCCCAAAATCCCACTTTGCGATCCCAAAATCCCACTTGGGAACCCCAAAATCCCACTTGGGGACCCCAAAATCCCACTTGGGAACCCCCAAATCCCCTTTAACCTCCCCAAAATCCCACTGGGAGACCCCAAAACCCCTACAGGGACCCCAAAACCCCACCTGGATGCCCTAACCGCCCCTAAAACCCCATTTTTTCCCAAAATCCCCTTTAACCCCCCCCCACCTCCCCCTCACCCCCCCACATCACCCCCAGGCCCCCAAAAAACCCCAAACCCCCCAAATTTCACCAAATCCCCCAAACCCCCTTTTCCTCCCCAAATCCCCCCTTTTACCCCATAAACCCCTCTTTTTTCCCCCCAAATCCCTACTTTTTCCCCCCAAATCCCCTTTAACCCCCCCCCCACCTCACCCCCAGGCCCCCAAAAAACCCCAAAACCCCCCAAATTTCACCCAAATCCCCCCCAAATCCCCCAAACCCCCTTTCCCCCTCTTTTTTCTCCTTTTTACCCCCTAAAACCCCCCTTTTTCCCCCCAAATCCCCCTTTAACTCCCCCACATCACCCCTAGTCCCCCAAAAAACCCCAAAACCCCCCAAATTTCACCAAATCCCCCCCAAATCCCCCAAACCCCTTTCCCCCTCTTTTTTTCCCCTCTTTTACCTCCTAAAATCCCCAAATCCCTACTTTTTCCCCCCAAATCCCCCTTTAACCCCCCCACCTCACCCCTCAGCCCCCCAAAAAACCCCAAAACCCCCCAAATTTCCCCCAAATCCCCCCCAAACCTGCGTTCGCTTCACCCTGGCCCCGATGGTGTTGCGGTTCTCGTCCTCCTCCTCCTTCCCCGGCTCCAACCCTATAGAAATTTTTTTTGGGGGGGGGTCAAATTTTTTTGGGGGGGAGTCAAATTTTTTTGGGGGGGGGGTTCAAATTTTTTTTGGGGGGGGATTTTGGGGTCTCGCCTTTGAGGCGGGCGCCGATGTCCCGGGTCAGCTGCTGGATCTCCTCGCGCAGCGCCTGCAGGTCCCGCTTCAACCCTGGGGGGGGGACAAAAAATCCTAAAAGACCCCCCCCAAAATACCCTTCCCCTATAGCTTGACCCTTCCCCTATAGCTTGACACCTCCCCTATAGGTTTGCCCCCTCCCCTATAGGCTGCCCCCCCCCAAAATGCCTTTATCTCCTCCCCAAACTGCCCCCCAAAAACTCCTCGTGCCCTCCCCCAGGTACCCCCCCGGCCCCTATAGATCCCCTATAGACCCCCCTATAGCCCCTATAGCCCCCCCCATGGACCCTATAGCCCCCTATATCCTCCCCTATAGCCCCCCATAGACCCCCTATAGCGCCCCCTATAGCCCCTATAGACTCCCCCTAAAGCCCCTATAGCCCCCCCCATGGACCCTATAGCCCCCTATAGACCCCCTATAGCCCCTCCATAGCCCCTATAGATCCCCTATATCCCCCCATAGACCCCCTATAGCCCCCTATAGCCCCCCCTATAGCCCCTATATCCCCCTATAGTCCCCTATATCCCCCCTATAGCCCCTATAGACTCCCCATAGCCCCTATAGCCCCCCCTATAGCCCCCCCAAATGGACCCTATAGCCCCCTATAGCCCCTATAGACTCCCCTATAACCCCTATAGACCCCCTATAGCCCCCCCATATCCCTCCTATAGCCCCCCTATAGTGCCCGCTATAGCCCCTATACCCCCCCATAGCCCCTATACCCCCCCCATAGACCCTATAGCCCCCTATAGCCCACTGTAGACCCCTATAGCGCCCCCTATAGCCCCTATAGACCCCCTATAGCCCCCCATAGCGCCCCCTATAGCCTCTTTAGACCCCCTATATCCCCTATAGCCCCCTCCCACGGACCCTATATCCCCCTATAGCCCCCCTATAGCCCCTATAGACTCCCCTATAGCCCCCATAGTCCCCTATAGCCCCCCTATAGCCCCTATAGACCCCTATATCCCCCCATAGCCCCCCTATGGCCCCTATAGACTCCCCTATAGCCCCCATAGACTCCCTATAGCCCCCCCTATAGCCCCTATAGACCCCCCCCCAGACCCTATAGTCCCCTATATCCCCCCTATAGCCCCCCCGGACCCTATAGCCCCCCTATAGCCCCTATAACGCCCCTATAGACCCCCTATATCCCCCTATATCCCCCCTATAGCCCCTATAGACCCCCCCCATAGCCCCTATAGCCCCCCCATGGACCCTATAGCCCCCTATATCCCCCCTATAGTCCCCCATAGACGCCCTATAGCCCCCCATATAGACCCTATAGACCCCCCCCATAGCCCCTATAGCCCCCCCCATGGACCCTAAAGCCCCCTATAGCCCCTATAGACTCCCCTATATCCCCCTATAGCCCCCCCATAGCCCTTATAGACCCCCCCACGGACCCTATAGCCCCTATAGACTCCCCTATAGCCCCCCATAGCCCCCTATAGCCCCCCCATAGCCCCCCTATAGCCCCTATAGACCCCCTATAGCCCCCCCTATATCCCCTATAGCCCCTCCATAGCCCCTATAGCCCCCGTATAGCCCCCTATAGCCCCCCTATAGCCCCCCATAGCCCCCCTATAGCCCCTATAGCCCCCCCTATATCCCCCTATAGCCCCCCTATAGCCCCTATAGATCCCCTATAGCCCCATAGCCCCCCTATAGCCCCTATATCCCCCTATAGTCCCCTATATCCCCCTATAGCCCCCCCCAAAGCCCCTATAGACCCCCTATAGACCCTATATCCCCCCCCCATAGCCCCTATAGCACCCCCTATAGACCCCCTATAGCCCCTATATCCCCCCCCATAGCCCCTATAGCGCCCCCTATAGACCCCCTATAGCCCCCCTATAGCGCCCCCTATAGGTCCCCCCACCATCGTCGGGCAGGGGGTGCCGAGCACGGCCTCCTGCTGCTGCTCCAGGGCCCCCAATTTCTCCTCCAGCGCCCGCAGCGCCGCCCGCACGGCCTGGGCCTGCATAATGATATGCAAATTAGATGCTAATTAGTCTGCTAATTATATGTTAATGAGATGCAAATGAGATGTGGGGGCGGGACCCGTAGGCACAGCCCGGAACGTGGCAGCTTTGTGTGCCCCTGTGCTCATAAACAGGTCAAGACCCCAAAATTAATTATTATATGCAAATTATATGTTAATTAGGGAATAATTAGGTGATTGGGATTGCAAATAACTGGCGGGTTGTATGCTAATTATATGCAAATTGTGGAGGAAGTGGGAGGGATCGGGCACTGTCCCCTCTGTTGTGCACTCCCTGGTCATAAATATGCAAGAAACATGTTAATTACATGCTAATATATGCTAATTAATCATTGAGGATATATTACAAGGGGTATATGTGTGAAGGGATATGCAAATGAGATGCAAATCGCATGCAAATGACACGAGGGTCTCAGATACCTGCAGGTCACGCTTCTATCTGATATGCTAATGAGATATTAGGACACGTTAATTAGGTTCGGAGGGATAAATCACTCAATTAGCATGCTAATCATATGCAAATCAGGCTGATATAAGTCTACAGGATGTAATTAGTTTAATTAATTAATTAAATTTTGTGTAATTAAGCATCTTTCACCATTGTATGCCCATAATCCCTACCCCAATCCCAGCTAATTTATGTTAATTATATGCAAATCAGACACCGAATAAATTAATTGTATTGCTAATTATATGTTAATTAGGTATAGACGCTAATTAGTGCTAATTAGGCCCAGGGGGTCCACATTTCCCTCCCCCACCCCCCCATTCTTCCCCACCCCCATGCCCATAAATGACCCTGACACCTCAAAGCCACGCCCCCTGCGTTAATCACATGCAAATTAGATTCAAAATTATGCAAATCATATGCAAATCAGGGCAACGACGTAATTAGGGGGGTCTTGCACCCCCCTCCACCTCCTTTATCCCCCTCCCACCCCCCAAATATTCCCCCTAACGACGTCGTGGGTGGATAATTAAATCATATGTCAATTTTATGCAAATTTATACAAATTTATGCAAATTATATGCAAATTAGATGCGAAATAAGCCCCGCCCACCTGCAGCAGGGTCTCGGTGCCGGGGGGTCCGGGGGCTGGGGCCCCCCCACCAGGGCCACGCGCTCGTCCTCGTCGTCGCTGGGGACATCGTCCTGGGGGGGGGAGGGGGAAATTTTGGGGGGGTTTTGGGGGTTTTTGGGGTCCTGGGGGGGTCTTGAGGTTGGGGGGGGGTTGGGGAAATTTTGGGGGGATTCTGGGGGGTTTTGGGGTCCTGGGGGGGTCATGGGGGGATCTTAGTGTTGGGGGGGGCTTGGGGATATTTGGGGGGGTTTGGGGGTTTTTTGGGTCCTGGGGGGGTCGTAGGGGGGATGGGGGGGTTGGGGGGGGCTTTGGGATGTTTTGGGGGTTTTGGGGATTTTTGGGGTCCTGGGGGGGTCGTGGGGGGTGGGGGGAATGGGGGGGCTTGGGGATATTTTGGGGGGTTTTGGGGGTTTTGGGGTCCTGGGGGGGTCCTGGGGTTGGGGGAGGTTTGGGGATATTTTGGGGGGGTTGGGGGTATTTGGGGTCCTGGGGGGGTCGTGGGGGGGGGAGGATGGGGGGGTTGGGGGGGGGCTTGGGGATATTTTGGGGGGGTCCTGGGGGGGTTTTGGGGTCCTGGGGTGGTCTTGGGGTTGGGGGGGGGCTTGGAGGTTTTGGGGGACATTTGGGGGGTCCTGGGGGGTTTGGGGTCCTGGGGGGGTCTTGGGGGGTCTTGGGTTTGGGTGGGATTTTGGGGGGGTTTTGGGGACATTTGGGGGGGTTTTGGGGTCCTGGGGGGGAATTTGGGGGGGGTTTGGGTTTGGGTGGGGCATTTTGGGGGGGTCTTTGGGGACATTTGGGGGGGGTTTGGGGTCCTGGGTGGGAATTTGGGGTGGGTTTTGGGGACTTTGGGGGGGTCTTAGGGACATTTGGGGGGGTTTGGGGGGGTTTTTGGGGTCGTGGGGGGGTCTTGGGTTTGGGTGGGATTTTGGGGGGGTTTTGGGGACATTTGGGGGGGGGTTTTGGGGTCCTGGGGGGAATTTGGGGGGGGTTTGGGTTTGGGTGGGGCATTTTGGGGGGGGGTCTTTGGGGACATTTTGGGGGTCTTGAGGTCTGGGGGGTTTTGGGGGTCCTGGGGGGGTCCTGAGGGGGGGGTGAGGGGGGGATTTGGGGGGGTCTTGGGGACATTTGGGGGGGGTTGGGGAAATTTGGGGGGATTTGGGGGGGTTTTAGGGACATGGGGGGGGTCTTGGGGTCGGGGGGGCCATTTGGGGGGGGTCTTAGGGACATGGGGGGGGTCTTGGGGCCACTTGGGGGGGATTTGGGGGGTCCTGGGGGGGTCCTGGGGCCATTTTGGGGGGTCCTGGGGATATTTGGGGGGGCCGGAACCCTGAGGCGGGGCCCCGGGGGGAACCCGGCGGCTTTAGGGGGGACACCCAGGGCGCGGTGCTCCCCCGAAACGCGCCCCCCCCCCCTCCTCCTCCCCCCCCCCCCCCCCCCCCCACCTGGTGCAGTTCCCGCGTCCGGTCCCGCATGGCGGAAGGGGGGGGGGGGGGGGAGGGGGCACTGCGCATGCGCGGCCACGCCCCGCCCCCTGCCCGGGAGGATCATAGAGACGGCGGGGGGGGATCATAGAGAGGGGCGCTCTAGGATTGGAGTCCTCCAAGGGTCATAGAGAGGGATTGGAGTCCTCCAGGCATAGAGAGGGGTGCTAGAAGGGCCCCAGGGGATCATAGAGAGGGACGCTCTAGGATTTGAGTCCTCCAGGGGATCATAGAGAGGGGCGCTCTAGGCCTGGAGTCCTCCAAGCGAGTCCTCCTGGGGGGAGGAACCATAGAGAGGGGGTAAAGGGAGGCTAGAGCGTCCACTGGGGGGGGGGGGGGCTTGGGGGAGTGTGCAAGGGGGGGGGGGAGTGTGCAAATGGGGGGAGTGTGCAAAGAGGGAGCGTGGGAGGGGTTAAAAGGGGGTGAGTGTGCAAGGAAGTGTGCAAGGGGTGAGCGTGCAAGGGGGGTGTAAGGGGGTGAGTGTGCAAGGGATCGAGTGTGTAAGGAGATGTGCAAGGGGTGAGCGTGCAAGGGGTGAGTGTGCAAAATGGGGTCTGGAGGGGGGCAAGTGTGGAAAGGGGGGTGCAAAGGGGGGTGAGTGTGCAAGGGACGAGTGCGCAAAGGGGTGTGAAAAGGGGTGAGTGTGCAAGGGGGGTGTAAGGGGGTGAGTGTGCAAGGGGATGTGCAAGGGGGTGAGTGTGCAAGGGGTGAGTGTGCAAGGGGGTGAGTGTGTGAGGGATGAGTGTGCAAAGGGGTGTGCAAAAGGGTGAAAGGTACAAGGGGGTGAGTGTGCAAGGGAGGGTGCAAGGGAGTGAGGTGCAAGGGGGTGTGCAAGGGGTGTGCAAGAAGGCGAGCGTGCAAGGAGCCGTGTGAGGGGCTGAGCGTGCAAGGGGACAAGTGTGTAAGAGAAGAGTGTGCAAGGAAGTGTGCAAGGGGGTGAGGTGCAAGGGGGTGAGTGTGCAAGGGAGCCACAGACAGTGCTGAGCGGGCAAGGGGGGAGGTGCAAGGGAGCAAGGTGCGCTGGGCCAAGTGAGTGTGCAAGGGAGGGTGCAAAGGAGCGAATGTGAAAAGGGGTGTGCAAGGTGGTGAGCGTGCAAGGGAGTGAGTGTGCAAAATGAGGTCTGGAGGGGGGCAAGTGTGGAAGGGGGCTGCAAAGGGGGGTGAGTGTGCAAGGGGTGTGCAAGAAGGCGAGTGTGCAAGGAGCCATGCGAGGGGCTGAGCGTGCAAGGGGGCGAGTGTGCAAGGGGGGGAGTGTGCAAGGGAGCGAGGTGCGCTGGGCCAAGTGAGTGTGCAAGGGACAAGTGTGCAAAGGGTGAGTGTGCAAGGGCTGAGTGTGCAAAATGGGGTCTGGAGGAGGGCAAGTATGGAAGGGGGGTGCAAAGGGGGTGAGTGTGCAAGGAGCCACGGACAGGGCTGAGCGTGCAAGGGGGCGAGTGTGCAAGGGGGGGAGTGTGCAAGGGAGCAAGGTGCGCTGGGCCAAGTGAGTGTGCAAGGGACAAGTGTGCAAAGGGTGAGGTGCAAGGGGGTGCAAGGGGGGGTGCAAGGGGGGGTGAGTGTGCAAGAGGTGAGTGTGCAAGGGACAAGTGTGCAAAGAGTGAGTGTGCAAGGGGCTGAGTGTGCAAGGGACAAGTGTGCAAGGAACGAGTGTGCAAGGGTGTGCAAGGGGGGTGAGTGTGCAAATGGGGGGGTGCAAGGGGGGGGGGCGAGTGTGCAAGGGGCGAGCGTGCAAGAGATGAGTGTGCAAGGGGGGGGGCGAGCGTGCAAGCCGGCTCCCCCTCCCCTCCCCCCTCCCCCTCCCCCTCCCTCCCCTCCCAGGCCCCGCCCCTCCCCCTAAACCCCCGCCCCCTCCCCCCTAAGCCCCCGCCCCCCCGGTTCCCGCGCGCGCGCCCCCGCTCCCTCCGCAGCCCCCCCCTCCCCCCCCCCATTCTCTGCGCATCCTCCCCCCCCTCCCCCTCCCCCCCCCTTTCCCCTCCCCTCCCCCCCCCCCCGGGGTTTCTCCCCTCCCCCCCCCCCAAAAAAAAATCCGCAGCCCCTCCCCCACCCCCCCCAAATTTTTTTTTTTTTTTTTTTAAAAAAAAGCCTCGTGCCCGCCCCTCCCCCCCCCCCTCCCCCCCCCCCCCTCACCCCTCCCCCCCCCCCCCCGCCCCCGAGCTCTCCCCGCGCCCGCCCCCCCGGGGGGACCCCGCGCCATGAAGGACCGGACCCAGGAGCTGCGCGGCGTGAGCGGGGCGGGGGGGGGCGCCTATAGGGGCTATAGGGGGCCCTATAGGGGATATGGGGGGCTATAGGGGGCGGGGGGCGAGGGGGGGGCGGGGGGGGGGCGGTGGTGCAGTGGGGCGCCGGGGGGGGCTGTAGGGGCTATAGGGGGAGATGGGGTCCTATGGATCCTATAGGGAGGCCCTATAGGGGATATAGGGGGCTATAGGGGTCCTATAGGGGGCGGGGGGGGGAGGGGGGTATGGGGGGGGGGTTGTGGTGCAGTGGGGCGCCGGGGGGGGCTATAGGGGGCGATGGGGTCCCTATAGATTCTATAGGTCCTATAGGGGGTCCTATAGGGGCTATAGGGGCTATAGGGGTCCTATAGGGGGTGGGGGGCGAGGGGGGATGTGGGGGGGGTTGTGGTGCAGTGGGGCGCCGGGGGGGTCTATAGGGGCTATAGGGGCTATAGGGGGCGATGGGGTCCTATAGATGCTATAGGGACCCTATAGGGGCTATAGGGGGCTATAGGGGTCCTATAGGGGGTGGGGGGCGAGGGGGGGTGTGGGGGGTGGTGGTGCAGTGGGGCGCCGGGGGGGGCTATAGGGGGCTATAGGGGGCTATAGGGGGCGATGGGGTCCTATAGATGCTATAGGGACCCTATAGGGCTATAGGGGGCTATAGGGGTCCTATAGGGGGTGGGGGGGGATAGGGGGCTATAGGGGGGAATGGGGGGGGTTGTGGTGCAGTGGGGCACCGGGGGGGGCTGTAGGGGCTATAGGGGGCAATGGGGTCCTATAGATGCTATAGGAGCCCTATAGGGGATATAGGGGGCTATAGGGGTCCTATAGGGGGCGGGGGGGGGTATGGGGGTATGGGGGGGGGTTGTGGTGCAGTGGGGCGCTGGGGGGGCTGTAGGGGCTATAGGGGGCAATGGGGTCCTATAGATCCTATAGATCCTACAGGGACCCTATAGGGGCTATAGGGAGCCATAGGGGTCCTATAGGGGGTGGGGGGCTAGAGGGGGCTATAGGGGGAAAAATGGGGGGTTGTGGTGCAGTGGGGCACCGGGGGGGGGCTGTAGGGGCTATAGGGGGCAATGGGATCCTATAGATCCTATAGATCCTACAGGGACCCTATAGGGGCTATAGGGACCCCATAGGGGTTCTATAGGGGGTGTGGGGGAGATGGGGCTATAGGGGAAAAATGGGGGGGGTTGTGGTGCAGTGGGCACCGGGGGGGTCTGTGGGGCTATAGGGGGCGACGGGGTCCTATAGATCCTATAGGGGGTCCCTATAGGGGCTATAGAGGGGTATAGGGGGCTGGGGTGCTATAGGGGGCTATGGGGGGGGATGAGGGGGTTCTGGGGGTGTAGGGGAGTGATGGTGCAGTGGGGGCTATAGGGTCCTATAGGGGGCTGGGGGGGTCCTATAGGGGGCTGTGGGGTCCTATAGATCCTATAGGGACCCTATAAGGGCTGTAGGGGGCTAGGGGGGGGCTATGGGGCTATAGGGGGGCTATAGGGGTTATGGTGCAGTGGCGGGCTGGGGGGCTATGGGGGGGCTGTAGGGGGTTATGTGGGTCCTATAGGGGGCTGGGGGGTTCCTATAGATCCTATAGGGGGTCCTATAGGGCTACGGGGGGAGATGGGGGGGCTATGGGGCTATGGGGGGTCTATAGGGGTTATGGTGCAGTGGGTGCTAGGGGGGCTATAGGGGGCGATGGGTCCTATAGGGGACTATGGGGGGCCCTATAGGGGCTATAGGGGTCTGGGGGCGTTATAGGGGCTATAGGGTCCCGTGGGGTTCTATGGGGGGGTACGGGTGCATTTTGGTGCAGTGGGGCGCTAGGGGTCCTATAGGGGGCTATAGGGGGCTGTGTGGGTCTCTAGGGGTCCTATGGGGGCTGCAGGGGTCCTATAGGGGCTATAGGGGACGGGGGGAGGTGTGGGGTGCTATAGGGGGTTATGGGGCGCGATGGGGGGCAGGGGGAGCAATGGGTGCATTCTGGTGCAGTGGGTCCTATAGGGGCTACGCGGTCCTATAGGGGGCTGTAGGGGTCCTATGGGGGCTATGGGGGCTATAGGGGTCCTATAGAGGTTATAGGGGGATGGGGGGGGGGTATGGGGGCTACGGGTGGTTATGGGGCTCTATAGGGGGCAATTGGTGCAATATGGTGCAGTAGGGCGCTAGGGGGGCTATGGGGGCTATAGGGTCCTATAGGGGGCTATAGGGGGTCCTATAGGGGCTATAGGGGCTGGGGGAGGGGTATAGGGGATATGGGGAGGGTTATGGGGGGTGGTGGGTGCGTTATGGTGCAGTGGGGTGCTGTGGGGCTCTATAGGGTACTGCGGGGTCCTATAGGGTCTACGGGAGCCTATAGGGGTCCCATAGGGGCTATAGGGGGCTGGGGGGGGTTATGGAGCGCTATAGGGGGGCTATGGGGACCCTATGGGGTTCTATAGGGTGCTATGGGGATGTGGGTGCATTATGGTGCAGTGGGGCTGTGGGGTCCTATGGGGTCCTATAGGGGCTATAGGGGTCCCATAGGGGCTATAGGGGACTGGGGGGTTATGGGGGGGCTATAGGGCCCTATAGGGGGCTGTGGGGCTCTACGGGGGGGGTTAGGGGGGTTATGGGTGCCTTATGGTGCAGGCGGGGTGCTATGGGGTCCTATAGGGGGCTATGGGGGTTATGGGGGGGTATGGGGTTCTATAGGGGGCTATAGGGTCCTATATGGGGTTATGGGGCGCTATAGGGTGCTGGGGGGGGGTATGGGGTTCTATAGGTGGGTCAAGGGGGGGGTATGGGGGGCGATGGGTGCATTATGGTGCAGTGGGTGCTATGGGGGGCTATGGGGTGCTATAGGGTGCTGGGGAGGGTATAGGGGGTTATGGGGGGGTATGGGGTGCTATAGGGGGTTATGGGGTGCTGGGGGGCGGTATGGGGGGCAGTGGGTGCATTATGGTGCAGTGGGGTGCTATAGGGGGCTATGGGGTGTAATGGGGTGCTATAGGGTATAATGGGGTACTATAGGGCACATGGGGTGCAGTAGGGTGCTATAGGGTCAGTAGGGTGCAATGGGGGTTCTATAGGGTGCAATGGGGTGCTATAGGGCACAGTGAGGTTCTACAGGGTGCAATGGGATGCTATAGGGTTCTAGAGGGCGCAGTGGGGTTCTATAGGGTTCTATAGGGCTCTGTAGGGTTCTATAAGGCACTATAGGGTACAGTGAGGTTCTATAGGGCTTTATAGGGTTCTATAGGGTACAGTGGGGCTCTATAGGGCTCTATAGGATGCTCTACGGTACAGTGGGGTGCTATAGGGCACTGTCGGGCTCTATAGGGTGCAGTGGGCTCTATAGGTCTCTATAGGGTGCTGCAGGGTACAGTGGGGTTCTATAGGGTTCTATAGGGCTCTATAGGGCTCTATGGGGCGCAGTGGGTGCTATAGGGCTCTATAGGGGTCTATAGGGTACAGTGGGATTTTATAGGGTTCTATAGGGCTCTATAGGGTGCAGTGGGGTGCTATAGAGCTCTAAAGGGTGCTATAGGCACTATAGGTGCTATAGGGTACAGTGGGGTTCTATAGGGCTCTATAGGGTACAGTGGGGCTCTATAGGTTCTATAGAGGTCTATAGCGTTCTATAGGGTGCAGTGGGGTGCTATAGGGCTCTATAGGGCTCTATGGGCTCTATAGGGCACAGTGGGGTTCTATAGGGCTCTATAGGGTGCTATAGGGCTCTGTAGGGTTCTATAGGGCTCTATAGGGTGCTATAGGGTACAGTGGGGCTCTATAGGGCTCTATAAGGTTCTATAGGGCTCTATGGGGCGCTATAGGGTTCTATAGGGTGCAGTGGCTCTATAGGGTTCTATAGGGCGCAGTGGGTGCTATAGGGTTCTATAGGGCGCTATAGGGCACAGTGGGGTTCTATAGGGTTCTATAGGGCTCTATAGGGCTCTATAGGGGTGTATAGGGCTCTATGGGGTGCAGTGGGGTGCTATAGGGTTCTATAGGGCTCTATAGAGCTCTATAGGGTGCTATAGGGTACAGTGGGGTTCTATAGGGCTCTATAGGGTGCTGTAGGGTCCTATAGGGTACAATGGAGTTTTATAGGGCTCTATAGGGTGCTATAGGGCTCTATAGGGCTCTATAGGGCGCAGTGGGGCGCTATAGGGTTCTATAGGGCGCTATAGGGTACAGTGAGGTTCTATAGGGCTCTATAGGGCACAGTGGGGTTCTATAGGGTTCTATAGGGCTCTATAGGGCGCTATAGGGCTCTATAGGGTTCTATAGGGCGCTATAGGGTTCTATAGGGCTCTATAGGGCACAGTGGGGCGCTATGGGGCGCTATAGGGCGCTGTAGGTGCTATAGGTGCTATAGGTGCCGTAGGGGCTGTGGGACACGTGCGCTGCGTGTGCGACGCGTGTGCGGGGGGCTCCCGCAGGGGGCGGGGCCTGATGGGGGGGGGGGGGGGGGCGGGGCCAGATCACCCCAGCCTCAGCCAATCAGCTGCGGGCAGCCTTCTGTTGGCACCGCCCCTTATGCAAATGTGGGTGACGCCCCCCTCCCTTCCCAGTGGCCAATCAGGTCCCGGGAAAGGCGCCGTATGCAAATGAGCCTGGGGACCGCGGGGAGCCAATCAGGAGGCGGCATGGGCTGCAGGGGGAGGGGCCTCTATGCAAATGAGGCCGCCCACCAGCCAATGGCGTGAGGGCGGGCCGTGGTGCAGGGGCGGGGCGTATGCAAATGAGCTGGGGGGGCAGGCCAATGGGAGGCGGCGGGGCGGGGCTCCCGTATGCAAATTAGCCGTGGGCGGGCAGCCAATCAGGAGCGGGGGGAAGGATCAGGCCATGCAGATGACTCACGGCCCTCGGCCAATCAGAGCGCCCGGCGGCGCCGGCCCCGCGGCCAATGGCGTTGGCCACGTGGGGCCGTATGCAAATGAGATATGGGGGGGGGGGGGCCTTGGGGTGTCCCCAATGTCCCCAATGTCCCCTGTGTCCCCCCGACCCTATATCGTCCTGCCCCTATATCCCCCTGACCCTATAAACCCCAACCCCATATCCCCCTGACCCTATAACCCCCCTGACCCTATAAACCCCCCAACCCTATATCCCCCTGACCCTATACCCCCAACCCCATATCCCCCCAACCCTATACCCCCCGACCCTATAACCCCCTGACCCTATATCTCTCCTGCCCCTATATCCCCTGACCCTATACTCCCCAATGTCCCCTATATCCCCCACCCCTATATCCCCCTGACCCCATAAACCCACAATCCCATACCCCCTTGCCCCTATATCCCCCCGACCCTATATCCCCTGATCCTATAACCCCCCGACCCTATATCCCCCTGACCCTATAAACCCCCTGCCCCTATATCCCTCTGACCCTATAAACCCCTGACCTTATAAACCCCCCAACCCTATATCCCCCAATGTCCCCTATGTCCCCCCGACCCTATATCCCCTGACCCTATAAATCCCCTGACCCTATATCCCCCTGACCCTATAAACCCCCTAACCCCATATCCCCTTGTCCCTATATCCCCCTGACCCTATATCCCCCCAACCCTATGCCCCCCTGACCCTATATCCCCCAATGTCCCCTATATCCCCCTGACCCTGTATCCCCCTGACCCTATAAACCCCCCAACCCTATATCCCCCCGCCCCTATATCCTCCTGCCCCTATATCCTCCTGCCCCTATATCCCCCCGACCCTATATCCCCCAATGTCCCCTATATCCCCCTGACCCTATAAACCCACAACCCCATATCCCCCCAACCCTATAAACCCCCTGACCCTATATCCCCAATGTCCCCTATATCCCCCTGACCCTATAAACCCCCCAACCCTATATCCCCCGATCCTATAACCCCCCAACCCTATATCCCCCAATGTCCCCTATATCCCCCCAACCCTATATCCCCTTGACCCTATATCCCCCCAACCCTATATCCCCCAATGTCCCCTATATCTACTTGCCCCTATATCCCCCTGACCCTATAAACCCCCTGCCCCTATATCCCCCAATGTCCCCTATATCCCCCCGACCCCCATAACCCCCCCGCCCCTATATCCCCCCGCCCCTATAGGCGAAGGACAGTGACGATGAGGAGGAAGTCGTCCACGTCGACCGCGACCACTTCATGGACGAGTTCTTCGAGCAGGTCGGGCCCTATAGAGACCCTATAGGGACCCCAGGGCCCCCCCCTCACCCTATAGCACCCCTATAGGTTCCCCCACACCCTATAGGACTCTATAGGTCCCCCCACACCCTATAGGACCCTATAGGTCCCCCACACCCTATAGATTCCGCCTCACCCTATAGGTTCCCCCCACACCCCATGCCCCTCCCCAAACCCTATAGCCCGGCCCCACTTCTATAGGTACCCTATAGGGACTTCCAGATCCTATAGGGCCCCCCACACACCCTATAGGGCCCCATGCAGACCTTATAGCCCCCTCCCAGATCTTATATGCCCCCCTGATCCTATAGGTCCCCACCAGACCCTATATGGACCCTATAGAGCCCCCTTGTCTGCTATAGGGGCATCCCCCTGATTCTATAGGGCCCAGCCCTATATAGGGCACCCCGACAGCGTATGTGCCCTATATGTGCCCTATATGTCCCCATTCCTCTTCTCATGTCCCTGCCACGTCCCCATATGTTCCCTTTTCCCCTATACATCCCCATCCACGTCCCCACGTCCTCCTGCGCCCCCATATTTGTCCCCCTTTCCCCTATACGTGTCCCCATCGCCCCTATACATGTCCTATATGTCCCCATCCGTGTCTTTATGACCTCCCATGTCCCTATATGTCCCCATCTCCCCTATATATGTCCCCATCTCCTCCCTGTCCCCATATGTCCCTATACCCGTGTTCCCCCATGTCCCCTATATCCCCCCCATGTCCCCTATATCCCCCCCATGTCCCCTATATCCCCGTGTCCCCTATATCCCCCCCGTGTCCCCTATATCCCCATGTCCCCTATATCCCCATACCCCCCCGTGTCCCCTATATCCCTGTGTCCCCTATATCCCCCCCGTGTCCCCTATATCCCCCCCATGTCCCCTATATCCCCATGTCCCCTATATCCCCCCCGTGTCCCCTATATCCCCCCCATATCCCCTATATCCCCCCCATGTCCCCTATATCCCCATGTCCCCTATATCCCCCCATATCCCCTATGTCCCCCCCATGTCCCCTATATCCCCCCCGTGTCCCCTATATCCCCCCATGTCCCCTATATCCCCATATCCCCTATATCCCCCCCATGTCCCCTATGTCCCCCCCGTGTCCCCTATATCCCCCCCATGTCCCCTATATCCCCATATCCCCTATATCCCCATGTCCCCTATATCCCCCTATGTCCCCTATATCCCCATGTCCCCTAAATCCCCCCCGTGTCCCCTATATCCCCGTGTCCCCTATATCCCCCCCGTGTCCCCTATATCCCTGTGTCCCCTATATCCCCCCCGTGTCCCCTATATCCCCGTGTCCCCTATATCCCCATGTCCCCTATATCCCCATATCCCCTATATCCCCCCCATGTCCCCTATGTCCCCATGTCCCCTATATCCCCCCCGTGTCCCCTATATCCCCGTGTCCCCTATATCCCCTATATCCCCCCCATGTCCCCTATATCCCCATGTCCCCTGTGTCCCCCCCGTGTCCCCTATGTCCCCCCCCGTCCCCTATAGGTGGAGGAGATCCGGGGCTGCATCGAGAAGCTGTCGGAGGACGTGGAGCAGGTGAAGAAGCAGCACAGCGCCATCCTGGCCGCCCCCAACCCTGACGAGAGTGAGCGGGGTCATCGGGGTCAATGGGGTCATTGGGGTCATTGGGGTCAATGGGGTCATCGGGGTCAATGGGGTCGTCGGGGTTGTTGGGGTCATTGAGGGTATTGGGGACAATGGGGATGTTGGGGACACGGAGGACACCGTGGGGTTGGGGTCACCTTGGGGTTGGGGTCACCATGGGGTTGGGGTCACCTTGGGTTTTGGGGTCACCTTGGGGTGGGGTCACCTTGGGGTTGGGGACACTTTGGGATGAGGTCATCATGGGGTTGGGGGTCACCTTGAGTTGGGGACACCTTGGGTTTTGGGGTCATCTTAGGTTTTGGGGTCACTTTGGGGTGAGGTCACCATGGGGTTGGGGTCACCATGGGGTTGGGGTCATCATAGGGTTGGGGTCACCTTGGGTTTTGGGGTCACCTTGTGTTTGGGGTCATCATGGTTTGGGGTCACCTTGGGGTTGGGGACACTTTGGGGTGAGGTCATCATGGGGTTGGGGTCACCATGGGTTGGGGTCACCATGGGGTTGAGGTCACCTTGGGTTTTGGGGTCACTTTGGGGTTGGGGTCACCTTGGGGTTGGGGTCACCTTGGGGTTGGGGACACTTTGGGGTGAGGTCACCTTGGGTTTTGGGGTCACCATGGGGTTGGGGTCACCTTGGGTTTTGGGGGTCACCTTGGGTTTTGGGGTCACCTTGGGGTTGGAGACACTTTGGGGTGAGGTCATCATGGAGTTGGGGTCACCTTGGGTTTTGGGGTCACCAGGCTCAGGGTGACACGGGGGTGGTGACACCGTGGGAGGGGGGGGGGGGTGACACGTCCCTGCCCCCTCCCAGAGACGAAGCAGGAGCTGGAGGACCTCACGGCCGACATCAAGAAGACGGCCAACAAAGTGCGCTCCAAGTTGAAAGGTGACCTGGCAGCGGCCATCTTGGACATTTTGGGGGGGCCGTTTTGGGGTGGTCTCCATGATAGTGGTGGTCTTGGGGATGTTCTTCATGATGGTTTTGGTCTTCTTGAGTTGGACATTTTGGGGTGGCCATTTTGGGGTGATCTCCATGGTGGTGGTGGTCTTCTTGGGGATGTTCTTCATGATGGTTTTGCTCTTCTTGAGTTGGACATTTTGGGGTGGCCATTTTGGGGTGGTCTCCATGATGGTGGTGGTCTTGGGGACGTTTTCCATGATGGTTTTGGTCTTCTTGAGGTGGACATTTTGGGGTGGCCATTTTGGGGTGATCTCCATGATGGCGGTGATCTTCATGATGGTTTTAGTCTTCTTGAGTAGGACATTTTGGGGTGACCATTTTGGGGTGATCTCCATGGTGGTGGTGGTCTTGGGGACATTTTCCATGATGGTTTTGGTCTTCTTGAGGTGGACATTTTGGGGTGGTCTCCATGATGGTGGTGGTCTTCATGGGGACGTTCTTCATGATGGTTTTGGTCTTCTTGAGGTGGCCATTTTGGGGTGGCCATTTTGGGGTGATCTCCATGATGGTGGTCTTCTTGGGGACGTTCTTCATGATGGTTTTGGTCTTCTTGAGTAGGACATTTTGGGGTGGCCATTTTGGGGTGGTCTCCATGGTGGTAGTGGTCTTGGGGATGTTCTTCATGATGGTCTTGGTCTTCTTGAGGTGGACATTTTGGGGTGGCCATTTTGGGGTGATCTCCATGATGGCGGTGATCTTCATGATGGTTTTGGTCTTCTTGAGGTGGCCATTTTGGGGTGGTCTCCATGATGGTGGTGGTCTTCATGGGGACGTTCTTCATGATGGTTTTGGTCTTCTTGAGGTGGCCATTTTGGGGTGGCCATTTTGGGGTGATCTCCATGGTGGTGGTGGTCTTCTTGGGGATGTTCTTCATGATGGTTTTGCTCTTCTTGAGTTGGACATTTTGGGGTGGCCATTTTGGGGTGGTCTCCATGATGGTGGTGGTCTTGGGGACGTTTTCCATGATGGTTTTGGTCTTCTTGAGGTGGACATTTTGGGGTGGCCATTTTGGGGTGATCTCCATGATGGCGGTGATCTTCATGATGGTTTTAGTCTTCTTGAGTAGGACATTTTGGGGTGACCATTTTGGGGTGATCTCCATGGTGGTGGTGGTCTTGGGGACATTTTCCATGATGGTTTTGGTCTTCTTGAGGTGGACATTTTGGGGTGGTCTCCATGATGGTGGTGGTCTTCATGGGGACGTTCTTCATGATGGTTTTGGTCTTCTTGAGGTGGCCATTTTGGGGTGGCCATTTTGGGGTGATCTCCATGATGGTGGTCTTCTTGGGGACGTTCTTCATGATGGTTTTGGTCTTCTTGAGTAGGACATTTTGGGGTGGCCATTTTGGGGTGGTCTCCATGGTGGTAGTGGTCTTGGGGATGTTCTTCATGATGGTCTTGGTCTTCTTGAGGTGGACATTTTGGGGTGGCCATTTTGGGGTGATCTCCATGATGGCGGTGATCTTCATGATGGTTTTGGTCTTCTTGAGGTGGCCATTTTGGGGTGGTCTCCATGATGGTGGTGGTCTTCATGGGGACGTTCTTCATGATGGTTTTGGTCTTCTTGAGGTGGCCATTTTGGGGTGGCCATTTTGGGGTGATCTCCATGATGGTGGTCTTCTTGGGGACGTTCTTCATGATGGTTTTGGTCTTCTTGAGGTGGACATTTTGGGGTGGCCATTTTGGGGTGATCTCCATGGTGGTGGTGGTCTTGGGGACATTTTCCATGATGGTTTTGGTCTTCTTGAGTTGGACATTTTGGGGTGGCCATTTTGGGGTGATCTCCATGATGGTGGTCTTCTTGGGGACGTTCTTCATGATGGTTTTGGTCTTCTTGAGTAGGACATTTTGGGGTGGCCATTTTGGGGTGATCTCCATGATGGTGGTGGCCTCATTGAGGATGTTTTTTGTGATGGTGGTGGTCTTTTTGGGGATGTTCTTCATGATGGTGGTGGTCTCCTTGGGGACGTTCTTCATGATGGTCTTGGTCTTCTTGAGTTGGACATTTTGGGGTGGACTTTTTGGGGTGATCTCCATGATGGTGGTGGCCTCATTGAGGATGTTTTTTGTGATGGTGGTGGTCTTTTTGGGGATGTTCTTCATGATGGTGGTGGTCTTCTTGGGGATGTTCTTGATGGTCTTGGCCTTCTTGTGGTGGCCATTTTTGGGGTGAGGGGTCCCAACTGTCCCCTCCCGCAGCCATCGAGCAGAGCATCGAGCAGGAGGAAGGCCTGAACCGCTCCTCGGCCGACCTACGCATCCGAAAAACGCAGGTACCCTTCCTCCCCCACCACCCCTCTCCTTCCTCCTCCTCCTCCTCCTCCTTGGTGGAGGTCCCTCACCCCACCCCGTGTCCCCCCCCAATGTCCCCAGCACTCGACGCTGTCCCGCAAGTTCGTGGAGGTGATGACGGAGTACAACGCCACCCAGTCCAAGTACCGCGACCGGTGCAAGGACAGGATCCAGAGGCAGCTGGAGATCAGTAGGTCACGGGAGAACCTTGGGGGGGGGACACGCGTTGGGGTTTGGGGGAGCAGGACCCCAAAATCTCCTCCATCTCCCCGCAGCCGGCCGGACCACCACCAATGAGGAGCTGGAGGACATGCTGGAGAGCGGGAAGTTGGCCATCTTTACCGATGACGTACGTAGAGACCCGTTGGGTCATCCAGAACCCGTTGGGTCATCCAGAATTGGTTTGGTCATCCAGAACCCGTTGGGTCATCCAGAACCCGTTGGGTCATCCAGAACCCGTTGGGTCATCTAGAATCCACGGGGTCATCCAGTACCCGTTGGGTCATCCAGGACCTGTTGGGTCACCCAGAACCCCTTGGGTCATCCAGAACCTGTTGGGTCATCCAGAACCCGTTGGGTCATCCAGAATTGGTTTGGTCATCCAGAACCTGTTGGGTCATCCAGAACCCACTGGGTCATCTAGGACCCGTTGGGTCATCCAGGACCCGTTGGGTCATCCAGGACCCGTTGGGTCACCCAGAACCCGTTGGGTCATCTAGAACCCGTTGGGTCATCCAGAACCCATTGGGTCATCTAGGACCCGTTGGGTCATCTAGAACCCGTTGGGTCATCCAGAACCCACTGGGTCATCTAGGACCCGTTGGGTCATCTAGAACCTGTTGGGTCATCCAGAACCCGTTGGGTCATCCAGGACCTGTTGGGTCATCCAGAACCCGTTGGGTCATCCAGAACCCCTTGGGTCATCCAGAACCTGTTTGGTCATCCAGAACCTGTTGGGTCATCCAGGACCCGTTGGGTCATCCAGAACCCGTTGGGTCATCCAGAACCCGTTGGGTCATCCAGTACCCGTTGGGTCATCCAGGACCTGTTGGGTCATCCAGAACCCGTTGGGTCATCCAGAACCCGTTGGGTCATCCAGTACCCGTTGGGTCATCCAGAACCTATTGGGTCATCCAGAACCCGTTGGGTCGTCCAGAACCCGTTGGGTCGTCCAGAACCTGATGAGATGCCCCCCCCAAAAAACCCAGTGGGTCACCCAGAACCCAACAAGATGGCTCCAAACCTCCCATTAAATCACCCAGAACCCAGCGAGATAACCCAAAACCCATTGGATCACCTAGAACCCATTGGGTCATCCAGAACCTGATGAGATGCCCCCAAAAAACCCAGTGGGTCACCCAGAACCCAACAAGATGGCTCCAAACCCCCCATTAAATCACCCAGAACCCAGCGAGATAACCCAAAACCCATTGGATCACCTAGAACCCGATGAAACGCCCCAAATCTTTGTATGACCAAGGAACTAGGAGGTCACCCCTGACCTGTTGAGGTCCCCGGGGCCCGAGAAGCCCCCTCCTGTGCTCTCACCCCCTCTTTCTTCTCCCCCGCCAGATCAAAATGGACTCGCAGATGACCAAACAAGCCCTGAACGAGATCGAGACGCGACACAACGAGATCATCAAGCTGGAAACGAGCATCCGGGAGCTGCACGACATGTTCGTGGACATGGCGATGCTGGTGGAGAGCCAGGTACAGGGGAGGGGGCAGAGGGGGGGGCTTGAACCCACCCCACGTGTGTCACCTAGACACCATCAGAAGGTTCCAGGCCCACCAAGGGTCATCCAAAACCCACCAAAAGCCATAGATCAGGTTCATTGGCTCGTCTAGATGCCATCAAAACCTCTTGAGCCTACCAAGACCACTGTTGGGTAATCTAGAACCCACCAAAAGCCATGACTAAGGCTCATTGGCTCATCCAGACACCATCAAAAGGTCTCAAGCCCACCAAGGGGCATCTAGAACCCGTTAAAATCTCAAGATGACCACCAAGGGTCATCTAGAACCCATTAAAATCTCTAGATGACCACCAAGGGTCATCTAGAACCCGGTCTGTTGGTTCATCTAGACGTCACCAAAAGCTTTTAAGCCCACCAACAGCCCATTGGGTCATCAAGAACCCACCAGAAGAAGCTCTTGAGCCCACCAAGACCCAGTTGAGCTACCTAGAACCAGTTGAACCTCCTAGAACCCTGCTCATTGGCTCATCCAGGCACTATCAAAAGGTCTCAAGCCCACCAAGGGGCATCTAGAACCCGTTAAAATTTGTAGATGACCACCAAGGGTCATCTAGAACCTGGTCTGGTGGTTCATCTAGACATCACCAAAAACTTTTAAGCCCACCAACAACCCGTTGGGTCATCAAGAACCCACCATAAGAGGTTCTTGAGCCTACCAAGACCCAGTTGAACCACCTAGAACCAGTTGAACCTCCTAGAACCCAGCTTGTTGGCTCACCCAGGCACCATCAAAAGGTCTCAAGCCCACCAAGGGGCATCTAGAACCCATTAAAATCTCTAAATGACCACTAAGGGTCATCTAGAACCTGGTCTGTTGGTTCATCTAGACGTCACCAAAAGCTTTTAAGCCCACCAACGGCCCGTTGGGTCATCAAGAACCCACCATAAGAAGCTCTTGAGCCCACCAAGACCCAGTTGAATCACCTAGAACCACCAACCTCCTAGAATCCCGCTCATTGGCTCATCTGGGCACCATCAAAAGGTGGTCTCAAGCCCACCAAGGGTCACCTAGAACCCATTAAAATCTCTAGATGACCACCAAGGGTCATCTAGAACCTGGTCTGTTGGTTCATCTAGACATCACCAAAAACTTTTAAGCCCACCAACAACCCGTTGGGTCATCAAGAACCCACCATAAGAGGCTCTTGAGCCCACCAAGACCCAGTTGAACCACCTAGAACCTCCTAGAACCCCACTCTCCCATGCCAGTGCCCCCCCTTTTTTTGGGGAGGGGGTCTCACGGGGCGGTTCTGGCTCTCAGGGCGAGATGATCGACCGCATCGAGTACAACGTGGAGCACTCGGTCGACTACGTGGAACGGGCCGTGTCGGACACCAAAAAAGCCGTAAAGTACCAGAGCAAAGCCCGAAGGGTGAGTGCAGGGGTGGTAGGGGGGCCAAAAAAGTTGGGGGGGGGGGGCCAAGGAGGCGATGGGCCAAGAACCTGGACAACCAAGGGGGGTGGTCCTTCAGCGTCGGGTCCTCTCCTGCTCCGTAACGCTTCTTCTCTTCTCTCCTCCCCACGCTGCCCGGATGCCTTTTTATTTATTTTTTTTTTAATTTTTTTGGGAAAAAAAATACCGTTTTTGGGGTAACGTAGAAGAAAATCATGATCATAATTTGTTGCGTGGTGCTGGGGGTGGTCTTGGCCTCCTCCATCGGGGGCACGTTGGGCTTGTAGGGTCCCGGCGCGCCCCCCCCACCCTCCTTCTCCTTTCGGCCCCCCTCCCCCCCCCCCCCAACCTCGCGGCAGTAATTAACGCTCCCTTCCTCCTTCCCCGGTAATGAGAATAACCACATTAAGCGAGACTTAAGAATAAATTAAGAGACAATTAATTGTTCATGCGAACGGACATAACAGCACGTGGTCCAATCACCCGCCGCCCCCTCCTCTTTTCCTCTGCCCCCCCCTCCCCCCCAAAAAAAATTTGGGCCAGAGCGGCCCGAGCCCGACCCGGGGCCGGCAAATCTAAGCGGTTCGTTGGCCTCCATCCATCCCCCCCCCCCCATTCTGCTCCTCGGATGCCTGGGTCCCCCCCCCCCACTTCTTCTCGCCCCCTCCCCACCCCCTCCACCACCATCTCCCATCCATGCGCTGCGCTTGTGCCCCCACCCCTTGGGTAGGGGGGGGGACACGCGGGGGTCCGGGGAGCCCCGGATTGTGCCCTGGGGGGACAGGAGGTGGCCCTAAAGGGGGGGCTACGAGGGGCAGATGGGTCAAGGAGGTCCCAAAGAGGTGGGGGGCGGAGGTTGGGGTGGGCTTAGAGGGGGGGGGGGTCCTCGAATTGGGTTGACCCTTGAGAGGGGTCGCGGGTGGGGTTGACCTTTGGGGAGCAATTAGGGAGGCAGTTGGCTTGGGTTGACCCCAAAGAGAGATTGGGGGGTCATGGGTCAGGTTGACCCTAAAGACAGGGCACGGGGTCGGGTCAACCCTAAAGAGGCACGGCCCAGGTTGGGTTGACCCTAGGGAAGGATTTTGGGGGACATCCGGGTTTGGTTGACCCTAGGTAGGGGTCATGGGTCATGTCGACCCTAAAACGGGGTCGTGGTTGGCCATAGATGGGTTGGGTTGACCCTAAAGAGCGGTCATTGGTTGGGTTGACCCTAAAGAGTCGCGGCCCGGGTTGGGATGAGCCTAGAGAAGGATTTTGGCACGGGTCGATCCCAAAAAGGGATCCCAGGAGGTTGGGTTTGAACCCGGTGAAGGCCGAGTCAGCCTGGCCCCAGTGGGAGACTGGTGGACGGGCCCTGGGGCTGCTTTGGGGTCGGGTTGACCTTAGGGAAGGTTTTTGGGGTGGGGTGGGGTCGTCCAACCCCCCCGGGGGTGAAGGTGCCCCGGAGGTGGGTCGCGTGGTTGGGGGTCCGTGAGGGGGCAGGGGGGGCTCTGGCCCATTCCCACCGCGCATCCGAGGCAACGCCATTACCCGCCTGACTAACCCACTAACTAGTCATCCAACCAGCTAACCACCACCCATCCAGCCAGCTAACCAACCACCCCACCGGCTAACCACCCACCCAACCAGCTAACCAGTCACCCACCCAACCAGCCAACCACCCATCCAACCAGCTAACCAGCCGCCCAACCAGCTAACCACCCACCCAACCAGCTAACCACCCACCCAACCAGCTAACCACCCAGCCAACCAGCTAACCACCCAGCTAACCAACCACCCAACCAGCCAACCACCCACCCAACCAGCCAACCACCCACCCAACCAGCTAACCACCCACCCAACCAGCCACCCACCTAACCAGCTAACCACCCACCCACCCACCTAGTTAACCAACCATCTAATGACCCACCCGCCCACCCAGTCAGCTAACCAAACACCCTCCCAACCAGCTAACCGCTCAGCCAACCAGCTAACTAGTCACTCAACCAGCTAACCAGTCGCCCATCCGAGCAGCTCAGCAACCAACCAGCTAACCACTGCCCACCCAGCTAATTAACCAGCTAATTAACCAGCCAACTAACCAGCTAACTAACCACTCTCACCCACCCGCCATCCATCCAACCAGCTAACCGACCGCCTAACTAACCCGTTAACCAGCCAGCCAACCAGCTCATCAGCTGACCGCCCAATTAATCAACCCATTGCTCAGCTAATTGACCCGTCGCCGAGCTAACGAGCCAGCCAATCACCCGACTAACTACCCACCTGCCTCATCACCCACCCAACTAACCAACCACCCCGCTAACGACCCCGCCACCCCGCTAATGACCCCACCACCCCATTAACGACCTCATCATCCCGCTAATGACCCCACCACCCCATTAACGACCTCATCATCCCGCTAATGACCCCATCACCCTGCTAACGACCCAATTACCCCATCGATGTCCCAACCACCATCAACGACCCCATTAATGACCCCATGACCCCGTTTACAACCCAACGACCCCATCAATGACCCAACGACCCCATTAACGACCCCATGACCCCATCAACAACCCAACAACCCCATTAACGACCCCATGACCCCATTAATCACCCAGCGACCCCATCAATGACCCAACGACCCCATTAACGACCCCGTGACCCCATCAATGACCCAACTGCCCCATCAACGACCCCACGACCCCATCAACGGCCCCATTACCCCATCAACGATCCCATCAATGACCCAATCGACCCCTTAATTGCCCAATCGACCCCTTAATGACCCAATCGACCCCTTCATGACCCAACTACATCATCAACAACCCCATCAAAGCCCCAAATACCCCATCAAGGCCTAACTGCCCCATCAACGACCCCATCAACAACCCAACTACCCCATCAATCACCCAAATACCCCATCAATGGTCCAACGACCCCATCACGACCCCATCACCCCATCAACGACCCCATCAAGACCCAACGACCCCCATCAAAGACCCAAATACCCCACCAAAGACCCAAATACCCCATCAAAGTCCCAAATACCCCACCAAGGACCCAAATACCCCATCAACAACCCAACGACCCCATCAAGACCCAACGACCGCATCAATGACCCAATGACCCCATCAATGACATCATCAATGACCCAACAACCCCATCAATGACCCAAATACCCCACCAAAGACCCAAATACCCCATCAACAACCCAACTACCCCATCAACCCCATCAATGACCCCATCAATGACGCCATCAAGACCCAACGACTCCATAAATGACCCAACAACCCCACCAAAGACCCAAATACCCCACCAAAGACCCAAATACCCCACCAAAGACCCAAATACCCCATCAACAACCCAAATACCCCATCAACAACCCAACTACCCCATCAACCCCATCAATGACCCCATCAAGATCCAACGACCGCATCAATGACCCAATGACCCCATCAATGACATCATCAATGACCCAACAACCCCATCAATGACCCAAATACCCCACCAAAGACCCAAATACCCCATCATAGCCCCAAATACCCCATCAACAACCCAACTACCCCATCGACCCCATCAATGACCCCATCAATGACGCCATCAAGACCCAACGACTCCATAAATGACCCAACAACCCCATCAATGACCCAAATACCCCACCAAAGACCCAAATACCCCACCAAAGACCCAAAAACCCCATCAAAGCCCCAAATACCCCATCAAAGCCCCAAATACCCCATCAACGACCCAACAACCCCATCAAGGACCCCATCAAGACCCAATGACCCCATCAATGACCCAACGACCCCATCAACCACCCAACAACCCCATCAACGCCCCCATCAACGACCCCCTCAACGCCCCGACCCCCCTTCAACCACCATCACCGACCCCCCCCAAACACCCATCACCCCCCCCCCGTGCCCCCCACCACCACCGAGGAACCACCCCGACTTAGATTTTCCGCCCCGCGGGTGCCGCCGCGCCCCTGCGCTGCCCCCCCTCCAACCCCGCGCCGCGGGGAGGGCCGGGGGGGGTGGGGTGTCCCCCCCCTGCCCCCCCTCAACCCCTCCTCAAAGCCCCCCCAACCCAACCCCCCCGGGTCCTGAGCTCTGTATCGTCCCCCCCTCGTGGTCTGTGATGTATTTGCTACGAAACCCATGCCACAAACGCACCTGCCTCTGCCTCCTTCCTTCCTCCTCCTCCTCCTCGGGATTTTTTGGGGTGGTGGGGGGGGGGGACACACACAAATATGGGTTGTTACCGGTGCCCAAAAGGGTCCCTATGGCTCCTATACGGACCCTATAGCTTCTCCCAGTAGCCAGCGAGGCCCTATAGCTCTCCCAGTGTCCCTGCAGCTCCCTATAGCCCCTATAGCTCCCCCAGTGCCCCTATAGTTCCCCTAGTGCCCCTATAGCTCCCCTGGTGCCCCTATAGCTCACCTGGTGCCCCTATAGCTCCCCCAGTGCCCCTATAGTTTCCTATAACGCCCAGAAGGCTCCCAGGGTGGCTATGGGGTTTCTATACCCCCCCCGAGAGGCCCCCTATAGCTCCCATAGGTCCCTAGGGCTGCCGTGGGGTCCCTACAAGCTTGTATAGCCCCATAGCCCCCCCTACAGCCCCTATAGGGCCATGGAGGTCAACGACAGCCCCACAGAGCCCCAAATTCCCCCTATAGACCCTATAGGTCCATAGAGGTCAATGATGGCCCCACAGAGCCCCAAAGCCCCCCCTATAGGTCCATAGAGGTCAACGACAACCCCACAGAGCCCCGAAGCCCCCCATAGCCCCTATGGGTCCATAGAGGTCAACAACGGCCCCAAAGAACCCCACCCCCCCCCTACAGCCCCTATAGGACCATAGAGGTCAACGACAGCCGCACAGAGCCCTGAAGCCCCCCCTACAGCCCCTATAGGGCCATAGAGTTCAATGATGACCCCACAGAACCCCAAAGACCCCCTACAGCCCCTATAGGGCCATAGAGGTCAACAACGGCCCCACAGAGCCCCAAAGCCCCCCTATAGGGCCATAGAGGTCAACGACGGCCCCACAGAACCCCAAAGTCCCCCTACAGCCCCTATAGGTCCACAGAGGTCAACGACGGCCCCACAAAACCCCAAAGCCCCCCAACAGCCCCTATAGGGCCATAGAGTTCAATGATGACCCCACAGAACCCCAAAGACCCCCTACAGCCCCTATAGGGCCATAGAGTTCAATGATGACCTCACAGAACCCCAAAGACCCCCTACAGCCCCTATAGGGCCATGGAGGTCAACGACAGCCCCACAGAGCCCCAAATTCCCCCTATAGACCCTATAGGTCCATAGAGGTCAACGATGGCCCCATAGAGCCCCAAAGCCCCCCTACAGCCCCTATAGGGCCACAGAGGCCAACAACGACCCCACAGAGCCCCAAAGCCCCCCCTATAGCCCCTATAGGTCCCCAGGGGGCACAAAACCGGAGCGTGGTTTCCTTACAAAGTTTAATGGGGTACAAGGAGTGGGGGGGGGGAGGGCGGGGGTCCCGTCGCGCCCCCCCCCCTTAAGGCTCAGGGAGGTCGTCGGAGAGGAGCATGGGGGAACCGAGCTGGAGGTCGCGCTGGAGGCTCTCGAGGGCGGCCGGGCTCAAGCGGTGGACCTCCAACCAGTCGGCGAGGAGCGAGGCCGAGAGCGGCGCCGAATCGCCTTGGCTGCGAGGGGACAGGGGTCAACGGGGTCCCCGGGGTGCCCGGGACGCACCCTACGGGGTCCCTTGGGTGCCAGAGGGGTGAGGGGGGCGGTGGGGAAGGGGGCGTCCCAAGAGGTTGGTCAATGGGGTTGAGTTAGGACACCAAGACATTTGGGTTCCTTGGTCAACGGGGTTGAGTTGGGACATCAAGATATTTGGGGTTTTTGGACAATGGGGTGGAGAGGGGACACCAGGACATTTGGGTTCTTCACCATCGGGATATTTGGGTGACACCACAAAATAACGGGGAACGGGGTGTCCCAAGACGTTGGTCAACGGGGTGGAAGAGGGACGCCAAGATTCTTGGGTTCCTTGGTCAACGGGGTTGAGTTGGGACATCGAGATATTTGGGGTTTTTGGGCAATGGGGTGGAGGAGGGTCACCAGGACATTTCGGTTCCTCATCATTGGGACGTTTGGGGTCACCAGGGAGAGGGAAACAATGGGGAACGGGGTGACCCAACGCGTTGGCCAACTGGATGGGCAATGGGATGGAGTAGGGTCACCAGGACCCATGGGTTCTTTGGTCAATGGGGTGGAGAGGGGACACCAGGACATTTGGGTTCCTCATCATTGGGACCTTTGGGTGACACCAAAAAATAACGGGGAACAGGGTGTCCCAAGACGTTGGTCAACGGGGTGGAAGAGGGACGCCAAGACTCTTGGGTTCCTTGGTCAACGGGGTTGAGTTGGGACATCAAGACATTTGGGGTTTTTGGACAATGGGGTGGAGAGGGGACACCAGGACATTTGGGTTCTTCACCATCGGGATATTTGGCTGACACCACAAAAAAATTGGGAACGGGGTGTCCCAAGACGTTGGTCAAGGGGATGGAAGAGGAACGCCGGGATTCTTGGGTTCCTTGGTCAACGGGGTTGAGTTGGGACACCAAGACATTTGGGGTTTTTGGACAATGGGGTGGAGGAGGGTCACCAGGACATTTGGGTTCCTCATCATTGGGACGTTTGGGGCCACCAGGGAGAGGGAAACAACGGGGAACGGGGTGACCCAACGCGTTGGCCAACGGGATGGGCAATGGGATGGAGTAGGGTCACCAGGACCCATGGGTGCCCCCCCACCCAGGACACCCGTGTCCCCTCTCACCTGTCCTTGTTGTCCCCCACCATGTCCAACGATTGGCTCAGGAACTCCTCCAGGTCGAAGCCGACCCCGTAGCCGGCCCCGCTCCCCTTGGGGGTCACCGAGAAGACGGGGGGCAGCAGGTCCTCCACCTTGGCGGGGGGAAGACAACGCTGGGCACGGGACCCCAACCCAAATTTTTTTTTGGGGAGGGGGTCTCCTCACCCAGGGTCCCTCACCTGCGACTTGGAGAGCTGTTGGGTGACGGTGGCCACGTCGGGGTCCGCGGGGCCGGGCGCGGGGGGCGGCTCGGCCCACACCTCGCCGCCCGGCCACGTTTCGGGGGGTCCCCCGCAAGGCGGTGGGGGGCACGGGGCCGGCGCGGGTCGCGCCGGGGGTCTTGGGGGGGCCCCGTCCCTCATTTTGGTCCACCTCTCGAGGAGGTGGCGGTCGTCGTCGGTGAGGACGAGGCCCCGGAGCCCCTCGCCGCGGCCGCGGGGCTCGCGCCGCTCGCGCTCCCGTTGCTTCTTCTCCCGTTCCTTGGCGCGCTCTTGGCGTCGCCGGCGCTTCTCCTCCCGTTCCCGCTGGCGCTCCGCCGCCGTCACCGGTTTCCGGCCCTCCGGAGCCTCCGGGGCGGCGCACGGGGGTTCTGAGGGGGATCGGAGGGGGTCAAGGGGGTGAAGGGGTCTGGGATGGGGTGAAAAAACCCACCCGGGATACCGAAATTCAAGGATGGAGGCACCAAAACCCATCCTGGGTCAGAAAAACTCAACAATTGAGCTCCCAGCCCCAAAAACTCAAGGATGGAGCCCCCAGTCCCATCCTAAAAAACAAAACTCAAGGATGGAGCCCCCAAAACCCATCCCGGGACACAAAAACTCAACAATTTAGCTCCCAACCCCCAAAACTCAAGGATGGAGCCACCAAAACCCATCCCAGGACCCCAAAACTCAAGGGTGGAGCCCCCAACCCCAACCTGAAACCCCAAAACTCAAGGATGGAGCCACCAAACCCATCCTAAAACCCAAAAACTCAAGGATGGAGCCACCAAACCCTTCCTAAAACCCAAAAACTCAAGGATGGGGGCCCCAATCCCATCCTAAAACCCAAAAACTCAAGGATGGAGCCCCCAACCCCATCCCAGGACCCAAAAACTCAAGGATGGAGCCACCAAAACTGATCTCAGGACCCAAAAACTCAAGGATGGAGCCACAAAACCCATCCCAGGACCCAAAAACTCAAGGATGGAGCCCCCAGCCCCATCCTGAAACCCCAAAACTCAAGGATGGAGCCAAAAAACCCATCCCAGGACCCCAAAGTTCAAAGGTGGAGTACCCAGCCCCATCCTGAAACCCAAAAACTCAAGGATGGAGCCCCCAGTCCCATCCTGAAACCCCAAAACTCAAGGATGGTGTCACCAATCCCATCCTGAAACCCCCAAGCTCAAGGATTGGGCCCCCAACCCCATCCTGAAACCCAAAACTCAAGGATGGAGCCACCAAAACTGATCTCAGGACCCCAAAACTCAAGAATGGAGCCACCAAACCCATTCTAAAACCCAGAAGCTCAATGATGTTGCCCCCAACCCCATCCTGAAACCCCAAAACTCAAGGATGGAGCCAAAAAACCCATCCCAGTACCCCAAAGTTCAAAGGTGGAGTGCCCAATCCCATCCTAAAACCCAGAAACTCAAGGATGGAGCCACAAAACCCATCCTGGGACACAAAAACTCAAGGATGGAGCCCCCAACCCCAACCCTCAAGGATGGAGCCACCAAACCCATCCTAAAACCCAAAAACTCAAGGATGGAGCCCCCAACCCCATCCTGAAACCCCAAAACTCAAGGATGGAGCCACCAAAACTGATCTCAGGACCCAAAAACTCAAGAATGGAGCTCCCAACCCCATCCTAAAACCCAGAAGCTCAATGATGTTGCCCCCAACCCCATCCTGAAACCCAAAACTCAAGGATGGAGCCACCAAAAATGATTTCAGGACCCAAAAACTCAAGGATGGAGCCACAAAACCCATCCCAGGACCCAAAAACTCAAGGACGGAGCCCCCAACACCCCCCCCAACCAGCACCCAAGGGCCCTGGATGCTCCTCACCTTTACTCTTGTTCCTCATGGCCGACTTGAGCAGGGCGGCCTTGAGGGCGGCCTTGGTGTCATCAGAGATGGCGCCGTCCCTCTTGGGGGGCGCGGGGGCCCCCGGCTCCGCCTTCACCCGGGGGGAGTCCATTGGGCAGTCGGGGGCAGGGGCCGGGCCAGGGCTCGGCATGTCCACGTCGGTGCAGGGCCAGGACGCGCCAACCCCGGCTGCGGCGGCGTTGGGGACGTTGACGTTGGTGTTGGCCATGGTGGCGTTGGCGTTGACCATGGCGGCGTTGGCGTTGGCCAAATTGACGTTGGCGTTGGCCAAATTGACGTTGGCCATGGTGGCATTGGCCCTGTTGACATTGGCCAAGTTGACGTTGGCCATGGCGGCGTTGGCCACGCCGGCGTTGGCCACGTTGACGTTGGCCATGCCAACGTTGGTCAACCCAACGCCGGCGTTGGCCACCGCGGTGACGCCGCCGCTGGCCGCGTCGTTGACGCCCCCCATGGGGACGTTGACGTTGGGCACGGCGGCGCCGCCGCCGCCGCCGGCCGCGTTTTCGGCCGGCGCGAAGGCGATTTGGCGCCGGATGCCGTCGCGGCGCTCGTGGAAATCGGCGATTTCGGCCACGATGGCCGCCTTGATCTCTTCTTTGGTCAACACCCGGCGGTCAAAGGCGAAATCGAAGGCGGGGACGCACTCGGGCTCGTCCTCGGGGTCGTGATATTTGGCCAAAAAAGGGTGCCGCAAGGCCTCGGCCACCCCCACCCTCTCCCGGGGGTCGAAACGCAGCATCCTCCCCAACAACGCCAAGGCCGCCGGCTCGGCGTCGCCGAAAAGACTCTCCCACGGCACCGCCGGGCGCGGGGGCAAGCTCTGCACGTAGGCCCTCACCCTCTCGGCCCCGATGGCGGCCATGACGGTGGCCGGCGGCGTCCCCAGCACGGCCATGATGAGTTGGAGCTGGTGGACGTAGTTCCTCCCAGGGAAAAGTTGCCGGCGGCCCAACATTTCGGCAAAGATGCAGCCCACCGACCACATATCGATGGCGCGGGTGTAACGGTGCAAGGAGAGGAGGAGTTCGGGCGCCCGGTACCAGCGGGTGGCGACGTATTCGGTGAGGAAGGCCTTGGCGTGGCGGGGGTCGGCGCCCAGCCCGCGGGCCATGCCGAAATCGCCGATTTTCAGCTCGCAGTTCTCGTTGACCAAGAGGTTGCTGGGCTTGAGGTCGCGGTGGAGGACGTTGGCCGAGTGGATGTACTTGAGGCCCCGCAGGAGTTGGTAGAGGAAGTAGCGGACGTGCTCCAAGGTCAAGGGTTGGGAGGAGTGGATGATTTGGTGGAGGTCGCTCTCCATCAGGTCCAGGACCACGTAGCTGCCGGGGGAGAAAGAAGGGGGGCCGGGGTGGCCCGGGGAGGGGGGTTGGGGTGGTCCCCGTGGGTGCCACCATCACCCTAGGGACCTGGTTGACCAGGTGGGCTCCATCCCACGTTCTTGAGACCCTTTCATGATGACCCAGGAGGGTTTGGGGACGTCTCCATGGGTGCCACCACCACCCAAGGGACCCAAGGGACCTGGTGGGTTCCATCCAACGTGAGCGGATCACTCAAGAAGACCCAAAAAGGGGTTGGGGTGGTCCCCGTGGGTGCCACCACCACCCTAGGGACCCTCCAAGAAGACCCAGGAGGTGGTGGGGACGTCCCCATGGGTGCCACCACCACCCTAGAGACCCTCCAAGAAGACCCAGGAGGTGGTGGGGACGTCCCCATGGGTGCCACCAGCACCCTAGGCACCCAAGGGACCATCCCATGGGTGCTGAGAGCCTTCAAGAAGACCCAAAAAGGGGTTGGGGAGGTCCCCATGGGTGCCACCACCACCCTAGAGACCCTCCAAGAAGACCCAGGAGGTGGTGGGGAGGTCCCCATGGGTGCCACCACCACCCTAGGGACCCAAGGAACCAGTTGGGCTCCATCCAACGTGAGCTGATCACCCAAGAAGACCCAAAAAGTGGTTGGGGATGTCCCCATGGGTGCCACCACCACCCAAGGGACCCAAGGGACCAGTTGGGCTCCATCCAACGTGAGCTGATCACCCAAGAAGACCCAAAAAGGGGTTGGGGACGTCCCCATGGGTGCCACCACCACCCTAGGGACCTGGTGGGCTCCATCCCACGTTGCTGAGAGCCTCCCAAGACCCAAAAAGGGGTTGGGGACGTCCCCATGGGTGTCACCACAACCCTACGGACCCTACAAAAAGACCCAGGAGGGGTTGGGGACGTCCCCATGGGTGCCACCACCACCCTAAGGGACCCAAGGGACCATCCCATGGGTGCTGAGACCCTTCAAGAAGACCCAAAAAGGCGTTGGGGAGGTCCCCGTGGGTGCCACCACCACCCTACGGACCCTCCAAGAAGACCCAGAAGGGGTTGGGGAGGTCCCCATGGGTGCCACCACCACCCAAGGGACCCAAGGAACCAGTTGGGCTCCATCCAACGTGAGCTGATCACCCAAGAAGACCCAAAAAGGGGTTGGGGTGGTCCCCATGGGTGCCACCACCACCCTAGAGACCCTCCAAGAAGACCCAGGAGGTGGTGGGGACGTCCCCATGGGTGCCACCAGCACCCTAGGCACCCAAGGGACCATCCCATGGGTGCTGAGAGCCTTCAAGAAGACCCAAAAAGGGGTTGGGGAGGTCCCCATGGGTGTCACCACAACCCTACGGACCCTACAAAAAGACCCAGGAGGGGTTGGGGACGTCCCCATGGGTGCCACCACCACCCAAGGGACCCAAGGAACCAGTTGGGCTCCGTCCAACGTGAGCTGATCACCCAAGAAGACCCAAAAAGGGGTTGGGGAGGTCCCCATGGGTGCCACCACCACCCTAAGGGACCCAAGGGACCATCCCATGGGTGCTGAGACCCTTCAAGAAGACCCAAAAAGGGGTTGGGGAGGTCCCCATGGGTGCCACCACCACCCTACGGACCCAAGGGACCAGGTGGGCTCCATCCCATGGGTGCTGAGACCCTCCCAAGACCCAAAAAGGGGTTGGGGAGGTCCCCATGGGTGCCACCACCACCCTAGGGACCCGGGTGACCAAGAGGGTTTGGGGACGCCCCCATGGGTGCCACCACCACCCTAGGGACCCAAGGGACCAGGAGGTGGTGGGGACATCCCCATGGGTGCCACCACCACCCTAGGGACCTGGTTGACCAGGAGGCATTGGGGACGCCCCCATGGGTGCCACCACCACCCTACGGACCTGGGTGACCAAGAGGGGCTGGGGACGTCCCCATGGGTGCCACCACCACCCTACGGACCTGGGTGACCAAGAGGTGGTGGGGACGTCCCCATGGGTGCCACCACCACCCTAGGGACCCAAGGAACCAGTTGGGCTCCATCCAACGTGAGCTGATCACCCAAGAAGACCCAAAAAGTGGTTGGGGATGTCCCCATGGGTGCCACCACCACCCAAGGGACCCAAGGGACCAGTTGGGCTCCATCCAACGTGAGCTGATCACCCAAGAAGACCCAAAAAGGGGTTGGGGACGTCCCCATGGGTGCCACCACCACCCTAGGGACCTGGTGGGCTCCATCCCACGTTGCTGAGAGCCTCCCAAGACCCAAAAAGGGGTTGGGGACGTCCCCATGGGTGTCACCACAACCCTACGGACCCTACAAAAAGACCCAGGAGGGGTTGGGGACGTCCCCATGGGTGCCACCACCACCCTAAGGGACCCAAGGGACCATCCCATGGGTGCTGAGACCCTTCAAGAAGACCCAAAAAGGCGTTGGGGAGGTCCCCGTGGGTGCCACCACCACCCTACGGACCCTCCAAGAAGACCCAGAAGGGGTTGGGGAGGTCCCCATGGGTGCCACCACCACCCAAGGGACCCAAGGAACCAGTTGGGCTCCATCCAACGTGAGCTGATCACCCAAGAAGACCCAAAAAGGGGTTGGGGTGGTCCCCATGGGTGCCACCACCACCCTAGAGACCCTCCAAGAAGACCCAGGAGGTGGTGGGGACGTCCCCATGGGTGCCACCAGCACCCTAGGCACCCAAGGGACCATCCCATGGGTGCTGAGAGCCTTCAAGAAGACCCAAAAAGGGGTTGGGGAGGTCCCCATGGGTGTCACCACAACCCTACGGACCCTACAAAAAGACCCAGGAGGGGTTGGGGACGTCCCCATGGGTGCCACCACCACCCAAGGGACCCAAGGAACCAGTTGGGCTCCGTCCAACGTGAGCTGATCACCCAAGAAGACCCAAAAAGGGGTTGGGGAGGTCCCCATGGGTGCCACCACCACCCTAAGGGACCCAAGGGACCATCCCATGGGTGCTGAGACCCTTCAAGAAGACCCAAAAAGGGGTTGGGGAGGTCCCCATGGGTGCCACCACCACCCTACGGACCCAAGGGACCAGGTGGGCTCCATCCCATGGGTGCTGAGACCCTCCCAAGACCCAAAAAGGGGTTGGGGAGGTCCCCATGGGTGCCACCACCACCCTAGGGACCCGGGTGACCAAGAGGGTTTGGGGACGCCCCCATGGGTGCCACCACCACCCTAGGGACCCAAGGGACCAGGAGGTGGTGGGGACATCCCCATGGGTGCCACCACCACCCTAGGGACCTGGTTGACCAGGAGGCATTGGGGACGCCCCCATGGGTGCCACCACCACCCTACGGACCTGGGTGACCAAGAGGGGCTGGGGACGTCCCCATGGGTGCCACCACCACCCTACGGACCTGGGTGACCAAGAGGTGGTGGGGACGTCCCCATGGGTGCCACCACCACCCAAGGGACCCCCGGAGGGGACACCCACACGGAGCGGAACTCGCCGTAGGGGACGGTGGGCTTGAGGATGTCCTTGATGCCGATGATGTTGTCGTGCTTGAAGTGCTTGAGGATCTTCAGCTCCCGCAGCGTCCTCTTGGCGTTGGTCACCACGTCGAAGGCGTTGGGGATCTTCTTGATGGCCACCTGCTGGCCTGGACACCCCCACCGGGGGGGGTCGTCACCCACCCCCAGGGGGACACCCAAGGGGACCTGGGTGCCACCACCCGAGGGACCCAAGAACCAGCACCCAAGGGACCCAATGACCAAGAGCCACCACCCAACGGGATGAAGGTGACCAAGAGCCACCAAGTGCCACCACCCAATGGACCCAAGGACCATCACCCAACGGACCCCATTGGCCAAGAGCCACCACCCAAGGGGACCAAGGTGCCACCACCCAAGGGACTTGGGTGACCAAGAGCCACCACCCAAGGGACCCAAGAACCATCACCCAAGGGACCCCATTGACCAAGAGCCACCACCCAAGGGGACCTGGGTGCCACCACCCAAGGGACCCAAGGACCATCACCCAAGGGACCCCATTGGCCAAGAGCCACCACCCAAGGGACCAAAGTGTCCAGGTGCCACCACCCAAGGGACCCAAGGACCAAGAGCCACCACCCAAGGGGACCTGGGTGCCACCACCCAAGGGACCCAAGAACCATCACCCAAGGGACCCCATGGCCAAGAGCCACCACCCAAGGGACCCGGGTGTCCCGATGTCACCACCCAATGGGACCCCATTGGCCAAGAGCCACCACCCAAGGGACCCAAGACCCATCACCCAAGGGACCCCAATGACCAAGAGCCATCACCCAACAGGATCAAGATGACCAAGAGCCACCACCCAAGGGACTTGGTTGTCCAGGGGCCACCACCCAAGGGGACCAAGGTGCCACCACCCAAGGGACCCAAGACCCATCACCCAAGGGACCCAATGACCAAGAGCCACCACCCAACGGGATGAAGGTGACCAAGAGCCACCAAGTGCCACCACCCAAGGGACCCAAGGACCATCACCCAAGGGACTCCATTGGCCAAGAGCCACCACCCAAGGGGACCTGGGTGCCACCACCCAAGGGACCCCAATGTCCAAGAGCCACCACCCAACGGGATGAAGGTGACCAAGAGCCACCACCCAAGGGACTTGGGTGTCCAGGGGCCACCACCCAAGGGGACCAAGGTGCCACCACCCAAGGGACCCAAGACCCATCACCCAAAGGACCCCAATGACCAAGAGCCACCACCCAAGGGGACCAAGGTGCCACCACCCAAGGGACCCCATTGGCCAAGAGCCACCACCCAAGGGACCCAAGAACCATCACCCAAGTGACCTAGGTGCCACCACCCAAGGGACCCCATTGGCCAAGAGCCACCACCCAAGGGGACCAAGGTGCCACCACCCAAAGGGACCAAAGTGTCCAGGTGCCACCACCCAAGGGACCCGGGTGTCCCGGTGTCACCCCCCCCGGTTCCTCCCCCCGTCCTCACCGGTGTCCCTCCGCCGCGCGGAGCTGACGACGCCGTAGGCGCCGGTGCCGATGGTCTCGATGACCTCGTACTCGTCCCCCACCTCGAAGGTGACATCGAGGGCCCGGGCCTTCAACAGGGCCAAGGGACCCCCCCCCCCGGCTCCTTGTCCCCTGCCGGGGGGGTCCCGGTCCCGGCGCCCCCCGGCCTCCGCCTCCGTCTCCGCCATGGCGCCTGCGTCACGTCATCGGGTCGCCGGGTGTCCCCGCGGGCACGGCGGGCCCCGTCCCCAAGCCCCTGGGGACCCCGGGGTGGGGGGGACACACAAAAGGGGTTGGTTTTGTTTTTGGGGACTGGGGGGGGGGGTCCAGGTGACGGGGAGGGGACCCAAGGGATTTGGGGGGGACCCGAGGGACTTGGGGACACCCAAGGGACCCCAGAAGGACCCAAGGGACACGGAGGGGACCCAAAGGACTTGGGGACACCCAAGGGACCCCAGGAGGACCGAAGGGACCTGGAGGGGACCCAAGGGACCCCAGGGAGTCCCAGGGTTTTGGGGACACCCACAAGACCCAAGAAGGACCCAAGGGACCCAAAGGGACCCAAGGGACCCCAGAGGGACCCAAGGGACCTGGAGGGGACCCAGGGCCTTGGGGACACCCAAGGGATCCCAGGGGGACCCAAGGGACCCCAGGGAGACCCAGGGTCTTGGGGACACCAACAAGACCCAAGAAGGACCCAAGGGACCCAAAGGGACCCAAGGGACCCCAGGGAGACCCAAAGTACCTGGAGGGGGCCCAAGGGACTTGGGGACACCCAAGGGACCTGGAGGGCACCCAAGAGATGGGGAGGGGACCCAAGGGACCCAGAGGGCACCCAAGGGACTTGGGGACACCCAAGGGATCCCAGGGGGACCCAAGGGACCTGGAGGGGACCCAAGGGAGACCCAGGGTCTTGGGGACACCAACAAGACCCAAGAAGGACCCAAGGGACCCCAAAGGGACCCAAAGAACCCCAGAAGGACCCAAGGGCCTTGGGGACACCCAAGGGACCCCAGAGGGACCCAAAGGACCTGGAGGGGACCCAAGGGACCCGGAGGGACCCCAGGGCCTTGTGGCCACCCGGGACCACCCAAGGGACCCCAGGGGGACCTAAGGGACCTGGAGGGGACCCAAGTGGTGGGGAGGGGACCCAGGGTTTTGGGGACACCCAGGGGACCCCAGGGGGACCCAAGGGACCCGCAGGGACCTCAGGTCAACCCCTCCCCCCCCCCAAAAAAAGGGACCCCCCCACCCCCCACCCCAACACCCCCCCCCCACCCTCAGGAGCACCCCCACGTGACACAGCGGACCCCCACGTGACCCCACGGCCCCCACGTGACCCCGGGGGACCCTCACGTGACCCAGGAGGGGATCCCAAACCCTCCCCCCCCCCCCCCCGGGGGCCGCTCTCACCTCCCGCCGCTCCCGCCGCTCCCCGCGCTGCCCGGAAGTGGCGCCGGCTGGCCAATCAGAGGCGCCGCCGCGGGCCACGCCCACCCCGGCCGCCGCCGGCCAATCAGCGCCGGGCCTGTTGCTAGGGGGAGGTGGCGTTGCTAGGGGCGTTGCTAAGGAGGGGAGGGCGTTGCTAAGGGGCGGGGCCAACCGTTGCTAGGGGCGGGCGTTGCCATGGTGAAGCTGTCACTCAAAGCTCCCCCGTTGCTAGGGGGCGTGGCTTGCTCCCGGAGGGGGCGTGGCCACGCCCTGCGCATGCGCAGAGCCCCTCCGGCCCCTCTTTGGGGGGGGGGGCGGCATTTTGGGGGGAAACCCGGGCTTTTTGGGGGCGGGGGGGGACGGGAAGTGACGTCAGCGCTGGGAGGGGCCTCAGCACCGGATCCTGCCCCCCCCCCGGGTCCCTCTCGCTCGGCAGCGACGCTTGGGGGGCGCCCCCCCCCCCAAAATCCCCCCCCTGTAGGCCCCGAGCCTTGGGGACCCCCCCCAGGACCCCCCCAAATCCCCCAGGACCCCCCCGACCCCCCCAAAATTTAGGGACCCCCCCCAGGACCCCCTGACCCCCCCAAGGACTTGGGGACCCCCCCAGGACCCCCCCCCAAATCCCCCAGGACCCCCCCACCCCCCCCCCAAAATTTAGGGACCCCCCCCCAGGATTTGGGGACCCCCCCAAAACCCCCCAGGATCCCCCCAAAATCCCTCCAACCCCCCCCAAAATTTAGGGACCCCCCCTAGGATTTGGGAACCCCCCCAAAAAATCCCCCCCAACCCCCCAAAAATTTAGGGATCCCCCCCCAAAATTTAGCGACCCCCTCCCCAAAATTTAGGGACCCCCCCAGGATTTGGGAACCCCCCCCAGAAGCCCCCAAGCCCCCCCAAAACCCCCAAGACCCCCCCAAAATCCCCCTCAACACCCCCAAAATTTAGGGATCCCCCCCAAAAATTAGGGACCCCCCCAGGATTTGGGGACCCCCCAAACCCCCCCAGGACCCCCCAAAAACCCCCAAGACCCCCCCAAAATCCCCCCCAACGCCCCCAAAATTTAGGGATCCCCCCCAAAATTTAGGGACCCCCCTCCCCAAAATTTAGGGACCCCCCCTCCAGGACTTGGGGACCCCTCCAGGTTTTGGGGACCCCCCCAAAAATTGCCCCCCCCCCCCCCATTGACCCCCCCTCTCTCTCCTTTGCAGCCCCCCCCCCGAGGACGATGCAGGCCAGTGCCGGCCCCGCGGGTAAGGGGAGGGGGGGGAGGCGAATTTTGGGGTATTTTGGGGTGTTTCGGACCTTTTTGGGGTCCCCAAACCCCCCCAAAATTAAATTTGTCCCCCCCCCAGGTTGCCCCATGGACACCCCAAGTGGGGCGCCCGGAGCCGCTGAGGACGCCCCCAAGGAGCTGCCAGCAGGTGAGACCCCCCCCAAAAAAAAATTTTGGGGTGGGGTGGCCCCAAAACACCCCCAGAGCCCCCCCAGGGGACCTCCATTTTTGGGACACCCCAAAAAATCCCGGGGGGGGGAAAAAAAGGGGTTGGGGGGGGTCCCGACCCTATAGGATGCCTTGGGATGGGGTTGAGGGGTGGATCGAGGATTTTGGGACCTCCTTGGCCAACGTTTTTGGGGTAAAAGTTGGGTTTTGGGCACTCAAGACCCTATAGGATATTTTGGGATTGTTTCAAAGGCATTTAGGATCTTCTTGGTCAAGGTTTTGGGGTTAAAAGTTGGGTTTTGGGCGCCCAAGACCCCGTAGGATATTTTGGGATCGTTTCAAAGGCATTTAGGATCTTCTTGGTCAAGGTTTTGGGGTTAAAAGTTGGGTTCTAGGCCCCCAAAACCCTATAGGACGTCTTGGGATGGGTTTAAAGTCTAGAACGGGGCATTTAGGATCTTCTTGGCCAACATTTTTGGGTTCAAAGTTGGGATCCTTTCCCCCAAATCCCTCTCGGACACCTTGGGATGGATTTTAGGGATAAATTGACACATTTAGGATCCTCTTGGCCAACATTTATGGGTTTAAAGTTGGGTTCTAGGTTCCCAAGACCCTTTAGAACATTTTGGGATCGGTTTGAAGGATAAATTGACGCATTTAGGATCTTCTTGGCCACCATTTTTGGGTTAAAAGTTGGGTTCCATGCCCCCAAGACCCTATAGAACATCTTGGGATGGGTTTAATGTCTAGAACGGGGCGTTTAGGATCCTCTTGGCCAACATTTTGAGGTTAAAAGTTGGGATCTAGGTTCCAAGACCCCGTAGAACATCTTGGGATGGGTTTAATGTCTAGAACTGGGTGTTTAGGATCTTCTTGGCCAACATTTTTGGGTTAAAACTTGGGATCCAGTCCCCCAAATCCCTCTAGGACATCTTGGGATGGGTTCAAAGGATGGATCGAAGAGTTTAGGATCTTCTTGGCCAACATTTTTGGGTTAAAAGTTGGGTTCTAGGCTCCCAAGACCCTATAGAACACCTTGGGATGGATTTTAAGGATAAATTGACGCATTTAGGATCCTCTTGGCCAACATTTTGAGGTTAAAAGTTGGGTTCTAGGCTCCCAAGACCCCATAGAACATCTTGGGATGGGTTTAAAGTCTAGAACGGGGCATTTAGGATCTTCTTGGCCAACATTTTTGGGTTGAAACTTGGGATCCAGTCCCCCAAATCCCTCTAGGACATCTTGGGATGGGTTCAAAGGATGGATCGAAGAGTTTAGGATCTTCTTGGCCAACATTTTTGGGTTAAAAGTTGGGTTCTAGGCTCCCAAGACCCTATAGGACATTTTGGGACGAATTTTAAGGATAAGTTGACGCATTTAGGATCCTCTTGGCCACCATTTTTGGGTTCAAAGTTGGGTTCCATGCCCCCAAGACCCTTCTCGTCCCGCCCCACAGCCGGCGCGTCCGGCGGCCGCCCCTACATCTGCAGCGAGTGCGGCAAATCCTTCGCCCAGTGGTCCAAACTGGAACGGCACCGGCGGAGCCACACGGGCGAGCGCCCCAACGCCTGCGGCGAGTGCGGCAAACGCTTCGCCCAACGCTCCCACCTGGCCCAGCACCTCCGCACCCACACCGGCGAGCGGCCCTACAAGTGCGGCGAGTGCGGCAAGGCCTTCGGCTGGAGCTCCAACCTGGCCCAGCACCGCCGCACCCACACCGGCGAGCGCCCCTACGCCTGCGGCGAGTGCGGCAAAGCCTTCAGCCAAAGCACCAACCTGGTCAAGCACCAGCGCGCCCACGCCGGCGAGCGCCCCTACGCCTGCGGGCAGTGCCGGAAAGCTTTTTACCGCAGCTCCGACCTCCTCCAGCACCAAGCCAGCCACTCGGGCGAGCGGCCCTACCGCTGCGGCCAGTGCGGCAAAGCCTTCGCCCAACGCGCCAACCTGCTGAAGCACGGCAAGACCCACGGCGGCGAGAAGCCCTACCGCTGCGGCGAGTGCGGCAAGGGCTTCGTGCAGAGCTCGGAGCTCATCCAGCACCAGCGCAGCCACAGCGGCGAGAAGCCCTTCGCCTGCGGCGAGTGCGGCAAGCGTTTCGGCCACGGGGCCACCTTGGCCAAGCACCGGCGCCTCCATTTGGGCTTGCAACCTCACCGCTGCGCCGAGTGCGGCCGGGCTTTCGGGCTCCGCTCGGCGCTGGCCCGGCACCAGCGGGCTCACGGCGAGGAGCGCCCCTTCGCCTGCGCCGAATGCGGCCAAGCCTTCGCCCTCCGCTCCAACCTGGCCCTCCACCGGCGCACCCACGCCGGCGAGCGGCCCTACCGCTGCGGCGAGTGCGGCAAGAGCTTCGGCATGAGCTCCACCCTGGTGCGGCACCAGCGCATCCACACCGGCGAGAAGCCCTACGGCTGCGGCGAGTGCGGCAAGGGCTTCGTGCGCAGCGCCCACCTGGAGCAGCACCGGCGCACCCACACCGGCGAGCGGCCCTACGGCTGCGCCCGCTGCGGCCGGCGTTTCAGCCAGAGCTCCAACCTCATCACCCACGAGCGGGTGCATCTGGAGGAGGCGCACGGCGCGGCGGTGGCGGCGGCGGCGGCGGCGGCGAGGGTGGGGGTGGGGGTGGGGGAGGGGGAGGGGGTGGGGGGGGAGGGGGTGGGGGTGAGGGTTGAGAGGGTTGGGGGGCTTGGGGGGCAGGAAGGGGTGGAGGTGGTGGGGGAGCACCCAAGGGTGAAGACTGTTGGGGGGCATCAAGATTTGGAGAAGTTTGGGGAGCACCCAAGGGTGAAAACTCCTGGGGTGCATCAAGATTTGGAGACGTTGGAGGAGCACCCAAAGGTGAAGACTCTTGGGGTTCCCCAAGATTTGGAGGAGCACCCAAGGGTGAAGACTCCTGGGGGTCACCAAGATCTGGAGATTTTGGAGGAGCACCCAAGGGTGCAGACTCTTGGGGGTCTCCAAAATCTGGAGGTGTTGGAAGAGCACCCAAAGGCGAAGACTCTTGGGGTTCCTCAAGATCTGGAGAAGTTTGGGGAGCACCCAAGGGTGAAGACTTTTGGGGTGCATCAAGGACAAGAGGTGATTGAGGAGCACCCAAGGGTGAAAACTCTTGGGGGTCCTCAAGATCTGGAGGTGTTGGAAGAGCACCCAAAGTATCAGACTCTTGAGGTTCCTCAAGATTTGGAGGAGCACCCAAGGGTGCAGACTCCTGGGGGTCACCAAGATCTGGAGATTTTGGAGGAACACCCAAAGGCGAAGACTCTTGGGGTTCCTCAAGATTTGGAGAAGTTTGGGGAGCACCCAAAGGTGAAGACTCTTGAGGTTCCTCAAGATTTGGAGGAGCACCCAAGGGTGAAGACTCTTGGGGGGCACCAAGATCTGGAGGTGTTGGAAGAGCACCCAAAGGCGAAGACTCTTGGGGTGCGTCAAGATTTGGAGGAGCACCCAAGGGTGAAGACTCTTGGGGTTCCTCAAAATTTGGAGACATTGGAGGAGCACCCAAGGGTGAAGACCCCTGGGGGTCACCAAGATTTGGAGCAATTCGGGGGGCACCCAAGGGTGCAGACTCTTGAGGTTCCTCAAGATTTGGAGATTTTGGAGGAGCACCCAAGGATGAAGACTTTTGGGGAGCACCAAGGACAAGAGGTGATTGAGGAGCACCCAAGGGTGCCGACTTTTGGGGTTCCCCAAGATTTGGAGATTTTGGAGGAGCACCCAAGGGTGCAGACCCCTGGGGGTCACCAAGATTTGGAGCAATTTGGGGGGCACCCAAGGGTGCAGGTCCTCGGGGTGCCCCCAGCTCTGGAGGAGCACCCAAGGGTGCCCCCCGAATGATGCCGGGGGGCGGAGCCTCGCCCCCCGGGGCCTCCTGATTGGTCGGGGTCAGCGCCCCCCGCGACGCCATTGGCTGAGAGGGGTGGGTGGGAGGGGCGGGGGTGGATGGAGGGACGGGATTGGCTGAGAGAAAGGGAAAGGTGGCACGGGATTGGCTGAGGGTGGTGCTGAGACGGGATTGGTTGAGAGCAGGGGGCGGGGCTGGAAGGGGATTGGTTAGAACGGGGCAGGCTGGCACGGGATTGGGCGGTGGGGGGGGGGGGGGGGCGGGGAGGGGATACTGGCACGGGATTGGCTGAGAGGGGGATGACGTCACTTGGCCCAGCGCGGTGATTGGTCGAGTTGTAGGCGTGCTCTGCAGCCATTGGCTGGGAGGCGTTGGGGGGGCGGGGCTTGAATAAAGGTGGTGACAGCCCAGAGCAGAGGTGGCACCGGGACACGGGGGGGGGGGGGGGGGGACACTTGGGGGTCCCCAGGGGTGGGGGCACCTCGGTCACCTTTTGGGGTGACATTTGGGGTCCTTGGGGTGGTGGCACCGGGACGTGGGGGTCCCTTTTGGGGACGGTTGGGTCCCCAGGGGTGGTGGCACCTTGGTCCCTTTGGGGTGGTGGCACCAGGACACGTGGGGTCCTTGGGGTGGTGGCACCCTTGGGTGGTCCCCAGGGGTGGTGGCACCTTGGTCACTTGGGGTCCTTGGGGTGGTGGCACCAGGACACTCGGGTCCCCTTTGGGGGGTCCCCAGGGGTGGTGGCACCAAGGCACATGGGGTCCCTAGGGTGGTGGCACCTTGGTCCCCTTGGTGGTGGCACCAGGACACTTGGGTCCCTTGGGGGTGGTGGCACATGAACGCCTTGGGGTCCTTGGGGTGGTGGCACCAGGACACGTGGGTCCCCTTGGTCACTTGTGTTCCCATGGGTGGTGGCACCTTGGTCCCCTTGGTGGTGACACCAGGACACTCGGGTCCCCTTGGAGTGGTGGCACCTTGGTCAATTGGTCCCCTTGGTGGTGGCATCTGGACACCTTGGTCACTTGGGGTGGTGGCACCAGGACACTTGGGGACCTTGGGGTGGTGGCACCTGGACATGGGGGTCACCTTGACATCGGGACACTCGGGTCCCTTGGGGTGTCCCCTTGGGGTGGTGGCACCTTGGTCCCCTTGGGTCACCTTGGGGTGGTCCCTTGGGGGTGACACCAGGACACGTGGGGACCCCATGGGTGGTGGCACCTTGGTCACTTGAGTCCCCTTGGTCATTTGGGTCACCTTGGGGTGGTGGCACCTTGGTCACCTTGGTAGTGGCACCTGGACACTTGGTGCCCTTGGGTGGTCCCCAGGGGTGGTGGCATCTTGGTCACTTGGGGTCCTTGGTGGTGGCACCAGGACACTTGGGTCCCCTTTGGGGGGTCCCCAGGGGTGGTGGCACCAAGGCACATGGGGTCCCTAGGGTGGTGGCACCTTGGTCCCCTTGGTGGTGGCACCAGGACACTTGGGTCCCTTGGGGGTGGTGGCACATGAACGCCTTGGGGTCCTTGGGGTGGTGGCACCTTGGTCACTTGGGGTGGTGGCACCAGGACACGTGGGGTCCTTGGGGTGGTGGCACCCTTGGGTGGTCCCCAGGGGTGGTGGCACCTTGGTCACTTGGTCCCCTTGGGGTGGTGGCACCAGGACATTTGGGGACCTTGGGGCGGTGACACCAGGACACTCAGGTCCCTTGGGTGTCCCCTTGGGGTGGTGGCACCAGGACATGGGAGGACCCCAGGGTGGTGGCACCAGGACACGTGGGTCCGCTTGGTCACTTGGGTCCCCATGGGTGGTGGCATCTTGGTCCCTTGGGGTGGTGGCACCTTGGTCATTTGGGTCCCTTGGGGTGGTGGCACCAAGACACTCGGGTCCCTTGGGTGGTCCCCAGGGGTGGTGGCACCTTTGTCACTTGGGGTAGCAGCACCAGGACATTTGGGGTCCTTGGGGTGGTGGCACCTTGGTTACTTGGGTCACCTTGGGGTGGTGGCACCAAGACACTTGAGGACACTGGGTGGTGGCACTGGGACACTTGGGGCTCTTGGGTGGTCCCCAGGGGTGGTGGCACCTCGGTCACTTGGGTCCCTTGGGGTGGTGGCATCGGGACACTCGGGTCCCTTTGGGGTGGTCCCCATGGGTGGTGGCACCTTGGTCACCTGGGTGGTGGCACCAGGACATTTGGGTCCCTTGGGGTGGTGGCACCTTGGTCACTTGGGGTGGTGGCACTTGGACACTTGGTCCCCTTGGTGGTGGCACCAGGACACTCGGGTCCCTTGGGTGGTCCCTTGGGGTGGTGGCACCTTGGTCACTTGGTCACCTGGGGTGGTGGCACCAGGACATTTGGAGTCCTTGGGGTGGTGACATTGGGACACGTTGGTCCTTTGGGGTGGTCCCCATGGGTGGTGGCATCTTGGTCACCTGGGATGGTGGCTCCTGGACATGTTGGGACCCCAGGGTGGTGGCACTGGGACACTTGGGTCCCTTGAGGTGGTCCCCAGGGGTGGTGGCACCTTGGTCACTTGGTCCCCTTGGTGGTGGCATCTTGGTCACTTGGTCACCTTGGGGTGGTGGCATTGGGACATTCAGGTCCCTTGGGTGGTCCCCATGGGTGGTGGCATCTTGGTCACTTGGGTCCCCTTGGTCATTTGGGTCACCTTGGAGTGGTGGCACCTTGGTCCCCTCGGTGGTGTCCCCAGGACCCTCAGGTCCCTTTGGGGTGGTCCCCAGGGGTGGTGGCACCTTGGTCACTTGGGGTGGTGACACCAGGACATTTGGGGTCCTTGGGGTGGTGGCACCTTGGTCACCTGGGATGGTGGCTCCTGGACATGTTGGGACCCCAGGGTGGTGGCACTGGGACACTTGGGTCCCTTGGGGTGGTCCCCATGGGTGGTGGCACCTTGGTCACTTGGGTCCCCTTGGTCATTTGGGTCACCTTGGGGTGGTGGCACCTTGGTCCCCTCGGTGGTGTCCCCAGGACCCTCAGGTCCCCTTGGGGTGGTCCCCATGGGTGGTGGCACCTTGGTCACTTGGGTCCCTTGGGTGGTCCCTTGGGGTGGTGGCACTTGGACACTTGGTCCCCTTGGTGGTGACACCAGGACACATGGGGTCCCTAGGGTGGTGGCACCTCGGTCACCTTTTGGGGTGACATTTGGGGTCCTCGGGGTGGTGGCACTGGGACACTTGGGTCCCTTGGGTGGTCCCCATGGTCACTTTGTCCCCTTGGGGGTGTCCCCAGGACCCTCGGGTCCTTTTTGGGGTGTCCCCAGGGTGGTGTCCCCTCGGTCACGTGATCCCCATGGGCTCTGTCCCCTCCCCCCCCCAAATGTCCCCTCCCCCTCCCCAAAATGTCCCCTCCCCACCCCCCCCCATTGACGAGGCTGCGTCGCGCTCGGCCCCTTTATTTCCAACACCCCCCAGGGGGGCGTGGCCTCGGCAAGCCCCGCCCCCAGCCACACCCCCATATCCATATAAGGAAAAGCCCCGCCCCTAAATCCCTCCTCAAAGCCCCGCCCCCCTCCCGCAGCCTCAGCATCAGGGGGCGGGGCCTGGCGGAGGCTCCGCCCCTTGGGTGGCGGAAGGGGGCGTGGCCTGCGGGTAGGGGGCGGGGCCGTGACGTCGTTGGTGCTTGCGGAGCCCCGCCCTCGCCAGGAAGCGCTTGGGGCACAGCGGGCAGCCGAAGGGGCGGGGCTCCGGGGGGGCGGGGCCTGGGGGACACGCCCCCACAGCGGCCATGTTGGGGGTGGCGGGGAGGAGGGGGGCGGCCATGTTGGGTGTGGCTGTGATGGGGGCGGCCATGTTGGGTGTGATGGGGGAGGCCATGTTGGGCGTGGCCACGTTAGTGGCGGCCATGTTGGGTGTGGCCACAGTGGAGGCGGCCATATTGGAGGCGGCCATGTTGGGTGTGGCCATGTTAGTGGCGGCCATATTGGGTGTGGCCATGCTGGGCGTGGCCATATTAGAGGCAGCCATGTTGGGTGTGGCCATATTGGAGGCGGCCATATTGGGTGTGGCCATATTGGGCGTGATGGGGGCGGCCATGCTGGGCGTGGCCATGTTAGTGGCAGCCATATTGGGCGTGGTCAAGTTGGAGGCAGCCATATTGGGTGTGGCCACAGTGGAGGCAGCCATGTTGGGTGTGGCCATACAGGGCGTGGCCATGTTGGGTGTGTTGGGGGCGGCCATATTGGAGGCAGCCATGTTGGGTGTGGCCATGCTGTGCGTGTTGGGAGCGGCCATATTGGGTGTGGCCATGTTGGGGGCAGCCACGTTGGGTGTGGCCATATTAGAGGCAGCCATATTGGGTGTGGCCATGCTGGGCGTGGCCATGTTGGGGGCGGCCATGTTGGGCGTGGCCATGCTGGGCGTGTTGGGAGCGGCCATATTGGGTGTGGCCATATTGATGGCGGCCATATTGGGTGTGGCCACAGTGGAGGTGGCCATATTGGGCGTGGCCATGTTTGTGGTGGCCATATTGGGTGTGGCCATGCTGGGGGTGGCCATGTTGGGCGTGTTGGGAGCGGCCATATTGGGTGTGGCCGTGTTGATGGCGGCCATATTGGGCGTGACCACCGTGGAGGTGGCCATATTGGGTGTGGCCACACTGGGGGCAGCCATATTGGGGCCCACCCCGAGGACGGCCATGTTGGGGCCTCCCAGGGGGGCAGCCATATTGGGCGTGGCCACGCTGGGGGCAGCCATATTGGGCGTGCCAAAGGCGGCGGCCATGTTGAGGCCCCCGCAGTCCACGGTTCCCCCGGTGGCGGCGGCGGTGACGGCGGCCATGTTGTGCTCGGAGGCGGCGGCCATGATGGCTCCCGGCGCGGCGGCCATGTTGTGGGCAAGTCCGGCGGCCACGGTGACCCCGAGTCCGGTGGCCACGTTGGGGCCGAGGCCGGCGGCCATGTCGTGACCAACGGCGGCCATATTGTGGCTTGTTGGAGTCCCCAAATCGTGGCCAACACCGGTGGCCACCTCATGCCCCATGGCGGCCATATTGTGGCCCGATGGAGTCCCCAAATTGTGGCCAACACCGGTGGCCACCTCATGCCCAACGGCGGCCATATTGTGGCTCGTTGGAGTCCCCAAATTGTGGCCAACACCGGTGGCCACCTCATGCCCAACGGCGGCCATATTGTGGCCCGATGGAGTCCCCAAATTGTGGCCAACACCGGTGGCCACCTCATGCCCAACGGCAGCCATATTGTGGCTCGTTGGAGTCCCCATATCGTGCCCAACACCGGCGGCCATGTCATGGCTAACGGCGGCCATATTGTGGCTCGTTGGAGTCCCCAAATTGTGGCCAACCCCGGCGGCCATATTGTGGCTCGTTGGAGTCCCCAAATCGTGGCCAACACCGGTGGCCACCTCATGGCCCACGGCAGCCATATTGTGGCCCGATGGAGTCCCCAAATTGTGGCCAACACCGGTGGCCACCTCATGCCCCATGGCGGCCATATTGTGGCTCGACGGAGTCCCCATATTGTGGCCAACCCCGGCGGCCATATTGTGGCTCGTTGGAGTCCCCAAATCGTGCCCAACACCGGTGGCCACCTCATGCCCCACGGCGGCCATATTGTGGCTCGACGGAGTCCCCACATTGTGGCCAACACCGGCGGCCATGTCATGGCTAACGGCGGCCATATTGTGGCCCGATGGAGTCCCCAAATTGTGGCCAACCCCGGCGGCCATATTGTGGCTCGATGGCGTCCCCAAATCGTGCCCAACACCGGCGGCCATGTCGTGCCCCACGGCGGCCATATTGTGGCCCGTTACCGCCCCGACACCTCCTCCCACCGCCTCGGTAGCCAAACCTTGCCCCGCGGTAGCCCCCGCCCCCCCGCCCCGTCCCCCCTCCCTCTTTCCGTGCGTCCTCTCGTGCTTGCGCAGCCCCGAGGCGCCTCCGAATCCCTTCCCGCAGCGCCCGCAGGCGTAGGGCCGCTCACCCGAGTGCGTCCTGCGGTGCTTGCCCAGCGCCGCCCGCTCGCCGAAGCCCTTCCCGCACTCGCCGCACCGCCAGGGCCGCTCGCCGCTGTGGGTCAGCCGGTGCCTCTTGAGGTCCCAGGAGGCCACGAAGCTCTTGCCGCACTCGCCGCAGCGCCAGGGCCGCTCGCCGGTGTGGGTGCGCCGGTGGACGGCCAGGTCGGCGGGTTGCCGGAAGGCTTTGCCGCACTCGCCGCACCCGTAGGGCTTCACCCCTTGGTGGGCCCGCTGGTGCCGCCGGTAACTGGAGGGGTCGGCGAAGGTGCGGCCGCACTGGGGGCAGAGGAAGGGGCGCTCGCCGGTGTGGACGCGCTGGTGGCTTTGGTAGGAGGAGAGCTGGGTGAAGGTCTTGCCGCAGGTGCCGCAGGCGTAGGGCTTGCGGGGGGCGTGGATGCGCTGGTGGCAGGCGAGGGAGGACGAGCGGCCGAAGCTCTTGCCGCACTCGGCGCAGAGGAAGGGGCGCTCGCCGGTGTGGACGCGCTGGTGGTTGCGGAGGTCCTTGCGCTCGGCGTAGGCTTTGGGGCAGGAGGAGCAGCGGTGGGGGCGGAGGCCGGCGTGGCCCCGCCGGTGTTTGCGGTAAACCGAAGGGTCGGCGAAGGATTTGGGGCAATCCGGGCAGGAAAAGGGGCGTTCGCCGGTGTGGGCGCGTTGGTGGATGGTGAGTTTGGAGAGGGTGCCGTAGGATTTGGGGCAGGCGGCGCAGGGGAAGGGGGGAGAGGGGCGAGGGCAGGAGGAGCACGGGGCGGTGGTGGCATCTTCATGGGGTTTGGTGGCGTCATCGAGGGGTTTGGTGAGGTCATCGAGGGGTTTGGTGACATCTTCATGGGGTTTGGTGACATCTTCATGGGGTTTGGTGAGGTCATCAAGGGGTTTGGTGGCGTCTTCAAGACGTTTGGTGGCGTCTTCATGGGGTTCGGGACGTTTTCGGGGGGTTTGGTGGCATCTCCGAGGGTTTTGGTGATGTCTTCAAGGGTTTTGGGGACATTTCGGGGGGTTTTGGTGACGTCTTCAAGGGTTTTGGGGACGTTTCTGGGGGTTTTGGGGACATTTCGGGGGGTTTTGGTGGCGTCTCCAAAGGGTTTGGTGGCATCTCCAATGGGTTTGGTGACGTCATCAAGGGTTTTGGTGGCATCTTCAAGGGTTTTGGTGATGTCTCCAAGGGTTTTGGTGACATTTCGGGGGGTTTTGGTGACACCTCTAGGGCTCTTGGTGACATCTCCAAGGGTTTTGGTGACGTCTTCAAGGGTTTTGGGGACATTTCTGGGGGTTTTGGTGACGTCTCTTGGGGTCTTAGTGCTATTTCTGGTGGTTTTGGTGACATCTTTTGGGGTCTTGGTGACGTCTTTTGGGGTCTTGGTGACGTCTTTTGGGGTCTTGGTGACATCCCCGGTGGTTTTGGTGCTATTTCTGGTGCTTTTGGTGCTATTTCGGGGGGTTTTGGTGACATCTCCGGGGCTTTCGGGCGCGTGCAGCGTGGTTTTGGGGGTGGCCCCACGGGACCGGGTGGTGGCACCTCTGGTGGTGGCATCTCCGGTGGCTTTGGTGGCCCCTCGGGACCTGGTGGTGGCACCCATGGGTGCAGGTGTCACCACGGTGGCCCTGTTGGTGGCGCTCCTGGACCTGGTGGTGGCCCCGGTGGCTTCGGCGCGAGGGGGCCACCGGCAGCGGCGTCCCGGCTTGGGGGGGGCGTTGGGGACATGGGGACGTTGGGGTCCCCATGGGTGACATCGTTGGGGTCCTCAAGGGTGACATCTTGGTGGCCTTCATGGGTGACGTCATTGGGGTCTTGGGTGACATCATTGGGGTCCCCAAGGGTGACGTCATTGGGGTCTTGTTGGGTGACGTCGTTGAGGGTCCCTTGGGTGACATCTTGGTGGCCCCCATGGGTGTCATCGTTGGGGTCTTGTTGGGTGACGTCATTGGGGTCCCCATGGGTGACATCTTGGTCCCCATGGGCGCCATCTTGGTGGCTCCCATGGGTGTCATCGTTGAGGTCTTCATGGGTGTCACCAAGGTCCCCATGGGTGACGTCGTTGAGTGTCCCTTGGGTGTCACCGAGGTCCCCATGGGTGTCACCGAGGTCCCCTTGGGTGTCATCGTTGAGGGTCCCTTGGGTGACGTCACTGGGGTCCCCATGGGTGCCACCTCGATCCCCATGGGTGACATCTTGGTGGCCCCCATGGGTGACGTCATTGAGGGTCCCTTGGGTGCCACCGAGGTCCCCATGGGTGTCATCGTTGAGGTCTTCATGGGTGTCACCGAGGTCCCCATGGGTGACATCTTGGTGGCCCCCATGGGTGACATCGTTGGGGTCTCGTTGGGTGACGTCATTGGGGTCCCCAAGGGTGACATCTTGGTCCCCATGGGCGCCATCTTGGTGGCTCCCATGGGTGTCATCATTGAGGTCTTCATGGGTGTCACCAAGGTCCCCATGGGTGACGTCGTTGAGTGTCCCTTGGGTGTCACCGAGGTCCCCATGGGTGTCATCGTTGAGGGTCCCTTGGGTGACGTCACTGGGGTCCCCATGGGTGCCACCTCGATCCCCATGGGTGCCATCTTGGTGGCCCCCATGGGTGACATCGTTGGGGTCTTGATGGGTGACGTCATTGAGGGTCCCTTGGGTGACGTCATTGAGGTCCCCATGGGTGCCACCTTGACCCCCATGGGTGTCATCGTTGAGGTCTTCATGGGTGTCACCGAGGTCCCCATGGGTGCCATCTTGGTGGCCCCCATGGGTGCCATCGTTGAGGTCTTCATGGGTGTCATCGTTGAGGGTCCCTTGGGTGCCATCATCGACGTCCCCACGGGTGCCACCAAGGCCACCACCTCGGTGGCCCCCATGGGTGTCATCGTTGAGGTCTTCATGGGTGTCATCGTTGAGGGTCCCTTGGGTGCCACCAAGGTCCCCATGGGTGTCATCGTTGAGGGTCCCTTGGGTGCCATCGCCGACGTCCCCACGGGTGCCACCAAGGCCACCACCTCGGTGGCCCCCATGGGTGTCATCGTTGAGGTCTTCATGGGTGTCACCGAGGTCCCCATGGGTGCCACCAAGGCCACCACCTCGGTGGCCCCCATGGGTGCCACCGCTGAGGGTCCCTTGGGTGCCACCTTGGTGGCCCCCCGGGCGCCATCTTGGTGGCCCCCTTGGGTGCCCCCTTGGTGGCCCCCACGGGTGTCACCGCCGAGGGTCCCTTGGGTGCCACCTCGGCGGCCATCTTGGTGGCCCTCCATGGCCCCCTGCGGAGAAAGCACGGTGGGGTGGGGTAGGGGGGTGGGGGGGGTTGGGGGGGGGCGCCCCTATTCTGCACCCATGGGTGCTGGTGGGGGGGGGGTCACCTCCGGGCCCGCCCCCCTAAAATAAATTGGGGGGGGGGGGTCGCAATTAAAGGGGGGGGTTGCAATTAAAGGGGGGGGGACCGCAATAAAGGGGGTTGCAATTAAAGGGGGGGGTCGTAAATTAAAGGGGGGGGCCCAAATTAATGGGGGGGGGTCCACAAATTAAGGGGGGGGTAGAAAATTAAGGGGGGGGGTTGTAATTAAGGGGGGGCACAAATTAAAGGAGGGGTCACAAATTAATGGGGGGGGCAAATTTATGGGGGGGTCCATAAATTAAGGGGGGGGGGTCGCAAATTAAGGGGGGGTCGTAATTAAGGGGGGGGGGCACAAATTAAAGGGGGGGTCGCCAGTTAATGGGGGGGCACAAATTAAGGGGGGGGCTCAAATTAAAGGGGGGGGAACATATTAAGGGGGGGTCGCCAATTAATGGGGGGGGTCACAAATTAAAGGGGGGGTCCACAAATTAAGGGGGGGGCTGGCTGCAATTAGAGGGGGGGTCGCCAGTTAATGGGGGGGCACAATTAAGAGGGGGGGGCCCAAATTAAGTGTGGGGGGTGCAAATTAAGGGGGGGGTCACAAATTAAAGGGGGGGGGCACAAATTAATGGGGGGGGGTGCAAATTAAATGGGGGGGGCTGCAATTAGAGGGGGGGTCGCCAATTAATGGGGGGGGCACAAATTAATGCGGGGGGTGCAAATTAAATGGGGGGGGGGCAAATTAATGGGGGGGTCACCAATTAAGGGGGGGGGTCACAATTAAGGGGAGGGGTCGCCATTAAAGGGGGGGGGTTGCAATTAAAGGGGGGGGGTCACAAATTAAAGGGGGGGGCCCAAATTAATGGGGGGTCGCCAATTAAGGGGGGGGGTCCCAAATTAAGTGGGGGGGGTGGTAATTAAGGGGGGGGTCGTAATTAAGGGGAGGGGTCGTAATTAAGGGGGGGTCCTAATTAAGGGGGGGGGCCGCAATGCACCACGGGAAGTGGGGGGGCAATGCCGGGGGGGGGCTGAAAAAGGGGGGGGGGGATAAAAAAGAGGGGGGGGGGGCTGAAATTTTGGGGGGGGGGGCCGAAATTTGGGGGGGGTCTGAAATTTTGGGGGGGGGTCTGAAATTTTGGGGGGGGGGGGCCGCAAAGCACCACGGGAAGGGCCGAGGCAGGCGGGGGGGGGGCCCCGCGGTGCCCCACGGGAAGCGGGGGGGGGGATTTTGGGGTGAATTCGGGGGATTTTGGTTTTTTTTTAGCGGGGGGGGGGGCGCTTACCTGGGGGGGGCTCCGCGGCGGGCGCTAGGACCTGGGAAAGGGGGGGGGGGGGGGAGGGGGCGGGGCTTGAGGGGGAAGGGGGGCGGGGCTAAAAGGGGGCGGGGCCTCGGGGCGCTTCCGGGCTCGCGGCAACAAAAGGAGGTGGGGGGGGGGGGGGGGGCGGGGGGGCAAAAAGGGGGGGGGGACTTGGGGAATTTTGGGGGGGGTCCCGGGGGTCCTGCCCCCCCCCTAAATCCCATTTTAGGGTCCCAAATTAATTTTGGGGACGGTCCCGAGGGTCCTTTTACCCCAAAAATCCCCTTTTAGGGTCCCCCAATTAATTTTGGGGGGGGTCTCGGGCTCCTTTCCCCCCCCAAATCCCCTTTTAGGGCCCCCCAATTAATTTTGGGGGGGGGTCCCAAACCTCCTCCTCTCCCCCCCCAAATTTAGGGTCCCCCTTTCCCCCCCCAGCCCCCTTTTAGGGTCCCAAATTAATTTTTTGGGGGGGGTCCCGAGGGTCCTTTACCCCAAAACCCAATTTGGGGGGGGGGTCCTGAGCTCCTTTCCCCCCCCAAATCCCCTTTTAGGGTCCCAAATTAATTTTGGGGGGGGTCCCAAACCTCCTCCTCCCCCCCCCCCCAAATTTAGGGTCCCCCTTTCCCCCCCCCAATCCCCTTTTACGGTCCCTAATTAATTTTGGGGGGGGTCCCGAGGGTCCTTTTACCCTAAAACCCAATTTGGGGGGGGGTCCCAAACCTCCTCCGCCCCCCCCCCCAAATTTAGGGTCCCCCTTTCCCCCCACAGCCCCCTTTTAGGGTCCGAAATTAATTTAGGGGGGCTCCCAAGGGTCTTCCCCCCAAACCCAATTTGGGGGGGGGTCTCGGGCTCCTTTCCCCCCCCAAATCCCCTTTTAGGGTCCCTAATTAATTTGGGGGGGGTCCCGAGGGTCCTTTTACCCCAAAACCCAATTTGGGGGGGGGGGTCCTGAGCTCCTTTCCCCCCCAAAATCCCCTTTTAGGGTCCCAAATTAATTTTGGGGGGGGTCCCGAGCTCCTTTCCCCCCCCAAATCCCCTTTTAGGGTCCCCCAATTAATTTTGGGGGGGTCCCAAACCTCCTCCTCCCCCCCCCAAATTTAGGGTCCCCCTTTCCCCCCCCAATCCCCTTTTAGGGTCCCCCAATTAATTTTGGGGGGGGTCTCGAGCTCCTTTCCCCCCCCAACCCCCTTTTAGGGTCCCCCAATTAATTTTGGGGGGCTCCCAAGGGTCCTTCCCCCCCCAGACCCAATTTGGGGGGGGTCCCGAGCTCCTTTCCCCCCCCAAATCCCATTTTAGGGTCCCAAATTAATTTCGGGGGGGGTCCCGAGGGTCCTGTGCCCCCCCAACCCCCCTTTTAGGGACTGGGGACCCCAAAAGTCCCCCAAATCGGGTCTCCGGACCCTAAGATGTGACCAAACCCCCCCCAAAACGTTTGAAATCCTATAAAAAACCCCAAAAAGAGGCCGGGGGGGGGGAGGGGCTGCAAACCACCACCACTTTATTGCTCCATCCTTGTCCCCCCCCCACCCCCCAAAAAAAAATGGGGTTCAGGCGTCGCCGGAACCTTCCCAAATATCGGGGTCCTGAGGGATTTGGGGGTGCTGCCAGATTTCGGGGTCCCCGGGTTCCTCCGGGGGCTCGGGGCGATCCCAAAAATTGGGGACCCGAGGGGGCGACCCCGTGGCGCTGGGGGGCTCCCGGTCACCTGAGTCCTCCGTGGGTTTGGGGTCTTCGGAAGATTTGGGGTCTTCAGAAGATTTGGGGTCTTCGGAAGATTTGGGGTCTTCAGTAGGGTTGAGGTCTTCGATGGGTTTGGGGGATCCCCAAATATTGGGGTCTTCAGGTTTGGGGTCTTCAGAAGGTTTGGGGTTTTCAGTAGGGTTGACGTCTTCCACGGGTTTTGGGGAACCCCGAATATTGGGGTCTTCAGGTTTGGGATTTTCAGAAGGTTTGGGGTTCTCAGAAGTTTTGGGGTCTTCAGAAGGTTTTGGGTTTTCGGTAGGGTTGACGTCTTCCACGGGTTTTGGGGATCCCCGAACATTGGGGTTTTCAGTAGGGTTGACGTCTTCGATGGGTTTTGGGGATCCCCAAATATTGGGGTCTTCAGGTTTGGGATTTTCAGTAGGTTTGGGGTTTTCAGTAGGGTTGAGGTCTTCAACAGGTTTGGGGAACCCCAAATATTGGGGTCTTCTGTAGGGTTGAGGTCTTCAGAAGGTTTGGGGTTCTCAGATGGTTTGGGGTTTTCAGAAGGTTTGGGATTTTCAGGTTTGGGATTTTCAGGTTTGGGGTTCTCAGAAGGTTTGGGATTTTCAGAAGGTTTAGGGTTTTCGGTAGGGTGGATGTCTTCCACGGGTTTTGGGGAACCCCAAATATTGGGGTCTTCAGTAGGGTTGAAGTCTTCAGAAGGTTTGGGGTTTTCAGGTTTTGGGTTCTCAGAAGTTTTGGGGTCTTCAGAAGGTTTTGGGTTTTCAGTTTGGGGTTTTCAGTAGGTTTGGGGTTTTCGGTAGGGTTGACGTCTTCCACAGGTTTTGGGGATCCCCGAACATTGGGGTTTTCAGTAGGGTTGACGTCTTCGATGGGTTTTGGGGATCCCCGAATATTGGGGTCTTCAGGTTTGGGGTCTTCAGAAGGTTTGGGGTTTTCGGTAGGGTTGACGTCTTCCACGGGTTTGGGGGATCCCCAAATATTGGGGTCTTCTGTAGGGTTGAGGTCTTCAGAAGGTTTGGGGTTCTCAGAAGGTTTGGGGTTTTCAGGTTTGGGGTTTTCGGTAGGGTTGACGTCTTCCACGGGTTTTGGGGATCCCCGAACATTGGGGTCTTCAGGTTTTGGGTTCTCAGAAGGTTTTGGGTTCTCAGAAGGTTTGGGGTTTTCAGTAGGGTTGAGGTCTTCAGAAGGTTTTGGGTTCTCAGAAGGTTTGGGGTTTTCAGGTTTGGGATTTTCGGTAGGTTTGAGGTCTTCTGTGGGTTTGGGCGATCCTCGAACGCCGGGGTCCGCCGGGGGTTGTGGGGTCCCCCAAAAAGTGGGGTCGTCGGGTTCCTCGGCCTCTTTGGGGTCGGGGGGGGTCTCGGCGAAGTAGGCCTCGCGGGTGATGCCGGTGACCCAGCGCTCGTAGGGGGGGACGGAGGTGAAAATTGGGGGCCCCTCCCCGGGGCATCCCCCCCCGTGGCCGTCCCCGCCAAAAACCAGATCCCCCGTTCCTCGCAGGCCAGCGGGGAGCCCGGGTCCAGCTGCGGGGAGACCCCAAAAGCGACCCCAAAAGGGGGAGCGGTGAGCAAAAAGGGCCAAAATCACATAAAGTAGGAAATAGGAATCCTAAAAGCCCCAAAAGTGACCCCAAAAGAGGAAGCGATGAGTCAAAAATCCCAAAATCCCATAAATCTGGAACTAGAAATCCCACAAGTGACCCCAAAAGAGGAAGCAATGAGTCAAAAATCCCAAAATCCCATAAAGTAGGAAATAGGAATTCCAAAAGCCCCAAAAGCGACCCCAAAAGAGGAAGCGATGAGCCAACAATCCCCAAATCCCATAAAATGGGAACTCAAAATCCCAAAAGCAACCCCAAAAGAAGCACCAATGGGCCAAAAGGGCCAAAATCCCATAAAATAGGAATTAGGAATCCCCAAAGCCCCAAATGTGACCCTAAAAGAGGAAGCGATGAGCCAAAAATCCCCAAATCCCATAAAATGGGAACTCGAAATCCCAAAAGCGACCCCAAAGGAGGCAGCGATGAGCAAAAAGGGCCAAAATCCCATAAAGTAGGAAATAGGAATCCCAAAAGCCCCAAAACCGACACCAAAAAAGGAAGCAAAGAGTCAAAAATCCCAAAATCCCATAAAATAGGAACTCGAAATCCCAAAAGCAACCCCAAAAGAGCCAGAGATGAGCCAAAAGGGCCAAAATCCCATAAAATAGGAATTAGGAATCCCAAAAGCCCCAAACGCGACCCCAAAAGAGGAAGTGATGAGTCAAAAATCCCCAAATCCCATAAATCTGGAACTAGGAATCCCAAAAGCGACCCCAAAAGTGACCCCAAAAGAGGCAGAGATGAGCCAAAAGGGCCAAAATCCCATAAAGTAGGAAATAGGAATCCCAAAAGCCCCAAAACCGACACCAAAAAAGGAAGCAAAGAGTCAAAAATCCCCAAATCCCATAAATCTGGAACTAGGAATCCCACAAGTGACCCCAAAAGCAACCCCAAAAGAGGCAGTGATGAGCTAAAAGGCCTAAAATCCCATAAAATTGTATCTAGGAACCCCAAAAGCCCCAAAAGCATCCCCAAAACAGGCAGCGATGAGCCAAAAATCCCAAAATCCCATAAAATGGGAACTCGAAATCCCAAAAGCGACCCCAAAAGAGGCATCGATGGAGCAAAAGGGCCAAAATCCCATAAAATAGGAACTAGGAATCCCCAAAGCCCCAAAAGCGACACCAAAAGAGGAAGCGATGAGTCAAAAATCCCCAAATCCCATAAATCTGGAACTAGGAATCCCAAAAGCGACCCCAAAAGTGACCCCAAAAGAGGCAGAGATGAGCCAAAAGGGCCAAAATCCCATAAAATAGGAATTAGGAATCCCCAAAGCCCCAAATGTGACCCTAAAAGAGGAAGCGATGAGCCAAAAATCCCCAAATCCCATAAAATGGGAGCTAGGAATCCCAAAAGCGACCCTAAAAGCAACCCCAAAAGAGGCAGCAATGAGCTAAAAGGCCTAAAATCCCATAAAATAGGAAATAGGAATCCCAAAAGCCCCAAAACCGACACCAAAAAAGGAAGCAGAGTCAAAAATCCCAAAATCCCATAAAATAGGAACTCAAAATCCCAAAAGAAACCCCAAAAGCAACCCCAAAAGAGGCAGCGATGAGCCTAAAATCCCCAAATCCCATAAAACTGGAGCTAGGAATCCCCAAAGTGACCCCAAAAGCGACCCCAAACCGGCAGCGATGAGTCAAAAATCCCCAAATCCCATAAATCTGGAACTAGGAATCCCCAAATCAACCCCAAAAGTAACCCTAATAGAGGTGGCAATGAGCCAAAAATCCCCAAATCCATAAAGTAGGAATTAGAAATTCCAAAAGCCCCAAAAGCGACGCCAAAAGAGGAAGCGATGAGCCAACAATCCCCAAATCCCATAAAATGGGAACTCAAAATCCCAAAAGCAACCCCAAAAGAAGCACCAATGGGCCAAAAGGGCCAAAATCCCATAAAATAGGAATTAGGAATCCCCAAAGCCCCAAAAGTGACACCAAAAGAGGAAGCGATGAGTCAAAAGGGCCAAAATCCCATAAAATAGGAACTCAAAATCCCAAAAGCAACCCCAAAAGCAACCCCAAAAGAGGCAGAGATGAGCCAAAAGGGCCAAAATCCCATAAAATAGGAACTAGGAATCCCCAAAGCCCCAAATGTGACCCTAAAAGAGGCAGCGATGAGCCAAAAATCCCCAAATCCCATAAAATGGGAGCTAGGAATCCCAAAAGCGACCCTAAAAGCAACCCCAAAAGAGGCAGAGATGAGCCAAAAGGGCCAAAATCCCATAAAGTAGGAAATAGGAATTCCAAAAGCCCCAAAAGCGACCCCAAAAGAGGAAGCAATGAGTCAAAAATCCCAAAATCCCATAAAATAGGAACTCGAAATCCCAAAAGCAACCCCAAAAGAGCCAGAGATGAGCCAAAAGAGCCAAAATCCTATAAAATGGGAACTCAAAATCCCAAAAGCCCCAAAAGCAACCCCAAAAGAGGCAGCGATGAGCTAAAAATCCCCAAATCCCATAAAACGGGAACTAGGAATCCCAAAAGTGATCCCAAAAGCCCCAAAAGTGATCCCAAAAGCCCCAAAAGTGACCCAAACTCACCCAAATCCCCCCCAAATATGACCTAGGAACCCCAAAAGGAACCCCAAAAGCCCGCTGGGACCCCAAAAAGACCCCAAAAGGGACCCCAAAAGGGACAAAATGACCCCAAAACCTCCCCTGGAACCCCTAAAAGCCCCAAAAAGCGACCCCAAAAGGGACCCCAAAAGACCCAAAAAAAACCCAAAAGACCCAAAAAGGCCCCAAAATGCCCCAAAATGCGCTCACCTGGCAGGCGGTGCCGTTGGGGGCGGTGACCCCAAAAGTGTCCCCGGTGCCGTCCCCGATGTCCCCGGGGGGCTCCAGGGGCGTCACCTCCACGCTGCTCAGCGCCGGGGGAGGGGCCGCGTCTGGGGACGCTGGGGACATTTGGGGACATTTGGGGATTTTGGGGGGATTTGGGGGATTTGGGGGATTTTGGGGTCAGTGGGGGGCATTTGGGGTCATTGGGGACATTTGGGGACACTGGAGTCACACTGGGAATGGGATCATTGGGGTCAATACATTTGGGGACATTTGGGGGCATTTGGGGGCATTTGGGGACATTTCGGGATTTTGGGGATATTTGGGGTCAATGGGGTCAATGGGGTCAATAGGGACATTTGGGGGTGTTTGGGGACATTTGGGGATATTTGGGGACATTTGGGGGGCATTTGGGGATATTTGGGACATTTTGGGGTCATTTGGGGATATTTGGGGACATTTGGGGTGATTGGGGGGGATTTGGGGATATTTGGGATTTTGGGGACATTTGGGGTCATTGGGGACATTTGGAGTCAAAGGGACATTTGGGGACGTTTGGGGATTTTGGGGACGTTTGGGGACATTTGGGGACGTTTGGGGATTTTGGGAACATTTGGGGTCAATGGGGGGCATTTGGGATCAATGGGAGGCATTTGGGGTCAGTAGGGACATTTGGGGATGTTTGGGGATGTTTGGGGACATTTGGGGACATTTGGGGATATTTGGGGACATTTCGGGATTTTGGGGATTTGGGGACGTTTGGGGTCAATGGGGGACATTTGGGATCAATGGGAGGCATTTGGGGTCACTGGGGACGTTTGGGGATATTTGGGGTCAATGGGGACATTTGCGGGGCATTTGGGGTTTTGGGGACATTTGGGGTCAATGGGGGGATTTGGGGACATTGGGACCATTTGGGGACATCTGGGGATATTTGGGGACATTTTGGGATTTTGGGACGTTTAGGGTCAATGGGGGGCATTTGGGGACATTTGGGGACATTGGGATCAGGATCATTGGGGTCATTGGGATCGGGGTCATTGGGGTCACCGGGATCGGGATCATCGGGGTCATTGGGATCATTGGGGTCATTGGGATTGGGATTGTTGGGATCATTGGGATCGGGGTCATTGGGGTCATTGGGGTCATGGGGAATGGGATCATCGGGGTCATCGGGACCGGGATCATCGGGGTCATTGGGATCATTGGGGTCATTGGGGTTATTGGGATCGGGGTCATTGGGGTCATTGGGATCGGGATCATTGGGGTCACTGGGAATGGGATCACTGGGGTCATTGGGATCGGGACCATTGGGGTCACCGGGATCGGGATCATTGGGATTGGGATCATTGGGGTCACTGGGAATGGGATTGTTGGGATCATTGGGATCGGGGTCATTGGGGTCATTGGGGTCATGGGGAATGGGATCATCGGGGTCACCGGGACCGGGATCATCGGGGTCATTGGGATCGGGGCCAATGGGGTCATTGGGATCATTGGGGTCACCGGGAATGGGATCATCAGGGTCATTGGGATCGGGGTCATTGGGGTCATCGGGATCAGGGTCATCGGGGACCCTGTCGGCGACCCCAAAAGGTCACTCACTTTTAGGGCCGAGCAGGGCCCAGCAGCGGGTCCCGGGGGCCGGCGGTGGTTCCTATAGGGCAGGCAGAGGGGGCGCAGCGCCGGCCCCCACCCCAAAACCCCCTGGAGCCGTAATAGGGCCAGGTCACGACCCCGACCCGGCCCTATATAGGCCCCGTGTAGGGTCAGGCGCGCCCCCGCCCGCGTCTCCGACCCCATAACCGTCGCCTGCCACGCCTCGGCCGCCTGGCGCCTGGAAAAGGGGGGATTTAGGGTCAGGGGGCGGCCCTATAAGGGGGAGGGGGGCCTAAAAGGGTTGGGGGGGGGGGAAAAGGGGAGATCCTAAAAGGGGAGATCCTAAAAAAGGGAGGGGGGACCCTAAAAGGGGAGACCCTAAAAGGGGAGATCCTAAAAGGGGAGATCCTAAAAAGGGGAGATCCTAAAAGGGGAGGGGGGAGCCTAAAAGGGGGGAGCCTAAAAGGGAGGGGGGACCCTAAAAAGGGGAGACCCTAAAAGGGGAGATCCTAAAAGGGAAGGGGAGATCCTAAAAGGGAGGGGGGGACCCTAAAAGGGGAGATCCTAAAAGGGGAGATCCTAAAAGGGGAGATCCTAAAAGGAGAGATCCTAAAAAGGGGAGATCCTAAAAGGATAGGGTCTTAATAGGATTTTGGGGTTTTCAGGGGGTCTCTATGGGGTTTTGGGGTTTCCATGGGGACTCAATAGGGTTTTGGGGTTTTTATAGGGTCTCTATAGGATTTTGGGGTTTTCAGGGGGTTTCTATAGGATTTTGGGGTTTTCAGGGGGTTTCTATGGGATTTTGGGGTTTCCATAGGATCTTAGGATTTGGGGATTTCCATAGGATCGTAATAGGATTTTGGGGTTTCTATAAGATCTCTATAGGATTTTGGGGATTTTCATAGGATTTCTATAGGATTTTGGGTTTTTCATGGGATTTCTATAGGATTTTGGGGTTTTCATAGGGTCTCTATAGGATTTTGGGGTTTTCATAGGATTTCTATAGGATTTTGGGGTTTTCATAGGGTTTCTATGGGATTTTGGGGTTTCCATAGGATCTTAGGATGTGGGGATTTCCATAGGATCGTAATAGGATTTTGGGGTTTTTATAGGATCTCTGTAGGATTTTGAGCTTTTCATGGGATCTCTATAGGATTTTGAGGTTTTCATGGCATTTCTATAGGATTTTGCGGTTTTCATAGGGTTTCTATGGGATTTTGGGGTTTCCATAGGATCTTAATAGGATTTTGGGGTTTTCAGGGGGGTCTCTATGGGATTTGGGGTCTTCATGGGGTTTCTATGGGATTTTGGGGTTTCCATAGGATCTTAGGATTTGGGGATTTCCATAAGATCTTAATAGGATTTTAGGATCTCTATAGGATTTTGGGGTTTCCATAGGACCTCTATAGGATTTTTGGGATTTTCATAGGATCTCTATAGGATTTTGGGGTTTTCATAGGATCTCTATAGGATTTTGGGGTTTTTTTATAGGATCTCTACAGGATTTTGGGGTTTCCATAGGATCTCTATAGGATTTTGTTTTTTTTATAGGATCTCTATAGGATTTTGAGGTTTTCATAGGGTTTCTATGGGATTTTGGGTTTTCCATAGGGTTTCTATGGGATTTTGGGGTTTCCATAGGATCGTAATAGGATTTTTGGGTTTCTATAGGATCTCTATAGGATTTTGGGATTTTCATAGGATCTCTATAGGATTTTGAGCTTTTCATGGGATTTCTATAGGATTTTGGGGTTTCCATAGGATTTCTATAGGATTTTTGGGTTTCCATAGGACCTCTATAGGATTTTGGGGTTTCCATAGGATCTCTATAGGATTTGGGGGTTTTCATAGGATTTCTATAGGATTTTGGGGTTTTCATGGGCTTTCTATGGGATTTTGGGGTTTCCATAGGATCTTAGGATTTTGGGATTTCCATAAGATCTTAATAGGATTTTAGGATTTCTATAGGATTTTGGGGTTTCCATAGGATTTCTATAGGATTTTTGGGATTTTCATAGGATTTCTATAGGATTTTTGGGATTTTCATGGGATTTCTATAGGATTTTGGGGTTTCCGGGGGTCCCGAAGGCATTTTGGGGTCGCCACTCACCCTATAAAGCAGTGGGCGGCCGTCAGCACCCAGCTCTCGGCCACCAGGGCCCCCCCGCAGCGGTGGCGTCCCCCAAAAACCAGGCTGACGTACCAGGGCCACCCCGACCCCCGGGGGGGCTCCAGGGGGGCCCCCCCTGCATCCCACAACCTGTAGGGTCGGGAGAGGAAATAGGGTCAGGGGGGTGGATAATAGGGTCAGCCCCTACGAGGGGTTTTGGGGGGGGTTGGGGTGGCCCCGTGGTGTTTTTTGGGGAGGAATGGGGGGAAAAATGGGGTTTTGGGGGGGGTTTATGGGGTTTTGGGGTTTCTGGGGGGGGGTTAATAGGGTTTGGGGTGGGTTTGGGGTGGGTTTGGGGTGGGCCCGCCCTATTATTGGGGGGGAAACAAGGGGGTTATAGGGTTTTGGGGTTCCCCATGGGGTCTCAGTGGGGTTTTGGGGTTTCTGGGGGGTTTAATAGGGTTTGGGGTGGCCCCGCCCTATTTTTGGGGGCAAAGGGGGGGGGATTAATGGGGTTTTGGGGTTTTCTATGGGGTTTTAATAGGGTTTGGGGCGCCCCCACCCCATCATTGGGGTCAGAATGGGATCCCAATAGGATTTTGGGGTTCCCAATGGGATTTTAATAGGATTTGGGTTCCCCATAGGGTTTTAATAGGGTTTGGGGTGCCCCCACCCCATTATTGGGGCCCAAAAGGGGGAGATTAATGGGATTTGGGGCTCTCCCACCCCATTATTGGGGTCAGAATGGGATCCCAATAGGATTTTGGCATTCCCAAAAGGATTTTAATGGGATTTTAATAGGATTTGGGGCTCCCCCACCCCATTATTGGGGTCAGAATGGGATTTTAATGGGATTTTAATGGGATTTTAATGGGATTTTAATAGGATTTGGGGCTCCCCACCCCATTATTGGGGTCAGAATGGGATTTTAATGGGATTTTAATGGGATTTTCATGGGATTTTAATAGGATTTGGGGCTCCCCACCCCATTATTGGGGTCAGAATGGGATCCCAATGGGATTTTGGGTTCCCAATGGGATTTTAATGGGATTTCAATGGGATTTTAATGGGATTTTAATGGGATTTTTATAGGATTTCCCCCCTCCCCACCCCCAAACCCTTTCGGGGTGCCCCCTAACCCCCCCCAAAAACCCCCAAAACCACTCACCCATGCACTTGCCGTCCTCCAGGCCTGGGGGGGGCGGCGGGGGGGGCGGGGGGAAGGCGGCGGGGGGACGTGACCCCGTAGCCACCCGGCGTGGGCCGCTAGCCCCGTGGCCAGCACGGGCCCGTTGGGGCGGCCGCAGCCCACGGCGAAGCTCAGGACCCCCGCCTGAACCCAGCGGCCCCCCGAAAAGCAGGACAGGGGGCCCCCCGAATCTGCCTGGGGGGTGGGGGGGGGGAAAAAACCCTATAGGTTGGTTTTGGGGTCCCTAAAAGCCCCCCCCCTATATGATTTGGGGGATGGAGAACCTATAGGGTGGTGACGGGGACCCTATAGACCCCTGGACCTGAGCCTGTTCTCCTCACCACAATGTCCCCAAATGTCCCCAAATGTCCCCAAATGTCCCCAAGACCCCAAATGTCCCCAAATGTCCCCAACACCCCCCAAATGTCCCCAATGTCCCCAACACCCCAAATGTCCCCATTCACCCCATTGACCCCAAATGTCCCCAAATGTCCCCCAATGACCCCAAATGTCCCCAAATGTCCCCAAAACCCCCCAAATATCCCCAAATGTCCCCAAGACCCCAAATGTCCCCAAACGTCCCCAATGTCCCCAACATCCCCAACACCTCCCAAATATCCCCAAATGCCCCAAATGTCCCCAAACGTCCCCAAACATCCCCCAACCCCCCCCAAACATCCCCAAAACGCCCCCAAACCCCCCCAAACCCCCCCAAATGTCTCCAAACGTCCCCTAAACCCCCCCAAACCCCCCCAAACCGCCCCCAAACCCCCCCAAACTCCCCCAAACATCCCCAAATGTCCCCAAATGTCCCCAAGACGCCCCAAACGTCCCCAAACATCCCCCAACCCCCCCCCAAACATCCCCAAAACGCCCCCAAACCCCCCCAAAGCGCCCCCAAACCCCCCCAAACCCCCCCAAATGTCTCCAAACGTCCCCTAAACCCCCCCAAACCCCCCCAAACCGCCCCCAAACCCCCCCAAACCCCCCCAAACCGCCCCCAAACCCCCCCAAACTCCCCCAAACATCCCCAAATGTCCCCAAATGTCCCCAAGACCCCCCAAACGTCCCCAAACCCCCCCAAAACGCCCCCCAAAACCCCCCAAACATCCCCCAAACCCCCCAAATGTCCCCAAACGTCCCCAAATGTCCCCAACGTCCCCAAAATCCCCCAAACGCCCCCAACCCCCCCCAAACATCTCCAAACTCCCCCAAACATCCCCAAATGTCCCCAAATATCCCCAATGTCCCCATTGACCCCATTGACCCCAAATGTCCCCAAAACCCCCCCAAACCCCCCAAAATGCCCCCCAAAAGTCCCCCAACTCCCACCCAAACCCCCCAAACATCCCCCAACCCCCCAAACACCCCCCAAAACGCCCCCAAACGCCCCCAAAACCCCTAACCCCCCCCCCAAAAAACGCCCCCAAATGTCCCCAAACCCCCCAAATGTCCCCAAACCCCCCCAAAATGTCCCCAAACATCCCCAAATGTCCCCAAATGCCCCCCAAATGTCCCCAATGCCCCCAATGTCCTCGTTGCCCGCAACATCCCCCAAATGTCCCCAAACATCCCCAAAACCCCCCAACCCCCCCCCTCAAACCCCCCCAAACATCCCCAAATGTCCCCAAACCCCCCCAAAACGCCCCCAAACCCCCCAAACGTCTCCCAACCCCCCCCAAACGCCCCCAAACATCCCCAATGTCCCCTGCAAAACCCCTCAAACGTCCCCAAATGTCCCCAAACATCCCCAAAACGTCCCCAAATGTCCCCCAAACGCCCCCAATCCCCCCCCAAACATCCCCAAACCCCCCCAAACGTCCCCAAATGTCCCCATCACTCAAATGTCCCTGATGTCCCTAAGACCCCAAATGTCCCCAAACATCCCCAAAATCCCCAAATATCCCCAAACCCCCTCAAATATCCCGAAACATCCCCCAAACCCCCCAAACCTCCCCCAAATCCCCAAATGTCCCCCAAACCCCCGAAACGTCCCCAAATGTCCCCAAATGTCCCCAACGCCCCCCAATGTCCCCAAATATCCCCAAATGTCCCCCAAACCCCCAAACGTCCCCAAACCCCCCCAAACATCCCCCAACCCCCCCCAAACCTCCCCAAACGTCCCCCCAATGCCCCCAAAATCCCCCAAACGTCCCCCAAACCCCCCCAAACCCCCCCAAAACGCCCCCAAACGTCCCCCAAACATCCCCCAAACATCCCCAAACCCCCTAAATGTCCCCAACCCCCCCAAACATCCCCCAAACACCCCCCAAACGCCCCCCAAACATCCCCCAAACCCCCAAACCCCCCAAAACCCCCCCAAACGTCCCCAAACCTCCCCCAACCCCCCCCAACTCCCCCAAAACGCCCCCAAACGCCCCCAAACACCCCCAAAATGCCCCCAACCCCCCTCCAATCCCCCCCAAACACACCCCAAAGATCCCCAAACCCCCCAAAATCCCCCAAACGTCACCCCAACCCCCCCCAAATCCCCCCCAAATCCCCCCAAACGCCCCCCCAACGCTCCCAACATCCCCGAACTCCCCCCCCAACCCCCCCCCCAAAACCTCCCCAAATCCCCCCAAACCTCCCCAAACCCCCCCAAACGTCCCCAAACCCCCCCAAACGTCCCCAAACCCCCCCCAAACGTCCTCCCAACGCCCCCAATGTCCCCAAACGTCCCCAAACGTCCCCAAAATGTCCCCAAATGCCCCCAAAACCCCCTCAACCCCCCCCCAACCCCCCCCAAATGTCCCCAACCCCCCCCAAAATGTCCCCAAATGTCCCCCCCCCCGGTACCTGGCAGGCCCCGCGGCCGCCCTCCTTGCCGCCGGCGCACACCATGCCGGGGCGCGCCGGGCGGGCCAGGTCGCGGCGCCGCAGGTTGGAGTAGAGGCAGTTGCAGGTGGGGGCGCTCAGGAGGTCCAAGGAGACCTTCTGCAGGGGGGACCCCGCCGGGAGGGACACTGCGGGGGGACAAAGGGGGGTGGGGGGGACAAGGGGGGGGACAATTGGGAAGGTTGACTGTCAGGGAGAAGTTCTACCATGGAGAAACTCTACCGTGGAGAACGTCTACCATGGAGAACGTCCGTTATGGGGATCCACCACCATGGAGAACATCTACCATGGAGGTCAACCACCATGGAGGTCATCCATCATGGGGATCAACCATCATGGAGGTTGTCCATCATGGAGAAACTCTACCATGGACATCGTCCATCATGGGGATCCACCACCATGGAGAACCTCTACCATGAAGATCATCCATCATGGACATCCTCTACTGTTGAGGTCTTCCATCATGGGGTCAACCACCATGGAGAACTTCTACCATGGAGAACCTCCACCATGGGGAACCTCTACTATGAAGATCTTCCATCATGGAGAACCTCTACTGTGGAGATCGTCCATCATGGGGTCAACCACCATGGAGGTTGTCCATCATGGAGAACCTCTACTGTGGAGAACCTCTACCATGGAGATCTTCCATCATGGAGAAACTCTACAATGGAGATCGTCCATTTGGAGATCAACCACCATGGGGATCATCCATCATGGAGATCCTCTACTGTTGAGGTCGTCCATCATGGAGAACCTCTACCATGGAGAACCTCTACTGTGGAGATCCACCACCATGGAGATCATCCACCATGGAGATCTTCCATCATGGGGATCGTCCACCATGGAGAACCTCTACCATGAAGATCTTTCACCATGGAGATCTTCCATCATGGGGATCGTCCACCATGAAGAAACTCTACCATGGACATCGTCCATCATGGAGGTCGTCCATCATGGAGGTTGTCCACCATGGAGAACCTCTACCATGGAGAACCTCTACCATGAAGATCTTCCACCATGGAGATCGTCCATTATGGAGAACCTCTGCCATGGAGAACCTCTACCATGGAGGTCTTCCATCATGGAGAACCTCTACCTTGGAGAACCTCTACCGTGGAGATTGTCCATCATGGGGTCAACCACCATGGAGGTCGTCCACCATGGAGAACCTCTACTGTGGAGAACGTCCATTATGGGGATCCACCACCATGAAGAACCTCTACCATGGAGGTCGTCCATCATGGAGGTCGTCCATCATGGAGGTTGTCCATCACGGAGAACTTCTACCATGGAGATCCACCACCATGGAGGTCATCCACCACGGATAACCTCTACCGTGGAGAACCTTTATCATGGGGATCGTCCATCATGGAGAAACTCTACCATGGAGAACCTCTGCCATGGAGATCAACCATCATGGAGATTGTCCACTATGGAGAACCTCTACTGTTGAGGTCTTCCATCATGGAGAACCTCTACCATGAAGATCGTCTAGCATGGAGATGCTCTACTGTTGAGGTCTTCCATCATGGAGAACCTCTACCATGGAGAAGCTCTACCATGGAGATCGTCCATCATGGGGATCAACCATCATGGAGGTTGTCCATCATGGAGAAACTCTACCATGGAGATCGTCCATCATGGAGTCAACCACCATGGAGAACCTCTACTGTGGAGATCATCCATTTGGAGATCATCCATCATGGGGTCAACCACTATGGAGGTCGTCCATCATGGAGATCATCCACCATGGAGAACCTCTACCATGAAGATCTTTCACCATGGAGATCTTCCATCATGGAGATTGTCCATCATGGAGAACCTCAACCATGGACATCGTCCATCATGGAGGTTGTCCACCATGGAGATCTTCCATCATGGAGAACCTCTACCCCAAAAATCAAGAACCCCCCATGGAGACCCCCATGGACCCCCGGTAGCCCCCCGGTAGCCCCCCCGCTAGCCCCCCCGCTAGCCCCCCCGCTAGCCCCCCAGTAACCCCCCCGGTAGCCCCCCGGTAGCCCCCTTGGTAGCCCCCCAGGTAGCCTCCCCCGGTAGCCCTCCAGGTAGCCCCCCCAGTAGCCCCCCCAGTAACCCCCCTGGTTGCCCCCCCCACTAGCCCCCCCGCTAGCCCCCCTGGTAGCCCCACCAGTAACCCCCCTGGTAGCCCCCCGCTATTCCCCCACTAGCCCCCTGGTAGCCCCCCAGGTAGCCCCCCTGCTAGCCCCCCCCGCTAGCCCCCCCGCTAGCCCCCCCCCAGTAACCCCCCCGGTAGCCCCCCCGCTAGCCCCCCAGTAGCCCCCCCGCTAGCCCCCCGGTAGTCCCCCGCTAGCCCCCCCGCTAGCCCCCCAGTAACCCCCCTGGTAGCTCCCCCAGTAGCCCACCCTGGTAGCCCCCCCCAGTAACCCCCCTGGTAGCCCCCCGCTATTCCCCCCACTAGCCCCCTGGTAGCCCCCCAAGTAGCCCCCCTGCTAGCCCCCCCCGATAGCCCCCCCCAGTAACCCCCCCGGTAGCCCCCCCGCTAGCCCCCCAGTAGCCCCCCCGCTAGCCCCCCGGTAGTCCCCCGCTAGCCCCCCGGTAGCCCCCCCGCTAACCCCTGGTAGCTCCCCCAGTAGCCCACCCTGGTAGCCCCCCCCAGTAACCCCCCTGGTAGCCCCCCGCTATTCCCCCCACTAGCCCCCTGGTAGCCCCCCAGGTAGCCCCCCTGCTAGCCCCCCCCGCTAGCCCCCCCGATAGCCCCCCCCAGTAGCCCCCCCTGCTAGCCCCCCCGCTAGCCCCCCGGTAGCCCCCCAGTAGCCCCCCCGCTAGCCCCCCCGCTAGCCCTCCCGCTAGCCCCCCTGGTAGCCCCCCACTAGCCCCCCCGCTAGCCCCCCAGTAACCCCCCGCTAGCCCCCCGCTAGCCCCCCGGTAGCCCCCCGTTAGCCCCCCTGGTAGCCCCCACCAGTAGCCCCCCCTAGCCTCCCCAGTAACCCCCCTGGTAGCTCCCCCAGTAACCCCCCAGTAACCCCCTGGTAGCTCCCCAGTAGCCCCCCCTGGTAGCCCCCCCCCAGTAGCCCCCCGGTGGCCCCCCGGTAGCCCCCCATTAGCCCCCCCCCCAGTAGCCCCGGTGGCCCCCCGGCTCACCGTTCTCGGCCACGTTGCCCACCCAGTAAGCCAGCAGGGGGTGCCGAAGGCGAGGGTGGCGGGCTGGGGCAGGCAGATGGTGCCCACCCGGGGCCCAGGACCGAGTTCCAGCGGAGCTAGCGCAGGTCGTGGCCACCTTCCACCTGCCGATCATCCTCGTGGACCACCCACTACGGCCACCGGGACTTCCTGGCCACCGGGCTTCGTGGAGACGGAGCCGGCCCACCACCGCCGTCCACGCCCCGGGGTCCGCGCGGCTCCCCGTTCAGCTGGGGGTTTGGGGGGGGGACGGGGTTGGGTGGTCTGGTTGGGTTCGAGGTGGCCCAATTTTGGGTTCGAGGTGGCCCCCCAAAAGGGATCTGGGTGTCCCTGTGGGGTTATGGGTGTCCCCAATCCCCAGTTCCAGGTGTTCCCCAATCCCAGTTCTAGGTGACCCAATCCATTTTACGGGGTCCCGATCCCAGTTCTGGGTACACGAACCCCGATCTAGGTGGCCCAATGGGGTTCTGGGTGGCCCAATGAGGATCCCAGGTGATCTAACAGGGATCTAGGTAGCCCAATGAGGATTTAGGTGGCCAAATTGGGTTCTGGGATAACCAAATGAGGATCTAGGTGGCCCAATGGGGTTCTGGGTAGCCCCATGAGGATTTAGGTGGCCCAATGGGGTTCTGGGTAGCCCAATAAGGTCTAGATGGCCCGATGGGGTTCTGAGTGGCCCAATGGGGTTCTGGGTAGCCCAATGAGGGATCTAGATGGCCCAATGGGGTTCTGGATGGCCCAATGGGGTTCTGGGTAGCCCGATGAGGATCTAGGTGGCCCAACGGTGTTCTGGATGGCCCAATGGGGTTCTGGGTGGCCCAATGAGGATCTGGGTGGCCCAATGGGGTTCTGGATGGCCCAATGGGGTTCTGGGTGGCCCAATGGGGTTCTGGGTGGCCCAATGAGGATCTAGATGGGCCCAACGGGGTTCTGGGTGGCCCAATGAGATTCTAGATGGCCCGATGGGGTTCTGGGTGGCCCAATGGGGTTCTGGGTGGCCCGATGGAGTTCTGGGTAGCCCAATGGGGTTCTGGGTAGCCCAATGAGGACCTAGGTGACCTAACGGGGGTCTGGGTAGCCCAATGAGGATCTAGGTGGCCCAATGGAGTTCTGGGTAGCCCAATGGGTTCTGGGTAGCCCAGTGAGGTCTGGGTGGCCCAATGGAGTTCTGGGTGGCCCAATGGGGTTCTGGGTAGCCCAATGAGGATTTAGGATCACCCAATGGGTTTCTGGGTAGCCCAGTGAGGATCTGAGTGACCTATCGGGTTCTGGGTGGCCCAATGAGGATCTATGTGGCCCAATGGTGTTCTGGGTAGCCCGATGAGGATGTCAGTGGCCCAATGGAGTTCTGGGTGGCCCAATGGGGTTCTGGGTGGCCCGATGGGATTCTGATGGCCCAATGGGGTTCTGGATGGCCCAATGGGGTTCTGGGTGGCCCAATGGGGTTCTGGGTAGCCCAATGAGGATTTAGGTGGCCCAGTGGGGTTCTGGATTACCCCAATGAGGTTCTCAGTAGCCCAATGGGGTTCTGGATGGCCCAATGGGGTTCTGGGTAGCCCGGTGGGACTTTTAGGTCGCCCCAATGGGGTTTTGGGTACACCCCAATAGACCTCAGTCTGGTCCCTAACAGGGATCTGGGTAGCCCGATGAGGATCTAGGTGGCCCAACGGGGTTCTGGATGGCCAAATGGGGTTTTGGGTAACCCGATGAGGATCTAGATGGCCCAATCCGGGTTTTTGGGTAGCCCCATGAGGATTTAGGTGGCCCAATGGGTTTCTGGGTAGCCAGGTGGGATTAGGTGACCTAACAGGGTTCTGGGTAGCCCAGTGAGGATCTAGGTAGCCCAATGGGGTTCTGGGTAGCCCAATGAGGATCTAGGTGATCTAACAGGGATCTAGGTAGCCTGGTGAGGATCTAGGTGGCCCAATTGGGTTCTGGGTAGCCCCATGAGGATTTAGGTGGCCCAATGGGGTTCTGGGTAGCCCGATGAGGATTTAGGTGGCCCAATGGAGTTCTGGATGGCCCGATGGGGTTCTGGGTGGCCCAATGGGGTTCTGGGTAGCCCAATGAGGATCTAGGTGATCTAACAGGGATCTAGGTAGCCTGGCGAGGATCTAGGTGGCCCAATTGGGTTCTGGGTCGCCCTATGAGGATCTAGGTGGCCCAATGGGGTTCTGGGTGGCCCAATGGGGTTCTGGGTAGCCCAATGAGGATTTAGGTGGCCCAATGGGGTTTTGGGTAGCCCCATGAGGATTTAGGTGGCCCAATGGGGTTCTGGGTAGCCCAGTGAGGATCTAGGTGACCTGGAGGTTCTGGGTAGCCCAGTGAGGGTCTAGATGGCCCAGTGGGGTTCTAGGTAGCCCAAATGGGGTTCTGGGTAGCCCAAATAGGACCTAGGTGACCTAACAGGATTCTAGGTAACCCAAATGGGATTCTAGGTGGCCCAAATGGGGTTCTGGGTGGCCCAATGGGGTTCTGGGTAGCCCAATAGGGATCTAGGTGATCTAACAGGGATCTAGGTAGCCTGGCGAGGATCTAGGTGGCCCAATTGGGTTCTGGGTAGCCCTGTGGGATCTAGGTGGCCCAATGGGGTTCTGGATGGCCCAAATGGGTTTCTGGGTAGCCCAGTGAGGATCTAGGTGACCTATCGGGGTTCTGGGTAGCCCAGTGAGGGTCTAGAATGGCCCAATGGGGTTCTGAGTGGCCCAATGGGGTTCTGGGTGGCCCAATGAGGACCTAGGTGGCCTAACAGGGATCTAGGTAGCCCAATGAGGATCTAGATGGCCCAATGGGGTTCTGGATGGCCCAATGGGGTTCTGGGTAGCCCAGTGAGGATCTAGATGGCCCAATGGAGTTCTGAGTGGCCCAATGGGGTTCTGGGTGGCCAAATGGGGTTCTGGGTGGCCCAATGGGGTTCTGGGTAGCCCAATGAGGTTCTAGGTGACCTAACAGGGGTGTTTAGGGTAGCCCGATGGGGTTCTGGGTACCCGATAGGGATTTAGGTCGCCCGAATGGGATTCTGGGTAGCCCAATGGGGTTCTGGGTGGCCCAATGGGGTACACGTGGCCCAATGGAGTTCTGGGTAGCCCAATGGGGTTTATAGATAGCCCGATGGGGTACACGTGGCCCAAATGGGTTGTGGGTAGCCCAATGGGGTTATCGATGGCCCAATGGGGTTCTAGGTAGCCCAATGAAATTGTGGGCTGGCCCACGCGCCCCTGCCAGCGCTGCCCACCCCCCAGCCCCCAGCCCCCCAACCCCCCAGCATCTCCCCGGGACTGCACCTGGAGGGCGTGGGCGGCCGGAGCACCCACTGGGGGGCGATGAGGGTCCCCGCAGAATGCTGCCGCAGCTGGAGGCTCAGCTTGCCCAGGGCCACTCGCCGGGCCGGGCGGCCGTGCCCCCCACCACGCGGCCCAGCTCCGCTGCTGCCCGCGCTCCAGCTCTGCACCCAGAACCCATAGCAGCGAGAGGCCGTGGGGGGGGGCCCCACGTCTCCCCTTTCTTCCCCCACCCCCAAAAAAATAAAAATCAGGGAGCACCCGCAGGGGCTGCGTCACCCCCCCCAAAACCCCGTTTCAAAACAGTTTCGACAGACGGGGCAGGAAAATTGCACAGACGCCACGGGGTTAGATACTGGGGGCCAAATACTTAATTTGCTTCCCCCTTGTGGTCTGGCACCTAATACTCCCCACCCCCCCAAAAAAATGGCATCGGGATATTTAATACCCCCCCACCCCCCAAAAAAAAAAAGGTGGTTTGGGGTGTGAAACGGAGCCCCAGCCGGGTTGTGTTGTTGCCAAAATAAATAAAATGGGTAGCTTTTCTAGGTGGGGGGGCAGGGAAAAGGGGGGGGCAATGGAAAAGGCGTGGGGGACATGAATACTCAGAGACTCGTTGCATGGGGCTTACCTGCTGCGGGGGAGCTGTTGCGGCGAATTTCATCTGTGGGGGGGCGGTGGGGGAGAGGGGAGGTGGGGGAGGGGGGATGGGGAGGGGGGATGGGGGAGGGGAAGGAGAGAGTGGGGGAGGGGGAGTGGGGGAGAGGAGAGGATGAGGAGGGGAGAAGGGGGAATAGGGGAAGAGAGGGAAAGAGGGAGATGGAGGGAGAGAGGAGGGGGGAGAGGGGGTTGGGGGAAGGAGGAGATAGAGGGGAGAGAGAGAAGGATGGGGGAGGGGAGGTGGGGGAGGGGAAGGGGAGGGGGGGGGAAGGGGAGTTGGGGGGAGGGGGGGTGGGGGGAGGGGGAGGTTAGGGAGGAGGGGAGGTTGGGGAGGAGGGAGGTGGGGAGAGAGGGGGAATGAGGAGGAGGGGGAAAAGGGGAAGTTGGAGAAGGAGGGAGTAGGGGGAGGGAGGGAGGTTGGGGGAAGGAGGGGAGAGGAGGGGAGGTGGGGGAATAGAGGGAAAGGGGAGATGGGGGAGGAGAGAGGAGAGGGGGAGAGGGGAGGTGGGGGGGATGGGGGGGGGAGGAGGGGAGATGGGGGAGAGGGGGGGATGGGGGGAGGGGGGAAGGGAGAGTGTGGGGGAGGGGGAGTTGGGGGGAGGGAGTGTGGGGGAAGAGGGAGAGGAGTGTGGGGGAGGGGGAGTGGGGGGAGTGGGGGGAGGTGGGGAGGAGGGGGAGTGGGGGGGGGGGGAGGGGGAGGTGGGGGAGGGGGAGGTGGGGGAGGGGAAGTTGGGGGAGGGGGGGTGGGGGAAGGGAGGGTGGGGGAGGGGAGGGTGGGGGGGGGGGATGGGGGGAGTTGGGGGGAATGGAGGGAGAGAGGGGGGATGGGGGAAGGGAGGAGTAGGGAGGTTAGGGGGAGAGGGGTGGGGGGTGGGGAGGGGGAGTTGGGGAGAAGGGGGATGGGGGTGGGGGGAGGCAGGGGGGACCCAGGGGACCCCCCGGAAGTGGCCCTGGGGTACCCAAGCGTGCGGGTGCCCCCACAAGCCCCACCCCCGCCCCCACCCCGCCAGACTCATTTTTGGGTTTGAGCGTCCCAGTTTCCCATTAGGACCGGTCAGGGCTGGCCCAGATGCTCCTGTCCAGTCCCTTGGGGACGTTTTAGGGTCCCCTTTGGGTCCCTTTGGGTCCCCTTTGTCCTTTTGGGTCCCTTTGGGTCCCTTTGGGTCCTTTTGGGTCCCTTTTAGTCCCTTTGTGTCCTTTTGGGTCCTTTTGGGTCCTTTTGGGTCCCTTTTAGTCATTTAGGGTCCCCTTGGGTCCCTTTTGGGTCCCTTTTGTCCTTTTGGGTCCTTTTAGTCATTTTGGGTCCCTTTGGGTCTCGTTTGGTCCTTTAGGGTCCCTTTGGGTCACTTTTGGTCCCTTCGGTCCCCTTTGTCCTTTTGGGTCCCTTTTGGGGTCCCTTTGTCCTTTTGGGTCCCTTTTGGTCCCTTTTGTCCCTTTGGGTCCCTTTTGTCCTTTTGGGTCCCCTTTGTCCTTTTGGGGTCCCTTTTCATCATTTAGGGTCCCCTTTGGGCCTCGTTTGGTCCTTTAGGGTCCCCTTTGGGTCCTTTTGGGTCCCTTTTGTCCTTTTGGGTCCCTTTGGGTCCCTTTGGTCCTTTTGGGTCCCTTTTAGTCCTTTGGGTCCCTTTGGGTCACTTTTGGGTCCCTTTTGGTCCCTTCGGATCCCTTTTGGTCCCTTTGTGTCCCCTTTTGTCCTTTGGGTCCCTTTTGGTCCCTTTGGGTCCCTTTGGGCCCTTTTCGTCCCTTTTAGTCATTTGGGGTCCCCTTGGGTCACTTTGGGTCCCTTTGGTCCCTTTGGGTCCCTTTGGGTCTCTTTGAGTCCCTTTCGGTCCCTTTGGGTCCCTTTGGTCCTTTTGGGTCCCTTTGTCCTTTTGTGTCTTTTGGGTCCCTTTGGGTCCCTTTTAGTCCTTTGGGGTCCCCTTCGGTCACCTTTGGGTCCATTTGGTCCCCTTCGGTCCCCTTTGGGTCCCTTTTGGGTCCTTTTGGGTCCCTTTGGATCCCTTTGGGTCCCTTTGGGTCCCTTTTGGGTCCTTTTGGGTCCCTTTTGTCCTTTTGGGTCCCTTTTGGGTCCCCTTTTGGTCCTTTTGGGTCCCTTTTAGTCATTTAGGGTCCCTTTGGGTCACTTTTGGGTCCCTTTCGGTCCCCTTTGTCCTTTTGGGTCCCTTTGGGTCCCCTTTGTCCCTTTGGGTCCCTTTTGGTCCCTTTGAGTCATTTAGGGTTCCCTTTGGGTCCCTTTGGTCCCTTTGGGTCCCTTTGAGTCCTTTAGGGTCCCCTTTGCGTCACTTTTGGGTCCCATTTGGTCCCTTTCGGTCCCTTTGGGTCCCTTTTGTCCCTTTGGGTCCCTTTGGGTCCCTTTGGGTCCCTTTGAGTCCTTTAGGGTCCCTTTGGGGTCCTTTTGGGTCCCCTTTTGTCCCTTTGGGTCCCTTTGAGTCATTTAGGGTCCCTTTGGGTCCCTTTAATCCTTTAGGGTCCCTTTGGGTCCCTTTAGTCCCTTAGGGTCCCTTGTGCGTCCTTTTGGGTCCATTTGGGTCCCTTTCGGTCCCTTTGGGTCCCTTTTGTCCTTTGGGTCCCTTTGTCCTTTGGGTCCCTTTGGGTCCCTTTGGGTCCTTTGGGTCCCTTTAGTCATTTTGGGTCCCTTGGGTCCCTTTGGGTCCCCTTTTGTCCTTTTTGGTCCCTTTAGTCATTTAGGTCCCCTTTGGGTACCGTTTAAGTCCTTTAGGGTCCCTTTGGGTCCCTTTGGGTCCCTTTAGTCCTTTGGGTCCCTTTGGTCACTTTGGGTCCATTTAGTCCCTTTCGGTCCCTTTTGGTTCCCTTTGGTCTTTTGGGTCCCTTTAGTCATTTAGGGTCCCTTTGGGTCACTTTTGGTCCTTTGGGTCCCTTTTGTCCTTTTTGTGTCCTTTCGGGTCCTTTTGGTCCTTTTGGGTCCTTTTAGTCATTTAGGGTCCCCTTGGGGTCAATTTCGGTACCTTTGGGTCCCTTTTGTCCTTTTGGGTCCCTTTTAGTCGTTTAGGGTCCCTTTTGGTCCCTTTTGGGTCCCTTTTGGTCCCTTTGGGTCCCTTTGTCCTTTTGGGTCCTTTTGAGTCCTTTTGGGTCCCTTTAGTCATTAGGTCCCTTTGGGTCAATTTCGGCTCCCTTTGTGCCTTTGGGTCCCTTTAGTCATTAGGGTCCCTTTGGGTCCCTTAGGTCCCTTTGGGTCCTTTGGGTCCCTTAGGTCCCTTTGGGTCCCTTTGGGTCTCTTTTTGTGCCTTTTGTGCCTTTTGGTCCCTTTTTGTGCCCCTTTGGGTCCCTTTGTGCCTTTTGGCTCCTTTTTGTGCCCTTTGGGTCCCTTTTGTCCCTTTTTGCTCCCTTTCACCCCATTTTGAACCTTTTCCTGTCCCCACGCCCTCACCAGGCCCCCCCACCCTATTTGGGTACACCCCCACCTACCAAATCCCCCCCTCAGCATCACCAACCCCCTGCAGCCCCTCCCTAAATTTTGGGGACCCCTGTCCCCCCCCCCCACCCCAAACCCCATCACTCACGCCCCTAGGAGGAGGAAGAGGAGGAGGAAGAGCGACGTGTGAGGGCATAGCTGCCCCCTTGGGGTGTCCCGCGTCCGTCTGTCCCCGTCCCAAATCCGTCTGTCCCCGAGGGCCGAGCACGGAGCCGGTTTCTGACCTAAAGAAGGGGAAAAAGAAAAAAGAGGAGGGAGGGGAAGGAAGAGGGGGTGAGTGTGTGTTGGGGTGCCCGGGGGGGGCATTGCTCGCCCCCGGAATGCTGCCGCGCCCACTGTGGGAGGGGAGTCGTTGGTTCGAGTCTCCTTCCCCCCCCCGCGCGCCCGGGGAGAAAATACTGGAAGAGAGAGGGTTGAGTACAGCCTAGAGAAAGGAGAAGTTGGTTTTGTTGGGGGTCACCTCTTCCGAAAAGGGTGGTGGGACCCCCCGGGGGAACAATTGTGAGGTCACCCCTGGACCCCCAAAAGGTACCCCAGGTCTTGGGGTGCACCCAGACACCCCGAAAAGGGTCTAGATACTGGGGTGCCCCCTGAACCCCCAAAAAGATTCCTGGGGATCTTGGGGTCACCCCCAACCCCCCTAACCCCCCCAAAAGTACCCCCAGGTCTTGGGGTCCCTCAGACCCACCCCAAAAGTGTCCCCCAAGTTGCTGGGGTGCCCCCTAACCCCCCAAAAAGGGTTCCAATTCTGGGGTACCCCAAAACCCCTGACCCCCAAAGTGGTCCCAGCTCTGGGGTCCCCCTAAACCCCCCAAAAGGGTCCTAATTCTGGGTGCCCCCCAAATCCCCCCAAAAGGGTCCCAGGATTGGGGTCCCCCCTAAACCCCCCAAAAGGGTCCTAATAATTAGGGTGCCCCCTAAACCACCCCAAAAGGGTCCCTAAGAACTAGGGTGCCCCCCAGGACCCCCAAAGCATCCCAATTATTTGGGGTGCCCCCAGAACCCCTGACCCCCAAAAAGTGGTCCCAGCTATTGGGGTGCCCCCAAACCCCCTAACCCCCAAAAAGTGGTCCCAGCTTCTGGGTGCCCCCAAACCCCCTAACCCCCAAAAAGTGGTCCCAGGTATTCAAATCCCCTAAACCCCCCAAAAAGTGTCCTAATTCTAGGGGTAACCCCTAAACCCCCCAAAAAGTTGTCCGATGACTTGGGGTCCCACTAAACCCCCCAAAAGCAATTCCCAGATTTGGGGTGCCCCCCTAACCCCCCAAAAAGTTCCTAATATAGGGGTGCACCCCCAAACCCCCCTATACCCCCCAAACCCCTGGGAACCCAGGACTTGGGATGCCCCCCTAAACCCCCCCAAAAAGCATCCTAATTATTAGGATCCCCCCTAAACCCCCCAAAAAGTATCCCCAGGTATTGGGGTACCCCCTAAACCCCCCTAAAAGGTACCCAAGAATTGTGGGAGTACCCCCCAAACCCCCCAAAAGTACCCTAGAACTCCAAATACCCCCCCATAAACCCCCCCAAAGCGTCCTAATTTATTGGGGTCCCCCTAAACCCCCCCAAAAAAGTACTCCAGGTCTTAGGGTGCCCCCTAAACCCCCTAAAAGGTACCAATTATTAGGGTACCCCCCAACCCCCCCAAAAAGTATCCAGGATCTCTTGTGTCCCCCTAAACCCCCCAAAAAGCGTCCCTAATTATTAGGGGTGCCCCCTAAACCCCCCAAAAAAGTATCCCAGGGTCTGGGGTGCCCCCTAAACCCCCTAAAAGGTCCCATTATTGGAGGTGCCCCCCAAACCCCCCAAAAGTACCCTAGGACTTGGGATGCCCCCCATAAACCCCCCAAAGCGTCCTAATTATTAGGGTCCCCCTAAACCCCCCAAAAATTCTCCAGTTCTTGGGTCCCCCCTAAACCCCCTAAAGGTCCCAATTATTCAGGTCCCCCCAAACCCCCCAAAAGTGGTCCCAGGATTTCAGTACCCCCTAAACCCCCAAAAAGCATTACCAATCCTTCAGGCACCCCATAACCCCCCAAAAAGCAGCCCCAGGCCCCCATTACCCCCCCTACCCTCCCCTAACCCCATCCCCTGTAGGATTGGGAAGGGGGGGGAGGGACTCCGTCTCCCAGCGCCCCCCGCGGCCGTTTCCGGGTGGTTCGATTTGGGGGGGGGTGGCCGATGGCGGCACGCGCGGCGCTGTGCGCGGCGGCCTGGCCCTGTCCCTCTACGCCCTGCACGTGGAGCGCGCACGCACGCGACCCGCCTACCGCCCTCTGCGGCCTGGGGCCGCCGTCTCGTGCACGCGCATTCTCGCCTCCCGGTGGGCCTGGGGGTGAGAAGGGGTTGAGGGGGAAGGGGAGGGGTGGGGAGGAGGGGAGGAGGGTTGATCGGGGTAGTAGGGGGGCGGAGCGGGGTGGGGGAGGGGGTTGGGGGGAGGGGGAAGAGGGGGTTAAAGGGGGTGGGGGGGGGGGGGGGGTTAAGGGGGGTGATGGGGGGTCAAGGGGGGTTAAAGGGGGTGAAGGGAGGGTCAGGGGGGTGGAGGGGGGTGAAGGGGGTCAAGAGGGTAGAGGGGGTGAAAGGGGTTAAAGAGGGGTTGATGGGGTGATAGAGAGGGTAGAGGGGTCAGGAGGGGTTGAGGGGGGTCCAGAGGGTGGAGGGGGGGGGGGGTAGAGGGGGGTTAGAGGGGGTTGGGGGGGTAGAGGGGGGTAAAGGGGGGAAAAAGGGGGGTTAGGGGGTGAATGGGGGGTAAAGGGCGGAAAAGGGATAAAGGGGGGTAAAGGGGGGAAAAAGGGGGTTAGAGGGGTTAAAGGGGGGAAAAAGGGGGTTATGGGGGGGTTAGGGGGTTATAGGGGGGGTCAAGGGGTTAGGGAGGGGGTTAGAGGGGGGAAAAAGGGGGTTAAAGGGGGTAAAAGGGGGGTAGAGGGGGGGGTAAAAGGGGGAGAAAGAGGGGTAGAGAGGGGTGAAGGGGGTATGGGGGGGTCAGAGGGGGTAGTGGGGGGGTAGGAGGGGGGTGGGGGGGGTGGAGGGGGGTAAAGGGGGGGTGGAGGGGGAGAGGGGGTTGAGGGGGGAGAAAGGGGGGTTAGGGGGTTAAAGGGGGGTTGAGAGGGTGAGGGGGGGGTTGGGGGGGTGATGGGGGGTGAAGGGGGGCTGGGGGGGAGAAAGGGGGTAAAGGGGGAAAGAGGAGGAAAAAGGGGGTTAGGGGGTGATGGGGGGGGTAGAGGGGGGTTAAGGGGGGAAAAAGGGTTAAAGGGGGTAATAGGGGTTAAACGGGGAAAAAGGGGTTAAGGGGGTTAAAGGGGGTAAAGGGGGTGGAGGGGGTGGGGGTGATGGGGGTTGGGGGAGGTGGAGGGTGGGGGGGCTGGGGGGGGGGTGGTGGGGGGCGGTGGTGAGGGGTGATGGGGGGGTCAAGGAGGGAGGGTTGGGGGGGGAAAGAGGGGGTTGAGGAGGGGGTTATGGGGGGGGGGGGTCAGGGGCTAGAGGGGGGGTTAGGGGGTGGAGAGGGGGGGGTTGTTCATCCACGGGGGACTTGGGGGGGTCGCAGAGGGGTTAGATTTGTTTCAACGGGGGGTAAGTTGCAAAGGAGGCATTGCAATGGGGGTTGGGTTAGGGGGGGGGTTGGGGGGGGGGGGGGTGTTGCAAAGGGGGTTGCAGCATGGGGGGCTGCATTGCAACGGGGTTTGCATTGCAGCAGGGGTTGAGTGCGCCAGAGGCCGGGCTGCATTGCATTGGGTTTGCATGCCGGGGTTTGCATTGCATTGGGGGCCGCATGCAGCGGGTCACATTGCAGCGGGGTTGCATGGCATTCAACTTTGCATTGCATTGGGTTTGCACGCTGGGGTCGCATTGCAGACAGGGTCACCAGGTGGTCACCGCAGGGAGCCAGCTGGTGCATGTTCAGGGGTTGCATGACAGTGGGGGCTGCATTGCATGGTGGTCACATTGCAGCAGGGGTTGCATTGCACGGGGGAGGGTTGCATTGCATTGGGGTTTGCATGCCGGGGGGGGGTCGCATTGCAGCAGGGGGTTGCATTGCATTGGATTTGCATTGCAATGGGCTTTGCATTGCAGCAGGGGGGTCGCACTGCAACAGGGGGGTCGCATTGCAGCAGGGGTCAGTCGGTTGAGAGGTTGCATTGCATGGAGGGGGTCACATTGCACAGGAGGGGTCGCATTGCATGGATTTGCATTGCATGGAGAGGAGTCACATTGCATGGAGAGGGGTCGCATTGCATGGGGGGGGGTGGCGTGCGGTGGGGGTTTGCAGCCCCAGGGGGGCTGTTTTGCAGCAGGCTTTGTGTGCCCGGGGGGTGGCGTGCAAGGGGGGGTTGTTTTGGCCGGGGGGGGCGTTTTGGGGGGCGTTTTAAGCACAGCCGAAGGTTGTTGGTTTTCGCTCTGAAGATGGGGGGGGGAGGAGCGGGTAAACAGCGCCACGTGGCAGGGGGCCGGGGCTTAGGGAGGTGGGCGGGGCTTGGGGGGCGGGGCTTAGGGCTTGGGGGCGGGGCTTAGGGCTGGGGGGCGGGGCTTAGGGTGGCAGGGCTTGGGCCAAATGGGGAGGCTTGGGGTGAGGGAGGGGCTTGGGGGCGGGGCTTAGGGCTTGGGGGCGGGGCTTGGGGGTGGTGGGAGGGGCTTAGGGAGGATGTGGGCGGGGCTTGGGGGCGGGGCTTGGGATGATAAGAGTGGCTTGGTGGGTGGGGTTTGGGGCTTGGGGGTGTGGCTTGGGGGGTGGGCGGGGTTTGGGGGCGGGGCTTAGGGAGATGGGAGGGGCTTAGGGCAGGACTTTGGGGGGCTAGGGAGGGGCGGGGCTTGAAGGGTTAGGGTTAGTGGGGCGGGCTTGGGGTAGATGGGCGGGGCTGGGGTGTGGGAGGGGCTCAGGGCGTGGCTTAGGGGTGGGAGGGGCTGGGGTGGGAACTGGGGCTTGGGGAAGGGGTGGGGCTAGGGTTTAGGGTTGGTGGGTGGGGCTTGGGGCTGGTGGGAGGGGCTTGAGGCTTGTGGGCGGGGCTTGAGGTCGGGGCAGGGGCTTAGGGGGGGGCTTTGGGGGAGGGATTGGGGCTTGAGGGAGGGGTTTGAGGGGGGTTTGGGGTAGGTGGGCGGGGCTTAGGGTTTGTGGGCGGGGCTTAGGGAGGTGGGAGGGGCTTGGGGGCGGGGCTTAGGGAGGGGCTTGGAGAGGGGCTAAGGGTTGGGGGCGGGGCTTAGGGTTGGTGGGCGGGGCTTGGGGGTGGTGGGCGGGGCTTGGGGTGGGAGTTGGGGAGGGGTTTGGGGTGGTGGGCGGGGCTTAGGGTGGTGGGAGGAGCTTCAGGGCATGTCTGACACTGTCCCCGCCCCCCGGGCAGGTGGGGCCGCGGGCTGCAGCTGGTGGAGGGGCTGCTGGGCCGGGACGCGCCAGCGTCCCCAACAGCACCTGTGGGGCTGCTCTTCTACCTGCTGCAGGGCTTGCGGTGCGTGGGGGGGCGGGGAGCCCTATAGGCCCCCCGTCCCCTATAGCTCCCCCCTATAGCGCCCCCTATTCCCTATAGCGCCCCCCGTCCCCTATAGATCTGCCCCGTCCCCTATAGCTCGCCCCTTATCCCTATAGTTCCCCCATCCCCTATAAATCCACCCGTCCCCTATAGCTGCCCCCTGTCCCCTATAGGGCCCCCTGTCCCCTATAGATCTACCCTCTCCTATAGCTCCCCCATCCCCTATAGATCTGCCCTTCCCCTATAGCTCCCCACCTATCCCTTATAGTCCCCCCGTCCCCTATAGGGCCCCCCCGTCCCCTATGGCGCCCCCCGTCCCCTATAGCTCACCCCCTTCCCTTATAGTCCCCACCGTCCCCTATAGCGCCACCCCCGTCCCCTATAGGGCCCCCTATCTCCTACAGCGCCCCCCATCCCCTATAAATATGCCCCCTCCCCTATAGTGCCCCCATCCCCTATAGCGCCCCCTCTCCCCTATAGTGCCCCCCGTCCCCTATAAATGTCCCCTCCCCTATAGCGCCCCTATCCCCTATAGCTCCCCCCCATCCCCTATAGGGCCCCACCATCCCCTATAGCGCCCCCCATCCCCTATAAATGTGCCCCTTTCCCCTATAAATGTGCCCCTTTCCCCTACTGCCCCCCTATCCCCTATATATGCCCCCCTTTCCCTATATATGCCCCCCTTTCCCCTATGACCCCCTTCCCCTATGACCCCTCCTTCCCCCATGCCCCCTTTCCCCTATGGCTTCCCCCCATGCCCCCCTTTCCCCTATGACCCCCTTTCCCCTATGACCCCCCTTTCCCCTATGACCCCCCTCCTTTCCCCCCGTCCCCCTTCCCCTATGGCTTCCCCCATGCCCCCTTTCCCCTATGACCCCCTTTCCCCTATGACCCCCCTTTCCCCTATGACCCCCTTTCCCCTGTACCCCCCTTTCCCCTACAACCCCCTTTCCCCCATACCCCCCTTTCCCCTATAGCTTCCCCCATACCCCCTTTCCCCTATGACCCCCTCTCCCCCAGGCTTGGTGCGGGGCCCGGCGGCCTCGTTCTTCCTGCTGGCCACCTCGGCGCTGTCGATGGCCGCCTCCCTGTACCTGGCGGCCGTGCTGGCCTTCGGCCTCCACGACCTGTGCCTGGTGTGCCTGGCCACCTACGGCCTCAACGGGCTCCTCTTCCTCCTCAACTATCGGCGCTATCGCCGATCTGAACAGGACCTGGCGGCATGGCGTCCGGGGCTGCCGGGCTGCGGCAGGGGCGGCAGGTCTTCACCGAATTGCCTAGCCTCTTGCACCAAGTCCCCGCCCTATGTGCACCAATATCTCCCATTTATACTAACCCCCTTGTGGTCCAAGAAATCCCCCTTTGGCCCAAATCTCCCCCTTTGGTCCTTAAGTGCCCCCTTGTCCTTTGACCCTTTTGGCCCAAATCCCCTTCTTGTGGCCCAAAATCCCCCTTGTGTCCAAATCCCCCCTTTTGGCCCAAAATCCCCCTTGTGGCTCCAATTCCCTCCCTTTGTGCCCCAAATCCTACCCTTTTGACCCCAAATCCCCCCTGGTTTGTCCCCTAAAGCACCCCCTTGTGGCCCCAGATCCCTCTTTGTGGCCCCAGAATCCCCCTCTTGTGGCCCAGATCCCTTCTTTTTGGCCCCAGATCCCCCCTTTTTTTGGCCCCAGATCCCGACAGTTTGTCCCCTAACACCCCTTGTGGCCCCAGATCCCTCTTGTGTCCCAAATCCCCTCCCCTTTTGGGCCCAAATCCCCCCCTTGTGGCCCAAAATCCCTCCCTTGTGGCCCAAATCCACCCAATTTCGTTCCTAACACCCCCTTGTGGTCCAAATCCCCCCTTTTGGCCCAAATCCCCCCTTGTGGCTCTAATTCCCTCCCTTTTGGCCCCAAATCCCTCCCTTGTGGCACCAATATCCCTCTTTTGTTCTTGACACCCCCTTGTGTCCCCAAATCCCCCCTTTTGTCCCCAAATCCCCCCTTTTGGCCCCAATCCCCACCCATTTGCCCAAATCCCTCCCTTTTGGCCCCAAATCCCCCAATTGTCCCCAATCCCCCCTTGTGGCTCCAATTCCCTCCCCTTTTGTCCCCAAATCCTTCCTTTTGTCCTCAAATCCCCCCAGTTGTGCCTGACACCCTTGTAGCCCCAAATCCCCCTCTTGTGGCCCAAATTCCCTCCCTTTTGGCCCAAAATCCCCCCTTGTGGCCCAAATCACCCCGTTTGTTCTAACACCCTTGTGGCCCCAATCCCCCCAATTTGTCCCCAAATCCCCCTTGTGGCTCCAATTCCTCCCTTTTGTCCCCAATCCTCCCCTTTTGTCCTCAAATCCCCCCCCATTTGTGCCCTAACACCCTTTTGGCCCCAAATCCCCCCCTTGTGTCCCCAATCCCTCCCTTTTGGCCCAAATCCCTCCTTTTGGCCCCAATCCCCCCCCCCAGTTTTGTCCCTGACACCCCTTGTGGCCCAAATCCCCCTTTTTGGCCCCAAATCCCCCTGGTTTGTCCCTGACACCCCTTGTGGCCCAAATCCCCCCTTTTTGGCCCCAAATCCCCTCCCTTTTGTCCCCAAATCCCCCCCTTTTGTCCTCAACCTCCCCTTGCTCCTGACCCAAGCCCCGCTGTCCCCATCCCAATGGGGAGGGGTCAACACACCCTGGTTTTGTGCTTCCCTGGGTTCCACCCCAAAATGGACCCCAGGATCCATGGACTCCACTTTTTATATATTTTGCAAAATGGACCTAGGATCCCAGAACACCACTTTTTCCTTAATCTATCAAAATGGACCCCAGGATCCCCAAACCCCACTTTTATACATTTTACCCCCAAAAATGGACCCAAGTATCCAGAAAACCCCCTTTTTTCCTCAGTTTTAACCCAAAAATTGACCTAAGGATCAAGGAACTTCACTTTTTCCCTTGTTTTTACCCAAAAGATGGACTAAAGGATCCAGGATCCTCACTTTTACGGTTTCCTCAAAAATGAGCTCAGGGATACCAGAAAGCCCCTTTTTCCTCAGTTCTAACCCAAAAATGGACCTAAGGATGAGGGACCTCACTTTTTCCCTTTGTTTTACCCAGAAAGATGGACTCAACCCAGGGGTGCCCCTCTTTTCCTAGCTTTTACCAGAAATCAACCAGACCCCAAACCAATTTTCCCTCAGTTCTACCCAAAAATCAACCCCAGATACCAGAACCCACTTTTCCCTAGACCCTACCCCAAAATTGGACCCAGGGGTCCCAGAACCCCACTTTTACCTCAGTTTCTACCCCAAAATTGGACCCAGGGATCCCAGAACCCCACTTTTACCTCAGTTCTACCCCAAAAATGGATCTTAAGGGATCCAGGAACCCCCTCACTTTCCTTAAACTTCTGCCCCAAAAATGGAGCGAGGGATCCAGGAACCCCCTTTCTCAGGTTCTACCCAAAAATGCACCAGGGATCCCAGAACCTAGCTTTTGGCCTCAGACGTCCACTCAAATTGGACCCAAATTTCTTGGGGACCCCTTATTCAGTCACACCCCGACAATGGACCCCAGTCTTCCAGGACTTCCACATTTTACTGAGTTTTTACCAAATGGACCCAGGGACCCCTTTCCCTCAGCTGTACCCCAAAATGTATCCAGGACCCATTTTCACCTCAGTTTTACCCAAAATGGATCCAGGGACCCTTTTCACCTCAGTTTTACCCCAAAATGGACCCAGGGGCCCCTTTCCCCTCAGCTGTCCCCAAAATGGATCAGGGACCCATTTTCACCTCAGTTTTACCCCAAAATGGATCCAGGGACCCCTTTTCACCTCAGTTTTACCCCAAAATGGACCCAACTCTTCCCCTCAGCTGCAAAATGGATCCCAGGACCCCCATTTTCACCTCAGTTTACCCCAAAATGGACCCATTGCCTGGGGACCCCTTTTACCTCAGTGTCCCAAAAATGCATCCAGCTCACTGACCCCTTTCCCCTCAAATTATACCCAAATATTGCAGGGACCCCCCACAGACGCCCCCAGTTGAGACGCCTCGGCGTCCCCCGATTCCCTTGGAGCCGACGGAGGTCGTCAAGTTGGCTCCCCCCTCGCCTCTGGTTTCCCGTTGCCCATCGCTCCCCTCGCGGAATCGCGCCGCCCCCACGATCGCACCGCCCACGCCCGTTTCCGCCCACCACTGCGCAACATGATCCCCCCTCTGTTTGCGCATCATTCGCTCCGCGCATGCGCAGTACACATCCCCCCCTCCCTTTCTAAGGGCAGGGCTAGTCTAGGGGTGAAGGGGGGGCGGCAAGGGCCACTTGTAGGGGACCCCCCCGGCTATTTTGGGGGGGGGGGGGGGTCGGGGGGGGGGGCCGGCCGACGCCTGGGTCCGCGGGGGCTGGTGGTGGGAGGGGGCGCTGCATTCGTTTGTTTGTTTTTTTTTTTAAAATAATGGGGTGGGGACTGAGGGACGTGGGGTCCTTGGGTGCCTGGAGCCGTTTTGGGGGGCACTGAGGAAGGTCTTAGGGCGATTTGGGGTTGGGGAAAACTGAAGGGAAGGAGGCCCGGCCACTTGGGTGACTTTTTTGGGTGTTTTCTGAGGGGAAAGTGGGCCCGGGGGTCTCTGTCAGCGTTTGGGGGGTGACTGGAGGGAAGGCAGGGGTCCTTCACCACACCTGGGTCAAATTTTGAGTACTTCTGGAGAAGGAAGAAAGAGGGTCCCTGGCCGCTTGGGAGCCTTTTTGGGGCATTTCTGAGGGATGGGTGCCCCCGGGGTCTCCTGGAGGCATTTTGGGGGTCTTTTCTGAGGGAAAAGGAGGGTCCTAAGGCACTTGGAGGATTTTGGGGGAATTGAGGGGAAAGTGGGTGCCTGGGCCACTTGGGTGACTTTTGGGGGACACGGAGGGAAAAAAGGGTCCCGGGCCGTTGGGGGCACTTTGGGGTGTTTCTGAGGGGAAAGGGGACCCTGGGGTACCTGGAGGCATTTTGGGGGGACACTGAGGGAAAAGGGGGTCTAGAGGCACTTGGAGGGATTTGGGGTGTTTCTGAGGGGAAAAGGGGGGTCTCAGGATACTGGAGGGATTTGGGGGAGCTAAGGGGAAAGGGGGTCCCGGGCCTTTGGGTGACTTTTTTGGGGTGTTTCTGAGGAGAATTAGGGGACCCAGGGTACCTGTTGGCGTTTTGGGGGACCTAAGGGGAAAGGGGGGGTCCTAGAACACCTGGGTGAATTTTTTGGGGATTCTTTTCTGAGGGAAAAAGGGACCCTGGCCACTTTGAGGAAACACTTGGGGCATTTCTAGAGGGAAAAGTGGGTCCCTGGGTACCTGGAGGATCTTTGGGGATTGTTGGGAAAAGAGAGAATACATGAGGCACCTAGTCCAATTTAGAATTAAAACTGAGGGGAAGGTATGTCCCCTGGGGCACTCAGGTCCATTTTGGGGGAAGACTGGAGGGAAAGTGGGGTCTCCCGGGGCCGTTGGGGAGACTTTTGGGGGTTTTTATGAGGGGAAAAAGGGGTCCTGGGGACCTGGAGGCATTTGGAGACACTGAGGGGGAAGGGGGGTCCTGAGGCACTCATTGCAAATTTTGAGTATTTCTGAGGGGAAAAAGGGGTACCGGCCACTTGGGTGACTTAGGGATCTTTATGAGGAAGGTGGGGACCTTGGGACCTGGTGGTATTTGGGGGTCACTGAGGGAAAAGGAGTCCTAAGGCACTTGGAAGGGGTTTGGGGGAGAGGGTTGGAGGGAAACAAGGTGCCCGGCCACTGGGTGACTTTTCAGGGGACACAAGAAGGGAACCCGGCGATTTGGGGAAAGCTCAGTGTTTCTGAGGGAAAATTAGGTCCTTTCGGACCTGGTGGCGGTTTGGGGGTTTCTGAGGGGAAGGGGGGTTCCCGGTGACTCAGAAGCCCTTTGGGTGTTTCTGAGGGGAAAATGGGGTTCCCGGGCATTTGGGGGGCATTTGGGGGGAAACACTGAGGGGAAAAGGAGATCCTGAGGCACCTGGGTCCTTTTGGGGTAAAACTGAGAGAGAAAAGTATGTCCCTGGGCACTCAGGTCCATTTTGGGGGGTCACTGAGGGGAAGGGGGGTCCCCCGGCATTTGGGGAGCTTTTGGGGGGGTTTTATAGAGGGGAAAATGGGTGCCTGGGGGGTCCTGGAGGCATTTTGGGGGAGGCACTAGAGGGGAAAGAGGAGTCCTGGGCACTTGGGTCCAATTTTGGGGGTACTTCTGAGGGGAAAGGGGGGTCCTGGGTACCTGGAGGTATTTTGAGATACTGAGGGGAAAGCGGGGTCCCGGGTACCTGGAGGCATTTGGGGGAGGGAAAAGGGGGTCCTAAGGCACTTGGAGGGATTTTGGGGGAAACTGAGGGGAAAGGGGGGGGTCTTAGGGCAATTTGGGGGGATTTTGGGGGGGAAACTGAGGGGAAAGTGGGGTCCCCGGCCACTTGGGTGACTTTTTTTTGGGGTGTTTCTGAGGGGAAAATGGGGTCCTTGGGGACCTGGAGGCATTTTGGGGGGTCACTGAGGGGAAAGGGGGGGTCCTAAGGCACCTGGGTCAATTTTTTGGGTGTTTCTGAGGGGAAAAAGGGGTCCCTGGCCACTTGGGAGCCTTTTTTGGGGTGTTTCTGAGGGAAAAGTGGGGTCCCCGGGTACCTGGAGGCATTTTGGGGTGTTTCTGAGGGAAAAGGGGGGGTCCTAAGGCACTTGGAGGTATTTTGGGGGGGAAATTGAGGGGAAAGTGGGGTCCCCGGCCACTTGGGTGACTTTTTTGGGGGACACTGAGGGGAAAAAAGGGTCCCCGGCCATTTGGGAGCCTTTTTGGGGTGTTTCTGAGGGAAAAGGGGGGGTCCTAGGGTACTTGGAGGGATTTTTGGGGGGAAACTGAGGGGAAAGGGGGGGTCACACGGCATCTGGAGTGTTTTTTGGGGGACACTGAGGGGGAAAAAGGGGTCCCCGGCCACTTGGGAGCCTTTTTTTGGGGTGTTTCTGACGGGAAAGGGGGGTCCCCGGCCACTTGGGTGACTTTTTGGGGTGTTTCTGAGGGGAAAGTGGGGTCCTTTGGGACCTGGTGGCATTTTGGGGGGGACTCTGAGGGGAAAGGGGGGTTCCGGTGACTTAGGAGCCTTTTTTGGGGTGTTTCTGAGGGGAAAATGGGGTCCCGGGCATTTGGAGGCATTTTGGGGGAGACACTGAGGGGAAAGGGGGGTCCTAAGGCACCTGGGTCCTTTTTTGGGGTAAAACTGAGGGGAAAAGTATGTCCCTGGGCACTCAGGTCCATTTTGGGGGGGAAACTGAGGGGAAAGTGGGGTCCCCGGCCATTTGGGAGCTTTTTTGGGGGTTTTTATGAGGGGAAAATGGGGTCCTTGGGGACCTGGAGGCATTTTGGGGGGGGCACTGAGGGAAAAGGGGGGGTCCTAGGGCACTTGGAGGGATTTTGGGGGGAAACTGAGGGGAAAGGGGGGTCCCCGGTCACTTGGGAGCCTTTTTTGGGGTGTTTCTGAGGGGAAAGGGGGGTCCCCGGGTACCTGTTGGCGTTTTGGGGGAGACACTGAGGGGAAAAGGGGGGTCTAGAACACCTGGGTCAATTTTTTGGGTGTTTTTGAGGGGAAAAGGGGGTCCCTGGCCACTTGGGAGCCTTTTTTGGGGCGTTTCTGAGGGGAAAGTGGGGTCCCGGGTACCTGGAGGCATTTTGGGGTGTTTCTGAGGGAAAAGGGGGGGTCCTAAGGCACTTGGAGGGGTTTTGGGGGGAAATTGAGGGGAAAGTGGGGTCCCTGGCCACTTGGGTGACTTTTTGGGGGGACACTGAGGGGAAAAAAGGGTCCCCGGCCATTTGGGAGCCTTTTTGGGGTGTTTCTGAGGGAAAAGTGGGGGTCCTAGGGTACTTGGAGGGATTTTGGGGGGGAAACTGAGGGGAAAGTGGGGTCCCCGGCCACTTGGGTGACTTTTTTGGGGTGTTTCTGAGGGGAAAATGGGGTCCTTGGGGACCTGGAGGCATTTTGGGGGGTCACTGAGGGAAAAGGGGGGGGTCCTAAGGCACCTGGGTCCATTTTTGGGCTATAAATGAGGGAAAAATGTGTGTATCCAGGCACTAGGGTCCATTTTGGGGTGTGAATGAGGGGAAAAAGGGTTTTTGGGGCGCTCGGATCTATTTTGGGGTATAAATGGGGGAAAAAGGGGGTCCTTGGATATTTCGTTGCTTTATGGGTGGGGGGAAAAAGGGTTCCCTAAACTCTTTGGTGCATTTTTGGGGTAAAACTGAGGGGAAAAGGGGGTCCTGAGACCCTTGGGTGCTTTTTTGGGGTAAAACTGAGGGGAAAAGGGGGGTCCTGAGACCCTTGGGTGCATTTTTGGGGCAAACCTGAGGGAAAAAGGGAAATTCTGAGACCCTTGGGTGCATTTTTGGGGTAGAACTGAGGGAAAAAGGGAGCTTCTGAGACCCTTGGGTGCCTTTTTTAGGGCAAAATTGAGGGGAAAAGATGGTTCCTGAGACCCTTGGGTGCATTTTTGGGGTAAAACTGAGGGAAAAAGGTAGCTTCCGAGACCCTTGGGTGCATTTTTGGGGCAAAACTGAGGGAAAAAGGGAAATTCTGAGACCCTTGGGTGCATTTTTGGGGTAAAACTGAGGGAAAAAGGGTGGCCCCAAGTCCCTTGGGTGCATTTTTGGGGGTAAAACTGAGTGGAAAAAGGTGGTCTTGGGACTCTTGGGTCCATTTTTGGGGTAGAATTGAGGGAAAAGGGTAAACCCAAGACCTTTGGGTGCATTTTTAAGGTAGAATTGAGGGAAAAAGGTGGGTCCCGAGACCCTTGGGTGAATTTTTGAGGTAGAATTGCGGGAAAAAGGGTGGCCCCAAGACCCTTGGGTGCATTTTGGGGCAAAAACCGATGGGACAAGGTCCCGATGAACCCCCCGCAGACCTCAATATCACCCCTAGCGTCCCCAAACTCCCCGAAAATCCCCTTTTTAACCCTTTTTTCCCCTTCCAGGCCATGCTGCGGCGAGTTTTGGGGGCCCCTCGGGGCCCCCCGGCGCTGCCCCCCCGCCCCGTGTCCCGCTCGGCCGCCGACCACCACCCCCGGACCTGGCTCGGGAGCGCTCCAAAACCGTCACCTCCTTCTACCACCAGCCCGCCATCGACACCGCCGCCGAAAAGGTTGGGATTTCGGGGGTTTTAAAGGTTTTTTTTTGGGGCGAAAAGGGTTTTTTTGGGGGTTTTGTGACCCCTTCCTCGTCCCTCGCAGCCCTCGGTGCGCCTGACGCCCACCACCATGCTGTACTCGGGGCGCTCGCAGGACGGCAGCCATATATTGGTGAGGGGGTTTTGGGGGGGTTTTGGGGGATTTTGGGGGTTTGGGGACAGGGATGAGGGGGTTTGGGGTCACAGGGGGCTTTGGGGACAGGGACAAGGGGTTTTGGGGTCCCAGGTGGGTTTGGGGACAGGGACAAGGGGGTTTTGGGGTCCCAGGGGGCTTTGGGGACAGGGACAAGGGGGTTTTGGGGTCCCAGGGGGCTTTGGGGTCAGGGGACAAGAGGGTTTTGGGGTCCCAGGGGCTTTGGGGACAGGGATAAGAGGGTTTTGGGGTCCCAGGGGGCTTTGGGGTCAGGGGACAAGGGGTTTTGGGGTCCCAGGTGGTTTTGGGGACAGGGACAAGGGGGTTTTGGGGTCCCGGTGGCTTTGGGGTCTGAGGTTTCATGTAGGTTTTGGGGTCCTGGTGGCTTTGGGGACAGGGACAAGGGGGTTTTGGGGTCCCAGGGGGCTTTGGGGACGGGGACCGAGTGGCTTTGGGGTCAGGGTCACCTTTTTTTGGGGTCGTCCCCGCAGAAGAGCGCCCGCTACCTGCAGCAGGAGCTGCCCGTGCGCATCGCCCACCGCATCAAGGGCTTCCGCAGCCTGCCCTTCATCATCGGCTGCAACCCCACCATCCTGCACGTGGTGAGCGCAATTTGGGGACATTTGGGACATTTTGGGGCATTTGGGGACATTTGGGGACATTTTGGGGACATTTTGGGGACATTTGGGGGCAATTTGGGGTCATTTTGGGGACATTTGGGGTAATTTGGGGGTGACTTTGGGGCACTTTGGGGCACTTTAAGGACACATGGGGACACTTGGGGAGAATTTGGGGACAATTTGGGGCACTTTGGGACAATTCGGGGACATTTGGGGACACTTTGGGGCACTTGGGGACACTTTGGGGCACTTTGGGGACAATTTGGGGCACTTTGGGGACAATTTGGGGTCACATTGGGGCATTCTGGGGCACTTGGGGAAAATTTGGGGTCATTTTGGGGACATTTGGGGACAATTTAGGACACTTTGGGGACAATTTGGGGCACTTGGGATCACTTTAGGGACATTTGGGGACACTTTGGAGCACTTTGGGACAATTTGGGGTAATTTTGGGACACATTGGGGGCACTTTGGGGACATTTGGGGTCACTTTGGGACACTTTGGGGACATTTGGGGACAATTTCAGGCACTTTGGGACAATTTGGGACACTTTGGGGACACTTTGGGGCACTTTGTGGACAATTTGGGGCACTTTGAGACACTTTGGGGACATTTGGGAACAATTTGGGGTCACTTGGGGACAATTTCGGGCACTTTGGGGTACTTTAAGGACACATGGGGACAATTTGGGGACACTTTGGGGCACGTTGGGGGCACTTTCGGGCGCTTTCAGGACATTTGGGGACACTTGGGGACAATTTGGGGTACTTTGGGGACATTTGGGGACAATTTGGGGACATTTGGGGACAATTTGGGATGCTTTGGGGACATTTTGGGGTCATTTTGGGGCATTTGGGGGACACTTTGGGGACAATTTGGGGCACTTTGGGACAATTTGGGGACTTTATGGGACACTTTGGGGCACTTTGGGTCACTTTGGGGTCACTTTGGGTCACTTTGGGTCAATTTGGGGACATTTGGGGGCACTTGGGGGCACTTTGGGATACTTAGGGACAATTTGGGGCACTTTGGGGTCACTGGGGGGGTGCGGGAGCCCCGAGCGGGCATTTTGGGGCCATGGAGAGGGGACCCAGGGGATTTGGGGACATTGGGGTGGGTTGGGGACATCGTGGGGGGCGTTGGGGACATTGGGGGGGGTTTGGGGACATTTTGGGGGGGTATTTGGGGTCTTTTTGGGGTTTTGGGGTCTTTTGGGGGGGGTTTGGGTCTTTTTGGGGGATTTGGGGTCTTTTTGGGTTTTGGGGTGACGCCAGGCCCTGCCCGCAGCACGAGCTCTACATCCGCGCCTTCCAGAAGCTCAGCGACTTCCCGCCCGTGAGTGTCACCCCCCAGTCCCCAAATGTCCCCAAATGTCCCCAAATGTCCCCCAATGACCCCAAATGTCCCCAAATGTCCCCAGCGTCCCCAAATGTCCCCAGTGTCCCAAATGTCCCCAACATCCTCCCCATGTCCCCACTGTCCCCAAACGTCCCAACATCCCCCCGCGTCCCCAGTGTCCCCCATATCCCCCCCCTCCCAAATGTCCCCTAATGACCCCAAATGTCCCCAAAAGTCCCCAATGTCCCCCAATGTCCCCCAATGTCCCCCGAAATCTCCTCCAATATCCCCAACGTCCCCCCAATGTCCCCCCATTCCATATGTCCCTAAATGTCCCCCCCTTCCCCCAGTTACCCCAAATGTCCCCAAATGTCCCCCCCACCCCAAATGTCCCCAAACGTCCCCAAATGTCCCCAAATGTCCCCAGATCCAGGCGCGCGGGGACGAGGAGCGCTACTGCTCGCTGCTGCGCCAGCTGCTGGAGGACCACAAGGATGTGGTGACCCTGCTGGCCGAGGGGCTGCGCGAGTGCCGCCGACACATCCAGGTACGGGGCCGCCCTAAAAGGGGCCGGTCCCAAAATTTTTGGGGGGGTTTGGGGACACTGGGGTGGCCCTAAATAGTCTGATCCCCAAATTTGGGGGGTTTGGGGACGTTTGAGTGGTCCTAAAAGGGCCTAATCCCACAATTTTGGGGGTTTAGGGACATCGGGGTGGCCCTAAAAGGGCCCGATCCTAAAATTTTGGGGGTTTGGGGGCATTGTTGTGGCCCTAAAAGGTCCTGATCCTAAAATTTTGGGGGGTTTGGGGGCATTGGGGTGGCCCTAAATAGTCTGATCCCAAAATTGGGGGTTTGGGGGCATTGGGAGGCTCTAAAGGCCTAATCCCACAATTTTGGGGGTTTGGGGGCATCGGGGTGGCCCTAAAAGGCCTGATACTAAAATTTTGGGGGGTTTGGGGACGTTTGGGTGGCCCTAAATAGTCTGATCCCAAAATTTGGGGGGTTTGGGGGCATTGGGGAGGCTCTAAAAGGGCCTAATCCCACAATTTTGGGGGTTTGGGGGCATCGGGGTGGCCCTAAAAGGGCCCGATCCCAAAATTTTGGGGGGTTTGGGGACACTGGGGTGGTCCTAAATAGTCTGATCCCCAAATTTGGGGGGTTTGGGGGCGTTTGAGTGGCCCCAAATGCTCCTGGTCCTGACTTCTGGGGACTTAGGGACATCGGGGTGGCCCTAAACACTCTTATCCCTAAATTTGGGGTCTTTGGGGCCATTGGGGTGACCCCAAAAGCTCCTGTCCCTAAATTTTGGGGTTTTTGGGGTCATTGGGGTGACCCTAAATACTCCTGTCCTCAAATTCTGTGTCCCTTAGTGACCCAAAGTGACATCGGGGTGGCCCTAAAAGGTTCTATCCCTATATTTGGGGTCTTTGGGGCCATCAGAGTGACCCCAAACCCCCCCATCCCTAAATTTTGGGGTTTTTGGGGCCATTGGGGCGACCCTAAATACTCAATGTCTCCAAATTCTGGTTCCCTTAGTGACCCAAAGTGACATCGGGGTGACCCTAAACACCCGTTTCCCTAAATTTGGGGTCTTTGGGGACATCAGAGTGACCCCAAACCCCCCCGTCCCTAAATTTTGGGGTTTTTGGGGCCATCGGGGTGACCCTAAATACTCATTTCCCCAAATTCTGGCTCTCTTGGGGACACAAAGTGACATCAGGGTGACCCTAAACACTCATATCTCTAAATTTGGGGTTGCTGAGGAGATCGGGGCAACCCCAAAAGCTCCCGTCCCTAAATTTTGGGGTTTTTGGGGCCATCGGGGTGACCCTAAATACTCAATGTCCCCAAATTCTAGCTCTCTTTGGGACACAAAGTGACATCGGGGCGACCCTAAAATATCTTGTCCCTATATTTGGGGTCTTTGGGGCCATCGGGGCGACCCCAAACCCCCCCATCCCTAAATTTTGGGGTTTTTGGGGCCATTGGGGTGACCCCAAAAGCTCCTGTCCCTATATTTGGGGTTTTTGGGGTCATCGGGGTGACCCTAAATACTCATTTTCCCCAAATTCTAGCTCTCTTTGGGACACGAGGGGACATCGGGGCGACCCTAAACACTCTTATCCCTAAATTTGGGGTCTTTGGGGCCATCGGGGCGACCCCAAACCCCCCCAGTCCCTAAATTTTGGGATTTTTTGGGGCCGTCCCCTATAGGACGAGCAGCTGCTGCGCCCCTTCCTGGACAAGACGCTGACGTCGCGGCTGGGCATGCGCATGCTGGCCTCGCACCACCTGGCCCTCCACGAGGACAAGGTACGGACCCTATAGGGCCCTATACGGCCCTATAAGGCCCTGTGGGGTCTGTGGGGCCCCCCCCGCGGCCCTAAATATCCCCCCGGGGTCTCCCCGACCTATAAAATCCGCCCCCCCCCAGCCCGATTTTGTGGGGATCATCTGCACCCGCCTGGCGCCCAAGAAGATCATCGAGAAGTGGGTCGACTTTGCCCGGTATGGGGGGACCCTATAGGGCCATATAGGGGCTATAGGGGTCCCTATAGGGTCATATGGGTCCTTATGGGGTTGTAGGGGTTCCTAGAGGGGGGTTTTGGGGCTGGAAGTGTTATTTTGGGGTCTTTGTGGGGTTATAGGGGCTCTTAGGACGTTTTTTGGGGGCTATGTGGGATTTTGTAGGGTCCCTATAGGGCCATATAGGTCCTTGTGGGGTCCCTATAGGGCCATATGGGTCCGTATGGGGTTATAGGGGTTCCTAGAGGGGGGTTTTGGGGCTGAAAGTGTTATTTTGGGGTCTTTATGGGTTATAGGGGTTCTTAAAAATGATTTTTTAGGTTTTGTGGGGGTATATGGGATTTGTAGGGTTTCTATAGGGCCATATAGGTCCTTATGGGGTCCCTATAGGGCCATATGGGTCCGTATAGGGTTATAGGGGTTCCTAGAGGGGGGTTATGGGGCTGAAAGCGTTCTTTTGGGGTCTTTATGGGGTTATAGGGGCTCTTAGGACGTTTTTTTGGGGGCTATATGGGACTTGTAGGGTTTCTATAGGGCCATATAGGGGCTATAGGGGTCCCTATAGGGTCATGCGGGTCCTTATGGGGTTGTAGGGGTTCCTAGAGGGGGGTTTTGGGGCTGAAAGCTCTATTTTGGGGTCTTTGTGGGGTTATAGGGCTCTTAGGACGTTATTTTGGGGGCTATATGGGACTTGTAGGGTTTCTATAGGGCCATATAGGTCTTTATGGGGTCCCTATAGGGCCATATGGGTCCGTATGGGGTTATAGGGGTTCCTAGAGGGGGGTTATGGGGCCGGGAGGGTTCTTTTGGGGTCATTATGGGGTTATAGGGGCTCTTAGGACGTTTTTTTGGGGGCTATATGGGACTTTTAGGGTTTCTATAGGGCCATATAGGTCCTTATGGGGTCCCTATAGGGTCATACGGGTCATTATGGGGTTATAGCGGTTCCTAGAGGGGGGTTTTGGGGCTGAAAGCTCTATTTTGGGGTCTTTATGGGGTTATGGCTCTTAGGACGGTTTTTTGGGGGCTATATGGGACTTGTAGGGTTTCTATAGGGCCATATAGGTTCTCATGGGGTCCCTATAGGGCCATATGGGTCCGTATGGGGTTATAGGGGTTCCTAGAGGGGGGTTATGGGGCTGGGAGGGTTCTTTTGGGGTCTTTATGGGGTTATAGGGGCTCTTAGGGAGGGTTTTGTGGGGCTATGTGGGATTTGTAGGGTTTCTATAGGGCCATATAGGTCCTTATGGGGTCCCTATAGGGTCATACGGGTCCCTATGGGGTTGTGGGGGTTCCTAGAGGTGGGTTATGGGGCTGGGAGGGTTCTTTGGGGTCTTTATGGGGTTCTAGGGCTCTTAGGACGGTTTTTTGGGGGCTATATGGGACTTGTAGGGTTTCTATAGGGCCATATAGGGGCTATAGGGGTCCCTATAGGGTCATGCGGGTCCTTATGGGGTTGTAGGGGTTCCTAGAGGGGGGTTTTGGGGCTGAAAGTGTTATTTTGGGTTTTTATGGGGTTATAGGGGCTCTTAGGACGTTTTTTTGGGGGCTATATGGGACCTGTAGGGTTTCTATAGGGCCATATAGGTCTTTATGGGGTCCCTATAGGGCCATACGGGTCCTTATGGGGTTATAGGGGTTCCTAGAGGGGGGTTTTGGGGCTGAAAGCTCTATTTTGGGGTCTTTGTGGGGTTATAGGGGCTCTTAGGATGTTTTTTTGGGGCTATATGGGAGTTTTAGGGTTTCTATAGGGCCATATAGGTCTTTATGGGGTCCCTATAGGGCCATATGGGTCATTATAGGGTTATAGGGGTTCCTAGAGGGGGGTTATGGGGCTGGGAGGGTCTTTTGGGGTCTTTATGGGGTCCCTATAGGGTCATATGGGTCACATTTGGGGGGGGGTGACCCCAAGGGGGGTGGGTGACATTGGGGGAGGGACAGGTGACATTAAGGGGGGGTGGGCGACCCCAAGGGGGGGGGGGTGACATTGGGGGGGGGTGGGCGACATTGGGGGGGGACAGGTGACATTAAGGGGGGGCTGCGTGACCCCCGGGGGGGCTGGGTGACCCCAAGGGTGCCACTGGGGGGGGGGGGGGTCGACCCCAAAGGGGGGTGGGTGACATGAAGGGGGGGTGTGTGACATTGTGGGGGGACAAGTGACCCCAAGTGGGGGTGGGTGACACCAAAGGGGGGTGGGCGCCACCGGGGGGGGTGGGTGACCCCAAGGACACCACCGGGGGGGGGGGGGGAGTGACATTGGGGGGGGGGGGGTGACCCCAGGGGGGGGTTGGTGACCCTAAAGGGGGACGGGTGACCCCAAGGGGGGTAGGCGACATTAAGGGGGGTGGGTGACCCCAAGGGTGCTACTGGGGGGGGACGGGTGACATCAGAGGGGGGTGTGCGACCCCAGGGGGGGTGGGTGTGACCCCCGGGGGGGCTGTGTGACCCCCGGGGGTGACGTTTTTTTTTGGGGGGGGGGGGCGCAGGCGCCTGTGCGAGCAGCAGTACGGGAACGCGCCGCGGGTGCGCATCAACGGGCACGTGGCCGCCCGCTTCCCCTTCATCCCCCTGCCCCTCGACTACATCCTGCCCGAGCTGCTCAAGAACGCCATGAGGTACGGCCCTATAGGGCCCCTATAGGCACCCCCAGACCCTATAGGGCACCCCCCAGACCCTATGGGGCACCCCCAAACCCTATAGGGTCCCTATAGCCCCCCAACCCTATAGGGCACCCCCAGACCCTATAGGGTCCCTATAGCCCCCCGGACCCTATGGGGCACCCCCGGATTCTATAGGGACCCACCAGACCCTATAGGGCACCCCCAGACCCTATAGAGCCCCTATAGCCCCCCCGGCCCTATAGGGCACCCCCGGATCCTATAGGGCCCCCCTGGACCCTATGGGGCACCCGCAGACCCTATAGGGCCCCTATAGCCCCCCTGACCCTATAGGGCACCCCCACACCCTATAGGACCCCCCAAACCTATAGGGCACCCCCAGACCCTATAGGGCCCCTATAGCCCCCCCGACCCTATAGGGCACCCCCAGACCCTATGGGGCACCCTCGACTACATCCTGCCCGAGCTGCTCAAGAACGCCATGAGGTACGGCCCTATAGGGCACCCCCTGACCCTATAGGGGACCCCCAGATCCTATAGAGCACCCCCAGACCCTATAGGGCACCCCAAACCCTATAGGGCACCCCCAGACTCTATGGGGCACCCCCAGACCCTATAGGGCCCACCAGACCTTATAGGGCACCCCCAAACCCTGTAGAGCCCCCCTGACCCTATAGGGCCCCTATGGCACCCCCGACCCTATAGAGCACCCCCAGACCCTATGGGGCACCCCCAGACCCTATAGGGCCCCTATAGCCCCCCCGGCCCTATAGGGCACCCCCCAAATCCTATGGGACACCCCCAGACCCTATAGGGCCCCTATAGCCCCCCCGATCCTATAGGGCACCCCCAGACCCTATAGGGGCCCACCGGAGCTTATAGGGCACCCCCAGACCCTATAGGGCCCCTATAGCCCCCCCGACCCTATAGGGGCCCCCCAGACCCTATAGGGCACCCCCAGACCTTATAGGGCACCCCCAGACCCTATAGGGCACCCCCGGCCCTATAGGGGCACCCCAGACCCTATAGGGCACCCCCAGATCCTATGGGGCCCCCCCCGACCCTATAGGGCACCCCCACAGCCTATGGGGCACCTCCGACTACATCCTGCCCGAGCTGCTCAAGAACGCCATGAGGTACGGCCCTATAGGGCCCCTATAGCCCCCCCCGGCCCTATAGGGCACCCCCAGATCCTATAGAGCACCCCCAGATCCTATGGGGCCCCTATAGCCCCCCCAAACCCTATATGGTTCCCCCAAACCCTATAGCCCCCCCCCGGCCCTATAGGGCCCCTATAGCCCCCCCCCGGCCCTATAGGGCACCCCCAGATCCTATAGGACCCCCCGACCCTATAGGGCACCCCCAGACCCTTTAGGGCACCTATAGCCCCCCCGACCCTATAGGGGACCCCCAAACCTTATAGGGTCCCCCCGGACCCTATGGGGCACCCCCAGACCCTATAGGGTCCCTATAGCCCCCCCGACCGTATAGGGCACCCCTATACCCTATAGAGTCCCCCCAGACCCTATAGGGCCCCACTGGTCCCTATAGAGCACCCCCAGACTCTATAGGGCACCCCCAGACCCTATAGGGTCCCCCCATACCCTATAGGGCCCCACTGTCCCTATAGGGTCCCCCCAGACCTTATAGGGTGCTCTTGTCCCCTATAGGGCGCCCTGAGTCCTATAGGGGGAGGATACAGGGGTGGGTTTTTAGGGGAGGGAGGTGGGGGGGGGTATGGGGGGGCTATAGGGGGGTATATGGTATATAGGGGGGCCCTTTAAGAGGTATGGGGCCCTATAAGGGGGTATGGGGCCCTATGGGGGGGTATGGGATCCTATAAGGGGTATATGGGCCCTATAGGGGGGTATGGGACCAGAAGGGAGGCATATAGGGCCGGGGGGGACATATAGGGGCCTGGGGGGGCGTATAGGGCCTGGGGGGGGCTTATAGGGTCTGGGGGGGCGTATAGGGCCCCGGGGGGACGTATAGGGCCCCGGGGGGGACGTATAGGGGCCATATGGGGTCCCGCAGGGCCACGATGGAGTCGCACCTGGACACGCCCTACAACGTCCCCGACATCGTCGTCACCATCGCCAACAACGACATCGACATCGTCATCCGGTACCTATAGGCGGCCCTATAGGGGCTGCCCGTAACCTCCCGGGGTCCCCATCCCCTATAGGCTCCCCGCCCCCCATAGGCTCCCCTATAGGCTCCCCCCGTCCCCTATAGGATTCCTGACCCCTACGGGATCCCCGTCCCCTATAGGATCCCTGTCCCATATAGGATGCCCTATAGGATCCCCTATAGTATCCCCACCCCCTATAGCCCCCCCTATACCCTCCCCATCCCCTATAGGCTCCCCTATAGGCTCCCCATCCCCTATAGGCTCCCCATCCCCTATAGGATCTCCTATAGGCTCCCCATCCCCTATAGGCTCCCCTATAGGCTCCCCATCCCCTATAGAATCCCCTATAGGCTCCCTGTCCCGTATAGGATCCCCTATAGGATCCCCTATAGTATCCCTGTCCCCTATAGGGTCCCCATCTCCTACAGGCTCCCCGCCCCCCATAGCCCCCCCTACACCCCCCCCGCCCCCTATAACCCCCCCCTACACCCTCCCCGCCCCCTATAGCCTCCCCATCCCCTATAGGCTCCCCAACCCCTACAGGCTCCCCGGCCCCCCTATAGCCTCCCCACCCCCCCTAGCCCCCCCTACACCCCCCCCACCCCCTATAGCCCCCCCTATACCCCTCCCCGTCCCCTATAGGATCCCCTATAGGCTCCCCTATAGACTCCCCAACCCCTATAGGCTCCCCGTCCCCTATAGGATCCCCTATAGGCTCCCCAACCCCTACAGTCTCCCCAGCCCCCACAGGCTCCCCTATACCCTCCCCGTCCCCTATAGACCCCCCATATCCTCCCCATCCCCTATAGGATCCCCATCCCCTATAGGATCCTCTATAGGGTCCCCATCTCCTACAGTCTCCCCCGCCCCCCATAGCCTCCCCTACAGCCTCCCCATCCCCTATAGGATCCCCTATAGACTCCCTGACCCCTATAGGCTCCCTTATAGGATCCCCATCCCCTATAGGATCCCCATCCCCTATAGGATCCCCTGTAGGTTCCCTGTCCCCTATAGCCTCCCCTCTAGAATCCCCGACCCCTATACCCTCCCCACCCCCTATAGCCCCCCCTACACCCCCTCCACCCCCTAGAGCCCCCCCCTACACCCCCCCCGTCCCCTATAGGATCCCCTATAGCCCCCCCCCGTCCCCTATAGGATCTCGGACCGGGGCGGGGGCATCCCCCACGAGCTGCTGGACAAGGTGACCCAGTACCACTTCAGCACGGCCGAGGCCAGCGCCCAGGACCCCCGCCTGGGGGGCCCCTTCCGCAACCTCCTGGACCTCAGCCACGGCCCCCAGGCCTGCCCCATGCACGGGTGAGCCCCCCCTCCCCTTCCCCGAGCCCCAAAATCATCCGAATTCACCCCAAAATGATGAATTTATTCGCAGTTTCGGCTTCGGGCTGCCCACCTCCCGCGCCTACGCCGAGTACCTGGGGGGCTCGCTCTGCCTGCAGTCGCTGCAGGGGGTGGGCACCGACGTCTACCTGCGCCTCCGACACATCGACGGCAAGGGGGAGAGCTTCCGAATTTAGGGGGGGGGGCCAAAATCCGCCTCGGGGACTCCAAATTCTCCTTGGGGACTCCAAAATCCTACTCGGCGGCCTCAAAATCCTACTCGGGGACTCCAAATTCCTCCTCGAGGAGCCCAGATTCTCCTTGGTGGCCTCAAAATCCTCCTCGGGGACTCCAAATGCTCCTCGGGGACTCCAAATTCCTCCTCGAGGAGCCCAGATTCTCCTTGGTGGCCTCAAAATCCTCCTCGGGGACTCCAAATGCTCCTCGGGGACTCCAAATTCCTCCTCGAGGAGCCCAGATTCTCCTTGGTGGCCTCAAAATCCTCCTCGGGGACTCCAAATCCTCCTCGGGGACTCCAAATCCTCCTTGGGGAGCCCAAATCCTCCTCGGTGGCATCAAAATCCTACTCGGGGACTCCAAATTCATCCTCAGCGGCCTCAAATTCTACTCAACGGCCTCAAAATCATCCTTGGGGACTTCAAAATCCTCCTCGGGGAGCCCAAATGCTCCTCGGTGGCTTCAAAATCCTCCTTGGAGACTCCAAATTCCTCCTCGACGCCACCAAAATCCTACTCAGCGGCCTCAAAATCCTCCTCGGGGACTCCAAATCCTGCTCGGGGGACCCAAATCCTCCTCGGGGACTCCAAATGCTCCTCGGGGACTCCAAATCCTACTCGGCGGCCTCAAATTCTCCATGGTGGCCTCAAATTCCTCCTCGGGGACTCCAAATTCCTCTTCAACAGCAGCAAAATCCTCCTCGGGGACTCCAAAATCCTCCTCGGTGGCCTCAAAATCCTCGGGGACTCCAAATCCTCCTTGGAGACTCCAAATTCCTCTTCAACGGCACCAAAATTCTCCTCGGTGACTTCAAAATCCTCCTCGGTGGCCTCAAAATCCTACTCGGGGACTCCGAATCCTCCTTGGGGACTCCAAAATCCTCCTCGGGGACTCCAAATTCTCCTCGGGGACTCCAAAATTCTCCTCGGGGACTCCAAAATTCTCCTTGGGAACTCCAAATTCCTCCTCGACGGCCTCAAAATCCTACTCGGGGACTCCGGATTCCTCCTCTACGACCTCAAATTTCTCTTCAGCGGCCTCAAAATCCTCCTTGGGGACTCAAAATTCCTCCTCAATGGTCCCAAATTCTCCTCGGGGACCTTAAAATCCTACTCGGTGGCCTCAAAATCCTCCTCGGGGACTCCAAATCCTGCTTGGTGACTCCAAATTCCTCCTCGGCGGCCTCAAAACCTTCCTCGGGGACCCCAAATCCTCCTCGGGGACTCCAAATTCCTCCTCAACGATCCCAAATCCTCCTTGGGGACTCCAAATCCTCCTCGGCGGCCTCAAATTCTTCTCGGGGACTTCAAAATCCTCTTCAACGGCCTCAAATCCTACTCGGGGACCCCAAATCCTCCTCGGGGACTCCAAATTCCTCCTCGACGGCCTCAAATTTCTCTTCAGCGGCCTCAAATCTGTTCTCGGCGGACCCAAATCCTCCTCGGGGACCCCAAATTCTCCATGGTGACCTCAAGTCCTCCTTGGTGGCCTCAAATTCCTCCTCGGCCTCGCCTCGATAGCGGTGTCACCTCCCTGGTGGCCTTGGTGGCCTCCCCATCAATGTCACCTCCTTGGTGGCCTCAACCCTTGGTGGCCTCCTGGTGGTGTCACCTCCCTGATGGCCTCAACCCTTGGCCTCCTCATTAGTGTCACCTCCCTGGTGGCCTCCCCATCAATGTCACCTCCCCGATGGCCTCACCTCCTTGGTGGCCTCAACCCTTGACCTCCTTGGTGGTGTCACCTCCTTGGTGGCCTCCCTGATGGCCTCAACCCTTGGCCTCCTCACTGATGTCACCTCCCTGGTGGCCTTGGTGGCCTCCCCTTGGGCCTCCCCATCAATGTCACCTCCCTGGTGGCCTCAACCCTTGGTGGCCTCCTTGATGGTGTCACCTCCCTGGTGACCTCCTTGGTGGCCTCCTCATTAATGTCACCTCCTTGGTGGCCTCAACCCTTGGTGGCCTCCTTGATGGTGTCACCTCCCCGGTGGCCTCCCCATCGATGTCACCTCCTTGGTGGCCTCCCTGATGGCCTCACCTCCTTGGTGGCCTCCCCATCAATGTCACCTCCTTGGTGGCCTCAACCCTTGGCCTCCTTGGTGGCCTTCCCAACAGTGTCACCTCCCTGGTGGCCTCCCCCTTTGAGCCTCTTCACTGATGTCACCTCCTTGGTGGCCTCCCTGATGGCCTCAACCCTTGGCCTCCTCACTGATGTCACCTCCTTGGTGGCCTCCCCAACAGTGTCACCTCCCTGGTGGCCTCCCAATCAATGTCACCTCCCCGGTGGCCTCCCAATTAATGTCACCTGCTTGGTGGCCTCAACCCTTGGTGGCCTCCTGGTGGCCTCCCCATCAATGTCACCTCCTTGGTGACCTCCATGATGGCCTCAACCCTTGGTGGCCTCCACCGTGGTATCACCTCCTTGGTGGCCTCCCCATCAATGTCACCTCCCTGGTGGCCTCAACCCTTGGTGGCCTCCTTGATGGTGTCACCTCCCTGGTGGCCTCCCCATCAATGTCACCTCCTTGGTGGCCTCAACCCTTGGTGGCCTCAACCCTTGGTGGCCTCCTAAATGGTGTCACCCCCCTGGTGACCTCCTTGGTGGCCTCCTCATTAATGTCACCTCCTTGGTGGCCTCAACCCTTGACCTCCTTGGTGGTGTCACCTCCTTGGTGGCCTCCCTGATGGCCTCAACCCTTGGGCCTCCCCATCAATGTCACCTCCCTGGTGGCCTCAACCCTTGGTGGCCTCCTAAATGGTGTCACCCCCCTGGTGACCTCCTTGGTGGCCTCCTCATTAATGTCACCTCCTTGGTGGCCTCAACCCTTGGGCCTCCACTGTGATGTCACCTCCTTGGTGGCCTCCCTGACAGTGTCACCTCCTTGGTGACCTCCATGATGGCCTCAACCCTTGGCCTCCTCACTGATGTCACCTCCCTGGTGGCCTCCCAATCAATGTCACCTCCCCGGTGGCCTCAACCCTTGGTGGCCTCCTCCTTGATGTCACCTCCCTGGCAATGTCACCTCCTTGGTGGCCTCACCCCTTGGTGGCCTCCTGGTGGTGTCACCTCCTCGGTGGCCTCCTTGGTGGCCTCAACCCTTGGTGGCCTCCCTGGTGGCCTCCCAATCAATGTCACCTCCTTGGTGGCCTCACCCCTTGGTGGCCTCCTCCTTGATGTCACCTCCCCGGTGGCCTCCACCCCCCCCTTGGTGGCCTCGTGGCCTCGCTTCTGGAACCTTCTCCCGGCGCCGGAGGTCGGACATTTTTTTTGGGGGGGGGTGGGGGAGGGGAGGCTCGTTAGGGCCCCCCCCTCGTTAGCGGGGCCTCGTTAATTAATTAATTAATTAATTAAAGCTGCAGCCGGCGCTGAGGGGAGAGGCTTTATTGGGGGGGGGGAGGGGGGGAGGATGAGGAGGGGAGGGGAGGATGAGGAGGGGAGGGGAGGGGGGAGGAAGGCTGGGGGGGGGGGGTTGGGCACGAAATGCGTCGTTGGCCTCCTGGGGCCTTCATCTTCATCATCATCTTCATCCCCAGGGCCTTCATCATCATCCCTGTGGCCTTCATCTTCTTCCTCATCATCATCTTCCTCCTCCTCTGAGCCTTCATCTTCATCATCATCGTCGTCATCTTCATCATCTTCCTCCTCGGAGCCTTCATCTTCCTCCTCCTCCTCATCGTCTTCATCCCCAGGGCCTTCATCTTCCTCATCATCGTCTTCCTCCTCCTCGTGGCCTTCATCTTCATCCCCAGGGCCTTCATCTGCATCCTCCTCCTCCTCTGAGCCTTCATCTTCCTCCTCCTCCTCATCATCTTCATCTCCGGGGCCTTCATCATCATCATCATCTTCCTCCCCGGGGCCTTCATCTTCATCATCATCCTCTTCGGGGCCTTCATCTTCTTCCTTGCGGCCTTCATCTTCCTCCTCCTCATCATCATCTTCCTCCTCCTCAGCGTCTTCATCTTCATCATCTTCCTCCTTGGAGCCTTCATCTTCATCCTCATCATCGTCTTCCTCCTCCTCAGGGCCTTCATCATCATCATCCTCCTTCTCCTCCTCCTCCTCAGGGTCTTCATTTTCCTCCTCCTCCTCCTCATCTTTCTCCTCGGAGCCTTCATCTTCATTCTCATCATCTCCATCATCATCATCATCTTCCTCCTCGGAGCCTTCATCTTCCTCCCCGTCCTCCTCTTCGGAGGCTCCAAGGTCACCTTCCTCCTCCTCACCATCCTCTTCCTCCTCCTCCTCCTCTTCCTCTCCGGCCTCAGTTCCTTCGGCCTCACCCTCACCTTCCTCCTCCTCCTCCTCCTCTTCCTCCTTAGGGCCTTCATCTTCCTCCTTGGGGGCCTTCATCTTCCTCTTTGGGCCCTTCATCCTCTTCCTCACAGCCTCCATCTTCCTCCCCACCCTCCTCTTCCTCAGGGCCTTCCTCCCTCACCTCCTTCCTACTCCTCATCACTTCCCGCCTCCTCCTCCTCCTCCTCCTCGGGGCCTTCATCACCTTCCTCCTCCTCCTCCTCCTCCTCTTCCTCCTCCTCAGGGCCCCCATCCTCATTTTCGGGGTCCTCATCCTCATTTTCGGGGCCTCCATCCCCATTTTTGGGGCCCCCATCCTCCTCTTCTTGGCCTTCCTCTTCATTTTCGGGGCCCCCATCCTCATTTTCGGGGCCCTCATCCCCATTTTTGGGGCCCCCCTCTTCATTTTCGGGGCCCTCATCCTCATTTTTGGGGCCTTCATCCTCTTTTTGGTCTTCATCCTCTTCTTTTTGGCCTTCTTCCTCCTCTTTTTGTCCTCCATCCTCATTTTCGGGGCCTCCGTCTTCATTTTTGGGGCCTCCGTCTTCATTTTTGGGGCCTCCGTCTTCATTTTTGGGGCCCCCATCTTCATTTTTGGGCTCTTCACCCTCATTTTTGGGCCCCCCCTCCTCATTTTTGGGGTTGCAGCAGACACAATCGGAGCGGTGCGCGGGCAGCGCGTCGCGCCGCGGCGCGTAAAAATCTACAAAAAAAAAAAAACACCCCAAAAAACCCCCTATAGGGCCGCCTATGGGGGTTTTAACCTTTTTGGGTTAAAAAACCGCAATTTTGGGCTCTCACCTAACAGCCCCGGCTCCTCCAGGCTGGCCAGGACGCGGAGCAGGACCCGGCAGCATTCGTCCCCCCGAGCCAACGCCAAGGCCAGGAGCCTCCGGACCCAAGAGCGCCCCCCCGGGGGTCCCAACGCCGCCTCCTCGGTGGGTCCCAGCTCCCCGAATTCCCGCAGTTCCCCCAAAATTTGGGAGATTTCGGAGCGGGGCAGCCGAAGCAGCCGATCCTCCAGAGCCCGGCCCTCGGCACGGACCCGCGCCGTCATGGTTAGGGTCTGGGGGGGGGGGGGTCCTATATGGGAGCGGCGGCCCTATAGGGGGAGGGGGAGACATAGATATAGGGGTCGGCCCTATAGGAGACCCTAGGGAGTCCCCTATATAGGGGTCGGCCCTATAGGAGACATTAGAGAGTCCCCTCTATAGGGTTCAGCCCTATAGGAGACATTAGAGAGTCCCCTATATAGGGGTCGGCCCTATAGGAGACACTGGGGAGTCCCCTATATAGGGTTCAGCCCTATAGGAGACACTGGGGAGTCCCCTATATAGGGGTCAGCCCTATAGGAGACACCAGAGAGTCCCCTATATAGGGGTCAGCCCTATAGGAGACATTAGAGAGTCCCCTATATAGGGGTCAGCCCTATAGGAGACATTAGAGAGTCCCCTATATAGGGCTCAGCCCTATAGGAGACACTGGGGAGTCCCCTATATAGGGGTCGGCCCTATAGGAGACACTGGGGAGTCCCCTATATAGGGCTCAGCCCTATAGGAGACACCGGAGAATCTCCCCCATAGGGCTCAGCCCTATAGGAGACCCTAGAAACCTCCCCTATAGAGGGGCTCGGCCCTATAGACCCCAAAGATTCTCCACCATAAGCATCAGCCCTATAGGACCCCCCCCCATGGGAGCCCAGCCCTATAGGAGCCCCCCTATAGGGCCCCCAGTACCCCCCTATGGATGCCTACACCACCCCACCAGCCCTATAGGGGGCTCAGCCAGACCCTATAACCCCCCCCCAATCACCCCGGGGCCCTATAGCCCCCATAACGCCCCCCCCCCCCCAGCCGGCTCCCTACCCGCTGCCGGCCCCTATAGCTCCCCACGCCGCGCTGGCCCCTATATGGCCCCCCCTGGCCCTATATGGCCCCCCCGGCCCTATATGGCCCCCCCCCGGGGGTATTTTTAGCCCTGACCTTTACGGGGCCGAGCCCTGCTGGGAACTGGGAGGGGGGGGGGGGGGGAACAGCGGGGCCATTTTGGGCCCCCCCAGGGCACAAAATGGGAGTTGGGGACCCCCGGGTGCCCCCCCGCCCGGGGGGGCGCCTTGTGCCCCTCCCCCACATTTTCCACCATTTTTAACCCCCCCCCCCCCATTTCCCGCCATTTTTAACGGTTTTCTTCACGTTTCCCGCCATTTTTAATGGTTTCTCCTCACATTTCCCGACATTTTTACCCCTCCCCTCACGTTTCCCGCCATTTTTAACGGTTCCCTTCAGATTTCCTTCCATTTTTAACGGTTTCCCTCACACTTTTCCCCATTTTGAATGCCCCCCTCCCATGTCCCGCCATTTTTAACGGTTTCCTCCACAATTTGCCCCATTTTTAACACCCCACCCGTGTTTCCCGCCATTTTTAACGGTTCTCCTCACATTTCCCGCTCTTTTTAACGGTCCCCACCCCATTTCCCGCCATTTTTAATGGTTTCCCTCACGTTTCTTGCCATTTTTAACGGTTTCCTCCACAATTTGCCCCATTTTTAACCCCCCCACACACATTTCCCGCCATTTTTAACGGTTTTCTTCACGTTTCCCACCATTTTTAACGGTCCTTTTCAATTTTCCTGCCATTTTTTAACGGTTTCTCCTCACATTTCCCGCCATTTTTACCCCCCCCCTCACGTTTCCCGCCATTTTTAACGGTTTCTCCTCACGTTTCCCGCCTTTTTTTAACGTTTTTCTTCATGTTTCCTGCCATTTTTAACGGTCTTTTTCAATTTTCCCGCCATTTTTACCCCCCCCCCTCAAGTTTCCCGCCATTTTTAACGGTTCTCCTCACATTTCCCGCTCTTTTTAACGGTCCCCACCCCATTTCCCGCCATTTTTAATGGTTTCCCTCACGTTTCTTGCCATTTTTAACGGTTTCCTCCACAATTTGCCCCATTTTTAACCCCCCCACACACATTTCCCGCCATTTTTAACGGTTTTCTTCACGTTTCCCACCATTTTTAACGGTCCTTTTCAATTTTCCTGCCATTTTTTAACGGTTTCTCCTCACATTTCCCGCCATTTTTACCCCCCCCCTCACGTTTCCCGCCATTTTTAACGGTTTCTCCTCACGTTTCCCGCCTTTTTTTAACGTTTTTCTTCATGTTTCCTGCCATTTTTAACGGTCTTTTTCAATTTTCCCGCCATTTTTACCCCCCCCCCTCAAGTTTCCCGCCATTTTTAACGGTTTCTCCTCACATTTCCCGCCATTTTTAACCTCCCCACAGACGTTTTCCGCCATTTTTAACGGTTTTCTTCACATTTCCCACCATTTTTAACGATTTCTCCTCACATTTCCCACCATTTTTAACGGTTTTCCTCCACAATTTGCCCCATTTTTAACACCCCCCCCCTCATTTTTCCCGCCCTTTTTAATGGTTTCTCCTCACATTTCTGCCATTTTTAACAGTTCCCCTCACATTTCTTGGCATTTTTAACTGTTTCCTTCACAATTTGCCCCATTTTTAACACCTCCCGCTCACGTTTCCCGCCCTTTTTAACGGTTTCCCTTCACATTTCTTGCCATTTTTAACGGTTTTCCTCACAATTTGCCCCATTTTTACCCCCCCCCTTCACGTTTCTCGCCATTTTTAACGGTTTTCTTCACATTTCCCGCCATTTTTAACGGTTTCTCCTCACGTTCCCCGCCATTTTTAACCTCCCCACATAAGGGGGTGAGGGGCCTATAGGGGTTTCTATAGGGTCCCCATGAGGGAGGGCCCCTAGGAGGCTGCTATAGGGTCCGTATAAGGGACTAAAGGGCGTATATGGGGTCCCTATAGGGTCCGAATAAGGAACTGAAGGGTCCCTATGGGCTTCTATAGGACCATTATGAAGGACTGAGGGTCCATATAGGGCTTCTATAGGGCCCATATAGGGAATAAGGGTTCTATAGGGGGTTCTATAGGGTCCTTTAAAAGGGACTGGGGGTTTCTATAGGGTACCATACGGCTTTCTATAGGGTCCCTATGAGGGACAACCCCCGTGAGGCTGCTATAGGGTCCCTATAGGGGTCTGAAGGGCCCCTATAGCTTCCTATAGGGGTCTCAAAGGCCCCAATAGCTTTCTATAGGGTCCCTATAGGGGTCTGAAGGCCCCCTATAGCTTCCTATAGGGTCCCTATAAGGGTCTAAAGGGCCCCTATGAGGGTTTGCAGGCCCCCTATAGCTTCCTATAGGGTCCCTATAGGGGTCTGAAGCCCCCTATAGCTTTCTATAGGGTCTATATAAGGGTCTAAAGGGCCCCTATAGATTTCTATAGGGTCTCTATAGGGGTCTGATGGGCCCCTATAAGGGTCTGAAGGCCCCCTATAGCTTCCTATAGGGTCCCTATAAGGGTCTGAAGGGCCCCTATAGCTTCCTTTAGGGCCCCTATAGGGGTCTGAAGAGTCCCTATAGGGGTCTGAAGGCCCCCTATAGCTTTCTATAGGGTCCATATAAGGGTCTAAAGGGCCCCTATAGCCTTCTGTAGGGTCCCTATGAGGGTCTGAAGGCCCCCTGTAGCTTCCTATAGGGTCCCTATAGGGATCTGAAGGGCCCCTGTGGCTTTCCATAGGGTCTCTATAGGGGTCTGAAGGGCCCCTATAAGGGTCTGAAGGCCCCCTATAGCTTTCTATAGGGTCCCTATAGGGGTCTGAAGCCCCCCTATAGCTTCCTATAGGGCCCCTATAGCCTCCTATAGCTCTAGGAGGCCGGGGCGGGTACGTACGGTCTCTATAGGGTCCCTACAGGAGCTGGGGAGGGGTCTCCAGCCGCCTTCTATAGGCTCCCCGTGACGCAGCAGCCCCTATAGGGCCCCTATAAGGCCCCATCCCCCCCCCCGCATCCCACCCCCTAATGGTTCCGCCCGCCCTCCTGGCCACGCCCCCACCGCCCAGACCACGCCCCCTCCTTCCCCAGCCACCCAATCCCAAGCCACGCCCCCTCCCCCGTGACCACGCCCCCCCTCCTCCTTAACCACGCCCCCTCCGCCCCCCCCCATCCCCTCAATGGTCCCGCCCGCCCCTCGGGGCCCCTCCTCACGCCCGGACCGTACCAAGGAGCCCTGGAGGGGGGGGATGGACCCAAACCCCCCCCCCTTTAGCAATGGCACGCTCCGGCCGAGCCTATAAAGGGCGGGCGGGGGGCGCAGTGCGGCCGCCACGTGGAGGGGGAAGCGGCGGAGCAGGGCGGCACCGCCATGGCCTCCAACGGTAGGGGGGGGGGGCCCCCAAAATCCCTCCAAACCCCCCCTAAAACACCCCTAAAACTCCCCTAAAATCCTGGGGGGGGGACCCCAAAACCACCCCCAAATCCCAAGGGGGGGGGTCCCAAAAATCTCCCCCTTTTAGAGCCGTGGGGGGGGTCCCGCAGCATCACCGGGGGGGGGTTTGCGCCCCGTTATACCCTGGGGGGGCACCTAAATTCTTCATAAATTTAGGGTTTTTAGGCGCTGTGCTGATTTTATATATTTTTTACCACAAAATTGACCGATTCCCGCGGTTTTCTGGCGTTCCCGAGCGGTTTTTTCATTGTGATGCGCGGGGGGGGGGGGGCGATGCTTCCTTTGTTCGCTTCACCCGGGGGGGGGGTTAATTGTTGGGTAATCCCTCACCGCGCGGGGTTTATTTCTCATTTCCAACCTTATTCCACCCCAATCCGCTTCATTAGGGTAAAAAATCACGATTTCGGTTAATTTCTGAGGCGATAAGAAACAAAAAGGGCGCGGTGAGTGCGGCGGGGGGGGGGCGCAAACAAAGCGCGGCGCCCTTCGGCCTCCACTCCCCGGGACCCCCAACCCAAAACCCAAAAAACACCAAAAGAAACGAGGAGAAAAAGCATTTTTGAGTTATTTTAGCTTTTATTGAGGGAATTTGGAGCCCCCCCCGCCGTGTAACGGGGCCCGGTAACGGCTCCCCCCCCCCCCCCCCCCGGCGGCCATTTTGTGGGGCGCGGCTTTTGCAGCTGCGCCACCGCCGCCATTTTAGGAGCGGGGGGCGCGCGCGGCGCATGCGCGGAGGCGCTGCCGCAGTCCCCCATCCGGGTCCCCACCCCCCAAAAACCGCCTTTTTTAACCCCCTTTTTGTCGATAAAACCCGCTTTTTGCGCTTTTAGCAGAAAGTTCGCCCCCTGTTGAAGCGTTTAGGAGGGAAAAATTTGGGTTTTAAAGGAAAAATCCTGTCAGTTTTGAGCGGGGGAAGTGAGCGAGCGGGAAAAGGAGGCGGCGAGCCGCCATTTTGGCGCGGGGGGCTTAAAAAGGAGTCAAAAATTCTCCTATTTATTGATGCATTTGAGGAATAATAAACGAATTTCAATTTTTTTCTACATATATAGGCGTGGCTTATTAATTAAGGTCTTGTTCTGGTGAAATGTAGCCGCAGGGTAATGATTTCCAGCTTCTTCCTGCTTCATAGCGTGCCATACATTGATACTTCCCCCACTCGAACAATGAAAAACTTCAAATCTCAATATATTTACCTCATGTCTCCACATATTTCAGTGTTTTTGCGTTAATTCAGCTTTTTGATGTGTAGATGCATGCGTTTAACGGCTGAATTTGATGATTTTTGAGGTGTTTTCTAATCCAAACGACCCCATATTGTATATAGGGGGTATGATTGTGTATAAACACGGTGTGTGTGAGGTAGAATATGCAAATTTTTATTTATATATTTAGTTTTATTTATATATTTAGTTATAAAGCGTGGTTGTGGCATTTTGAATGGTTAATTGTGGCTGCGTGTACGCGTGGCTTTGTTTAGCTGTTAGATAAACAATGAAAGCTATAGTTTAGTGAATTTAATTAACGTTTATTACAATATATAGATGTTTATGCATTAGGACATGCACATAATTATGTTTATAAATAATTAATGATATTTTTGGGGGCTTTTCCCTGCAGATTACAGCCAGACGGCGACGCAAAGGTACACCCCCCCCCCCATTCCCTTCTGCCTCACGTCTCCTTCAAAACACTTCCCAGAAAAGAGCCTTTTGGGGCGAATAACGGCTTTTTTGGGTTTTTCCCCCGCAGCTACGGCGCCTACCCGACCCCGCCGGGCCAGGGCTACTCGCAGCAGAGCAGCCAGCCCTACGGGCAGCAGAGCTACAGCGGCTACAGCCAGTCCGCCGACACCTCCGCCTACAGCCAGAACAGCTACAGCTCATCCTACGGCCAGACCCAGAGCAGTACGTCCCCAAAAACCCCTCTTTTTCCTTCAATTTGGGCTCCAAAACGTGGTTTTGATGGTTTTTTCCCCTTCCGGGTGTTAGAAATGGCTGAGGATTCAATAAAAAAATAGAACAGGGTGCACCGGGAGTCTCCGCTCCACCAGGACACACATCAAGCAGCTGATTTTTAAGCTCCTAGACTAATAAATATTCATTATTACTTCTAAAAAAAAATAGATTATTATAATTAGCAAACAGCTTTCTTATTTGACGCTTCACGAGGAATTAAAACATTTTTCCCCACACATCTATAGCAGCGTTAAGTTAATCTCGAAGAAGACAGGAAAAAAAACAGGCTGTAACTGTTAGAAATAGAAGTTTGGAATAACCAAAGCAAACAAATTCATAAATTTAAGGAGTATTTTCTGATAAATTGACTAAAACGAGGGGGAGACTGGGACACATCTGTGGTTCGAGAATTAAATTGCCAGTGCAGGCAGGATTCAAACCGAATTCTTTATGGACACGAATTGTTAACACATTCTCCTTTTTTGGGTCCAAAACGTGTTTTTGATGTTTTTTTTTCTCCTTCCAGGCTACAGCACCCAGTCCACCCCTCAAGCCTACGGCAGCACCGGCGGCTACGGCAGCAGCCAAACCTCGCAGACCTCCTACGGGCAGCCCTCCTCCTACCCCAGCTACTCCCAGCCGCCGGCCGCCAGCTCCTCCACCGGCAGGTAACCCCCTCGTATCCCCATTTCCCCCCTCAAAACATGAAATTTTGGGTCCGAAAGTGCTTTTTCTGGCAGTTATGGGAGCAGCTCGCAGAGCTCGAGCTACGGCCAGCCCCCCAGCAGCGGTTACGGGCAGCAGTCGAGCTACAGCAGCCAGCAGCAGAGCTACAACCAGCAGTCCTCCTACAACCCCCCGCAGAGCTACAGCCAGCAGAGCCAGTACAGCAGCGGCAGCGGCAGCGGTGGTGGATGTGAGCCCCAAAAAACCCCTTTTTTTGGCCTTTTTCTATCCATATTTTTAAATTTTAAGTCTCTTTCTATCCACATTTTCAAGTTTTAAGCCTCTTTCTATCCATATTTTTCTCTTCTCAAGCTCTTTCTGTCCTTATTCATGATTTTTCTGCCTCCTTCTACCCTTAACTTTTGAATTTTCAGTCTTTTTGTCCTTAGTTTTTGGATTTTCAGCCTCTTTATATCCTTGTTTTTTGATTTTTAGCCTCTTTACATCCTAATTATTTTATTTTCAGCCCCTTTTTGTCCTTACTTTTGAATTTCCAGCCTCTTAGCGTTCTTATTTTTGAATTTTCAGCCTCTTTGTATCCTTATTTTCGATTTTTTAGGTTCTTTATATTCTAATTTTTCAGTTTTTAGGTTCTTCATATTCTAGTTTTTTAGTTTTTAGGTTCTTTATATTCTAATTTTTTAGTTTTTAGGTTCTTTATATTCTAATTTTTTAGTTTTTTGGCCTTTTTCTATCCATATTTTTAAATTCTAAGCCTCTTTCTATCCATATTTTTCCGTTCTCAACCTCTTCCTCTCCATACTTTTCTCTTCTCTACCTCCTTCTGTCCTTATTCATGATTTTTCTGCCTCCTTCTATCCTTAACTTTTGAATTTTCAGTCTTTTTCTACTTAGTTTTGGATTTTCAACCTCTTTATATCCTTGTTTTTTGATTTTTAGCCTCTTTACATCCTAATTATTTTATTTTCAGGCCCTTTCTGTCCTTACTTTTTAGTTTCCAGCCTCTTAGCGTTCTTATTTTCAAATTTTCAGCCTCTTTATATTCTTATTTTCGATTTTTTAGGTTCTTTATATTCTATTTTTTTAGTTTTTAGGTTCTTTATATTCTCATTTTTTAGTTTTTAGGTTCTTTATATTCTAATTTTTAAATTTTTTGGCCTTTTTCTATCCATATTTTTAAATTCTAAGCCTCTTCCTATCCATATTTTTCTCTTCTCTACCTCTTTCTGTCCTTACTCATGATTTTTCTGCCTTCTTCTATCCTTAACTTTTGAATTTTCACTCTTTTTCTCCTTAGTTTTGGATTTTCACCCTCTTTATATCCTTGTTTTTTGATTTTTAGCCTCTTTATTCCTAATTATTTAGCCTCTTTATTCCTAATTACATCCTAATTATTTTATTTTCAGCCCCTTTCTGTCCTTACTTTTGAATTTCCAGCCTCGTAGCGTTCTTATTTTCAAATTTTCAGCCTCTTTGTATCCTTATTTTTAATTTTTTAGGTTCTTTATATTCTAATTTTTTAGTTTTTAGGTTCTTTATATTCTAATTTTTTAGATTTTAGTTTTTTTATATTCTAATTTTTTAGTTTTTAGGTTCTTTATATTCTAATTTTTAATTTTTTTGGCCTTTTTCTATCCATATTTTTGACTTCTAAGCCTCTTCCTATCCACATTTTTCCGTTCTCAACCTCTTCCTCTCCATATTTTTCTCTTCTCTACCTCTTTCTGTCCTTATTCATGAATTTTCTGCCTCCTTCTATCCTTAACTTCTGAATTTTCAGTCTTTTTGTCCTTAATTTTGGATTTTCAGCCTCTTTATATCCTTGTTTTTTGATTTTTAGCCTCTTTACATCCTAATTATTTTATTTTCAGGCCCTTTTTGTCTTTACTTTTGAATTTCCAGCCTCTTAGCGTTCTTATTTTTGAATTTTCAGCCTCTTTGTATCCTTATTTTCGATTTTTTAGGCTCTTTATATTCTAATTTTTTAGTTTTTAGGTTCTTTATATTCTAATTTTTAATTTTTTTGGCCTTTTTCTATCCATATTTTTGACTTCTAAGCCTCTTCCTATCCACATTTTTCCGTTCTCAACCTCTTCCTCTCCATATTTTTCTCTTCTCTACCTCCTTCTGTCCTTATTCATGAATTTTCTGCCTTCTTCTATCCTTAACTTTTGAATTTTCAGTCTTTTTGTCCTTAGTTTTGGATTTTCAGCCTCTTTATATCCTTGTTTTTTGATTTTTAGCCTCTTTATTCCTAATTATTTAGCCTCTTAATTCCTAATTACATTCTAATTATTTTATTTTCAGCCCCTTTCTGTCCTTCCTTTTGAATTTCCAGCCTCTTAGCGTTCTTATTTTTGAATTTTCAGCCTCTTTGTATCCTTATTTTCAATTTTTTAGGTTCTTTATATTCTAAGTTTTTAGTTTTTAGGTTCTTCATATTCTAATTTTTAAATTTTTAGCTCTTTGATATATTTTTTTTTGCATTTTCATTCTCTTTATATCTTTATATTTCAATTTCCAGCCATTAAATGTTCTTATTTTTTAACTTTCAGCCTCTTTCCATCCTTATTTTCAAATTTTCAGCCTTTTTCTTTCCTTATTTTTGATTTTCCACCCTCCTCACATCCTGACTTTTTAATTTTTAGCCTTTTTATATCCTTACTTTTTAATTTTCAGCCCCTTTATGTATTTCTTCTTGGATTTCCAGCCTCTTTCTATCTTTATTTTTAAGTTTTTGGCCTTTTTCTATTCTCATTTTTGAGTTTTCAGCCTCTTTGCATCCTTATTTTTTAATTTTTGGCTTCTTTATATTCTAATTTTTGAATTTCCAGCCTCTTTTTATCCTTATTTCTGCATTTCCAGTCTCTTTACATCCTTACTTCTTGATTTTTTGACCTCTTTGTATTCTAATTTTTGAATTTTCACCCTATTTTATCCTTATTTTTGGATTTTCAGCCTCTTTTTATCTTTATTTTAGAATTTTCAGCCTCTTTTAATCCCTTTTTTTGAATTTTAATCCTCTTTACATTCTTGTTTTTTTATTTCTGGCTTCTTTATGTCCTTATTTTTGATTTCCAGCCTCTTTCTGTCCTTATTTTTGAATTCTCATCCTCTTTTTATCCATATTTTCAGATTTCCAGTCTCTTTCTCTCCTTACTTTTAGATTTCCAGCCTCTTCCTACCTCATTTTTGATTTTTCATCCTCTTTCTATCCTTATTTTTGAACTTTCAGCCTCTTTTTATCCTTATTTTTGGATTTCCAACCTCTTTTTATCCATATTTTTTGGATTTCCAGTCTTTTTTTCTCCTTATTTTTGGATTTCCATCCTTTTTACACCCTTATTTTTGAATTTTCAGCCTCTTTTTATCCTTATTTTTGCATTTCCAGCCTTTTTTATCCATATTTTTCAGATTTTTAGTCTCTTTGTCTTCTTATTTTTGAATTTCCATCCTTTCTCTCATTATTTTTGAACTTTCAGCCTCTTTCTTTCCTTATTTTTGAATTCCCCGCCTCTTTTTATCCATATTTTTTGAATTTCCAGTCTCTTTCTCTCCTTATTTTTGCATTTCCAGCCTCTTTCTATCCTTATTTTTGGATTTCCAACCTCTTTTTATCCATATTTTTCAGATTTCCAGTCTTTTTTCTCCTTATTTTTGGATTTCCATCCTTTTTACACCCTTATTTTTGAATTTTCAGCCTCTTTTTGTCCTTATTTTTGCATTTCCAGCCTTTTTTTATCCATATTTCTCAGTTTTTTAGTCTGTTTCTCTCCTTATTTTTGAATTTCCACCCTCTTTATGTCCTTATTTTTGAATTCTCATCCTCTTTTTATCCATATTTTTCAGATTTTAGTGTTTTTTTCTCCTTATTTTTGAATTTCCATCCTTTTTACTCCTTTATTTTTTTATTTCCATCCTTTTTCCACCCTTTTTTTCCGCCTTTCCACCCTCTTCCCACCCTTCCTTTCAATTCTTCACCCCCTTCCTCTCCCCTTTTTCCATCCTCACTTTCTTTTTTTCCCTTTTTTCTCATTTTCCCCCTTTTTTTCCCCTTCCAGCCAGCAGCTACGGCCAGGAGCAGTCGTCCATGAGCGGCGGCGGCGGCGGTGGCTACCAGGAGCAGAGCGGTGGCTACGGAGGGGGCCAGCAGGAGCGCAGCCGCGGCCGGGGGGGCTACGGCCGGGGGGGCTACGACCGTGGGGGCCGTGGGAGCCGCGGAGGCCGAGGAGGCAACCTGGGGTAGGTTTCCTGGGGCTTTTTCGGGGGAAATTTGGGGAAAAAAACAGCCTAGGGGGGAAAAATTTAAAAAAATTAAGGGAGAGAGAATGATTTTGGGGGGTTTTCCCTCAAAAAAACCAGCTAGATTTTAAGCAAAACGAGCGTAAAAATGCCCCGAAAGCTTGAAAAGGTTTTAAAGGGGGGCGCACGGAGCGGTAAGAGCCCCCGCCTGGCAAAACGGGGGGAAAAAGGGTGTTTTTGGGGAAAATATTCAGCAAACCTGGTTGCGAAAGGTCGCTCGTAGCCTCTCTGGTGCCTGTCACGGTGGGGGCACGTGCCCCGGGTTTAAAAAGGAAAAAAAGAGTTAAAAGAGTAAAAATGGTTTGTTTTGAGGTCACTGCAGAAAAAAACAAACAAAAATGGCGAATTTTGGGTGTTTTGGAAACTTTTTAATGCTGATTTCTGGGTGAGACTTGGAGTCGAGTGTCTCGGTGGTGTCCCGGTGCACGAAGGGAGGAGGATTTGTAAAGAAAAAAAGACAAAAAAACGATGGTTGATGTAAAAAACTGAAGGTTTTGGGTTTGCGCATGTGTCCCTGCCACGTGGTTTTGGGCTAAAAAGCGGCGCTTTTGGGGCGGAAAAGGTGAGTATTGGCGGGGGCGAGCCGCGTTTTGCTTGTTTTTTGTCTTGCCGCTGCTGTTGTGCCTGTTAACAAACTCTGCGTTTTGTGTGCTGCAGGTGTGAAAGGCAGCGAAACTTTCGCAATTCTCCGCCTTTTTCCGCAGTTTTGGGGTTAAAAATGGCAGAAAAGGGGAAAAATTAGCAAAAAAAACGCAGAAAGGGACAAAAATTGAAGAGAAAGGAAAAGGGGAGGGGGGAACGTCCTGGTGGGCTCAGCTTGGAAGCAGGGGGGAGATAAACCCAAAACCCCCCAAATTGGGCGAAAATCTTGGAGATTTTTTTTAATAAGGACAGAAAGCTGAAAATAACGATTTTTGGAGTGGCGAAAAAGCCGGGGTTTTCACTTTTTTTTGCCCCCCCCCCCCCCCTACTTGGCCGGAGAAAAAAAAAGCCCGGCTGCTGCGTGGAGGAACGACGCCGGCGGACGGAGCCCCCCGAAAAGCGGGGAGGGGGCTTGAGGAAGGAGGAAAACTACTCAAAAGGCGCTGGTTTTACCCCGAAACGAGCCCCGTTTTTTTTTTCCTAAATCCCGGGAATTAAAAAAGGCCAAAAAAAACCCTAAAAAATTAAAAAAAAAAAGCTTCATTATCTTCTAATTTATCTCCTCAGCGGTGGTGAGCGTGGTGGCTTCAATAAATTTGGTGGTAAGTCGCAAGAGTTCAGCATTTGAACCCAAAAAATGCACAGAATGCTACTAAAAAAAAAGTGTATTTTGATGTTTTGGCTAGTTTTTTAACCCCTTTTCTCCGCAAACAGCGCGGGGGCCGGGCGTTTTGGGTTGAAAAAGTCCCAAAAAAGTGCTCCCCCCCTGTCGGGAATGCCGCGGCAAAAGGAGCGCCGGCCGGAGACGACGTTTAGCAGGCTGCGTCTTGGGTGTAAAAGTGTCTTTTTTGGGCAAAAAATAACCAAACAAACCCCACGGTCGAGCGTGTGTGCTAAAAAAGCAGAAACGGGGGAAAAAAAGACAACTCTTGGCTTACAAAAAATGGTGTTTTTTTGGGGTTGAACGAGCTGGTTTTCAGCAAAAAAAAAAAAACGGTTGCATGTGGTTTTAAAAAAAAAAGCCAAAAAAATAAGGTTTGGTGCGTGGTTCTGGGGCAAAAACCTACGAAAACCCGCAATTTTGGTGCAAAGTGCCGGTGACCTGAGGTTGATTTAAAAAAAAAACACACGTAAAATGGTCTAATTGACATTTTTCCCCCCAAAAACGGGGAGCGGTGAGGTGGTGAGCGCTGCAGTGTACCGATAAAAAAAAAGCGTGTCTTGGTTTTACCGATTCTGAGAGTTTTCGCACCGGTTTTGGAGGGGTTTGCTGAACCTTGGTGTTGCTGGTGGTGCTTTTAAAGGCGACAAAATTCTCAAAAAAAGCGTGTTTTCACCAAAAGTGGGAAAAAAAAATTCAACCCCGGGGGCGGCGAGCCGTCGCGCCTCGGTTTTGGGGCCTCCGTTTCGAGGGCGAGCGACGTGAAAAAAAAAAAAGCGGTTCCGGGGACCAAAAAAAGCGGTTTTTCGCCCCAAAACGGGGCTGGGGGCGAAGGGGGGGGGTGGAAAATGAGATTTTTCGGTGGTTTTTGAACCGATTTCGGGGGGTTTTGGGGTGGGGGTGGTCGGGTGCTTCCCCCGGCCCCCCCCTCGTGGCTAATTAACGCTTTGGTTTTTAATTTTTGCATGTGCTGAAAGGACCCCGGGACCAAGGGCCGAGGCACGATCCTGGTAACGAGCTCGCTAATTAGGGGAAGGGGCTAATTAAGCTGAATTTGGGGGGAAAAGGGGCTAATTAGGGGCTAATTAGCGGCTAGTTAGGCCGTTAGAAGTCAAAAGATGGAAGAATTGAAGGGCTGGTGGGCTAATTAAGGGGGTTGAGTTGATTAAGGTGATTAATTAAGGGTCTGTTGAGGTTACTGAGGGTCTAACGAGGCTAATTAAGGGTCTAATTAGGCTAATTAAGGGAAGGGGGCTAATGAGGATGCAAGTTGGGGAGAAAAGTGGCTAATTTGGGGCTGATGAGGCTGTTAGAAGTTGAAGTATTCAAGTTTTTAAGGGGTGGTGGGCTAATTAATGGGGAGGAGTTAATTAGGAAGGTTAATTAAGGGTCTAACGAGGCTAATTAAGGGAAGGGGGGCTAATGAGGCTGCAAATTGGGGAGAAAAGGGGTTAATTTGGGGGTAACCATGCTGTTAGGAGTTAAAGGGTTCAAGATTTTGAGGGGTAGTGGGCTAATTAATGATGTTGAGTTAATTAGGAAGGTTAATTAAGGGTCTAACGAGGCTAATTAAGGGAAGGGGGGCTAACGAGGCTACAAATTGGGGGAAAAAGGGACTAATTGGGGGGCGACGAGGCTGTTAAGGGGTTAACATTCTTAAGGGATGGCGCGCTAATTAAGAGGAACGGGTTAACGAGGTTAAGGGAAGGCTAATTAAGGCTCTGGGGTTAATTAAGGCCCTAACGAGGCTATTAACGGGGTTAACGAGAGGCTAGCCTCGGATATGACTCGCGGGGTTAATGAGCTCACGAGGCCGCCCGGCTTCCTAACGAGTGACCGTGGAGGGGCGTGGGGAGGTAATTAACGAGGCGGCGGCGCTAACAAGCGGCGGGGCTAATTAGCGGCGGCGCTAACGAGCTTCCCTCCCCCGGGGCAGGCGAGCAGGATAACTCGGACAACAACACCATCTTCGTGCAGGGGCTGGGTGAGAACGTCACCATCGAGTCGGTGGCCGACTACTTCAAGCAGATCGGGATCATTAAGGTGAGCTTGGCGTGTTCTTAGCGTGTCCTTAGCGTGTTCTTAGCATGTTCAGCCCCTTCTTAGCATGTTGAGGCGTGTTTCCAGCAAGACATTTAGTCTTCAGGCTGATAGGACAGGGTCATCCATGAAATATGTACACATACCTGTAATATATCACAATTTTTAGCGCGTTCTTGGCATGTTTTAGCGTGTTCTTAGCGTGTTCAGCCCCTTCTTAGCATGTTGAGGCATGTTTCCAGCAAGACATTTAATCTTCAGGCTGATAGGATGGGATCATCCATGAAATATTTTCACATGCCTGTAATATATCCCGATTCTTAGTGTGTTCTTGGCATGTTTTAGCATGTTCTTAGCATGTTCAGCCCATCCTTAGCATTTTCTTAGCGTGTTGAGGCGTGTTTCCAGCAAGTCATTTAGTCTTCTGGCTGATAGGATGGGATCATCCATGAAATATGTGCACATGACTGTAATATATCACGATTCTTAGCGTGTTCTTGGCATGTTTTAGTATGTCCTTAGCATGTTCTTAGCATGTTAAACCATCTTTAGCATGTTCACACCTCATCCATCCTCAACACATAACCCCACATCCTTAGCATGTCCTCAAAACATTTCACCCCAGCCCACCACCCCATGTTCTTAGCATGTTGCTAGCGTGTTCTTAGTATGTTTTAACATGTCTTCAGCATGTTCTTAGCATGTTCAACCACCTTTAGCATATTTTTAGCGTGTTCACACCTTCCATCCTCAGCACATCACCGCACATCCTTAGCGTGTCCTCAAACATTTCACCCCAGCCCACCACCCCGTGTCCTTAGCGTGTCCTTAGGGTGTACTTAGCATGTTTTGGCATGTTCTTAGCATGTTAAACCACCTTTAGCATGTTTTAGCGTGTTCATACTAATCCATCCTCAGCACATCACCCCACATCCTTAGCGTGTCCTCAAACATTTCACCCCAGCCCACCACCCCACGTCCTTAACATGTCCTTAGCGTGTCCTTAGCATGTTTTTAGCATGTTCAACCACCTTTAGGATGTTCTTAGCACATTAACACCAATCCATTATCAACACATAACCCCACATCCTTAGCATGTCCTCTAACATTTCACCTCAGCCCACCACCCCACGTCCTTAGCATGTCCTTAGTGTGTCCTTAGCATGTTCTTAGCATGTTAAACTGTTGTTAGCATGTTAACACTGATCCATCCTCCACACATCACCGCACATCCTTAGCGTGTCCTCAAACATTTCACCCCAGCCCGCCACCCCACATCCTTAGCATGCCCTTAACATGTCCTTAGCGTGTCCTTAGCATGTCCTTAGCGTGTCCTCCCCCGCAGACCAACAAGAAGACGGGGCAGCCCATGATCAACCTCTACACGGACCGCGAGACCGGCAAGCTGAAGGGGGAGGCCACGGTCTCCTTCGACGACCCCCCCTCGGCCAAGGCCGCCATCGACTGGTTCGACGGTAGGACCCCCCAAAAAAAAGATGAATAAACCCACCCCCCCCCCTCCTCCTTTTGGGCTAAAAACCGCCTTTTTCAGGCAAAGAGTTCTCCGGCAACCCCATCAAGGTTTCCTTCGCCACCCGCCGCGCCGACTTCAACCGCGGCGGCGGCGGCGGCCGGGGCGGCCGCGGCCGAGGAGGTGAGCCCCAAACCACCCCCTAAAACCCCCCGGATGACCCAAAATCGCCTTTTTTTACCCCAAAACCCCTTTCCCGACAGGTCCCATGGGGCGAGGAGGCTTCGGGGGCGGCAACAGCGGCTCGGGAGGCGGCAACCGCGGCGGCTTCCCCAGCGGCGGCGGCGGCCAGCAGCGAGCCGGGGACTGGAAATGCCCCAACCCGTGAGTGCGATCCAAACTGGGATGAACTGGGAAGGACTGGGAGAGGTGTTCCCAGGGGCTGATGACGTCATCAACCCTTTTTAGGGCGTGCGAAAACATGAATTTCTCCTGGCGCAACGAATGCAACCAGTGCAAGGCCCCCAAACCCGACGGCCCCGGCGCCCCCCACATGGGAGGAGGGGGCAAATACCCCGGCGGCGGCCGCGGTGGGAACCACATGGGTGAGTCCCCGACCTCCTTTTTGGGTTAAATTCCGGCTTTTTTGGGTCGGTTAAGACGTTTTTTGGTCCTGCAGGAGGAGGAGGAGGATTCGGAGAGGAGCGGCGCGGGGGGAGAGGAGGATTCGAGCGCGGCGGCTTCCGAGGGGGGCGCGGAGGAGAGCGGGGAGGATTCCGAGGGGGGCGAGGGGGAGACCGAGGGGGCTTCGGGCCCGGCAAGATGGACTCCAGGTGAGGCCTAATTAACCTAATTAGCGCTAACGAGGGCTTCGTTAAGGCCCGGAACCTTAACGAGGGTTTCGTTAGCCGTGTTAACTCTGAAACCTAATGATGACCCCGTTAACCCTGGATCCTACTGAGGTCCTTGTTAACTCTGGCCCCTAACGATGTCCTCGTTAACCTAATTAACACGAGGGTCTCATTAAGCCCCGGAACCCTAACGAGGGTCTCATTAACCCCGTTAACTCTGAAACCTAATGATGGCCCCGTTAACCCTGGACCCTACTGATGTCCTTGTTAACTACTGATGTCCTCGTTAACTCTGGCCCCTAACGATGTCCTCGAAAAGCTAATTAACACTAACAAGGGTCTCGTTAAGCCCCAGAACCCTAATGAGGGTCTCATTAACCCTGTTAACTCTGAAACCTAATGATGGCCCCGTTAACCCTGGACCCTACTGATGTCCTTGTTAACTAACGATGTCCTCGTTAACTCTGGCCCCTAACGATGTCCTCGTTAACCTAATTAACACTAACGAGGGTCTCATTAAGCCCCTGGAACCCTAATGGGGGTCTTGTTAACCCCGTTAACTCTGAAACCTAATGATGTTCCCGTTAACTACTGATAACCCCATTAACGGTGGACCCTACTGACGTCCTCGTTAACTCCGGCCCCTAACAATGTCCTCATTAACCTAATTAGCGCTAACGGGGGCCTCGTTAAGGCCCGGAACCTTAACGAGGGTTTCGTTAAGCCCTGTTAACTCTGAAACCTAATGGTGTTCCCGTTAACTTTGACCCCTAATGATGTCCTCGTTAACTCTGGCCCCTAACGATGTCCTCATTAACCTAATTAACGCTAACGAGGGTCTCATTAAGCCCCCGGAACCCTAATGAGGGTCTCATTAACCCCGTTAACTCTGAAACCTAATGATGGCCGCGTTAACCCTGGACCCTACTGATGTCCTTGTTAACTAATGATGTCCTCGTTAACTCTGGCCCCTAACGATGTCCTCGAAAAGCTAATTAACACTAACGAGGGTCTTGTTAAGTCCTGGAACCCTAATGAGGGTCTCATTAACCCCGTTAACTCTGAAACCTAATGATGGCCGCGTTAACCCTGGACCCTACTGATGTCCTTGTTAACTAATGATGTCCTCGTTAACTCTGGCCCCTAACGATGTCCTCGTTAACCTAATTAACACTAACGAGGGTCTTGTTAAGTCCTGGAACCCTAATGAGGGTCTCATTAAGCCCGTTAACTCTGAAACCTAATGGTGTTCCCGTTAACTCTGACCCCTAATGATGTCCTCGTTAACTCTGGCCCCTAACGATGTCCTCGTTACCCTAATTAACGCTAACGAGGGTCTCATTAAGCCCCTGGAACCCTAATGAGGGTCTTGTTAACCCCGTTAACTCTGAAACCTAATGATGGCCCCGTTAACCCTGGACCCTACTGATGTCCTTGTTAACTAACGATGTCCTCGTTAACTCTGGCCCCTAACGATGTCCTCGAAAAGCTAATTAACACTAACGAGGGTCTCGTTAAGCCCCAGACCCCTAATGAGGGTCTTGTTAACCCCGTTAACTCTGAAAACTAATGATGGCCCCGTTAACCCTGGACCCTACTGATGTCCTTGTTAACTAATGATGTCCTCGTTAACTCTGGCCCCTAATGATGTCCTCATTAACCTAATTAACACTAACGAGGGCCTCGTTAAGCCCCAGAACCCTAACGAGGGTCTCATTAACCCTGTTAACTCTGAAACCTAATGATGTTCCCGTTAACTACTGATAACCCCATTAACGGTGGACCCTACTGACATCCTCGTTAACTCTGGCCCCTAACGATGTCCTCGTTAACCTAATTAACGCTAACAAGGGCCTCGTTAAGCCCCGGAACCCTAACGAGGGTCTCATTAACCCCGTTAACTCTGAAACCTAATGATGGCCCCGTTAACCCTGGACCCTACTGATGTCCTTGTTAACTAATGATGTCCTCGTTAACTCTGGCCCCTAACGATGTCCTCGTTAACCTAATTAACGCTAACAAGGGCCTCGTTAAGCCCCGGAACCCTAACGAGGGTCTCATTAACCCCGTTAACTCTGAAACCTAATGATGGCCCCGTTAACCCTGGACCCTACTGATGTCCTTGTTAACTAATGATGTCCTCGTTAACTCTGGCCCCTAACGATGTCCTCATTAACCTAATTAACACTAACGAGGGCCTCGTTAAGCCCCGGAACCCTAACGAGGGTCTCATTAACCCCGTTAACTCTGAAAACTAATGATGGCCCCGTTAATTACTGATGTTCCCGTTAACTCCGACCCCTAACGATGTCCCAATTAACCCTGACCCCTAATGAAGCCCTCGTTAACCCTGACCCCTAACGACCTCGTTAACCCCAACCCTCATTAACCCCGGCCCCTAATGAAGCCCTCATTAACCCCAACTCCTAACGAAGCCCTCGTTAACCCTGACCTCTAACGACCTCATTGATCCCTAATGACCTCGTTGACCCCAACCCTCATTAACCCCGACCCCTAACGAAGCCCTTGTTAACCCTGACCCTCATTAACCCCAACCCTCGTTAACGCTGACCCCTAACGATGTCCTAATTAACCCCAACCCCTAACGAAGTCCTCGTTAACCCCGACCCCTAACAACCTCATTGACCCCAACCCTCATTAACCCTGTCCCCTAACGAAGCCCTCGTTAACCCTGACCCCTAATGACCTCATTAACCCCAACCCTCATTAACCCCGACCCTTGTTAACACTGACCCCTAATGACGTCCTAATTAACCCCAACCCCTAACGAAGTCCCAATTAACCCCGACCCCTAACGACCTCATTGATCCCTAATCACCTCGTTGACCCCGACCCCTAACGACCTCATTAACCCCAACCCTCGTTAACCCTGACCCCTAACGATGTCCTAATTAACCCTGACCCCTAATGACCTCAGTGACCCCTAATGACCTCGGTGACCCCAACCCTCATTAACCCTGACCCCTAATGATGTCCTAATTAACCCCAACCCCTAACGAAGCCCTCGTTAACCCTGACCCCTAACGACCTCATTAACCCCAACCCTCATTAACCCTTACCCCAACGACATCCCAATCACCCCACCCCCTAACCAACCCCCCCTTACCCCAAATCAACCCCCCTTACCCCTAATTAACCCCTAATTACCCCCTAATTAGCCCTAACGAGCTTCCTCTCTCCCCAGGGGCGACCACCGGCAGGACCGCCGCGAGAGGCCCTATTGACCCCTTGGCCCCGCCCCCTCCGCCATTTTTTACTCCAAGCCCCGCCCCCTCGGGGCCTTGGCCCCGCCCCCTGGGGCCTTGGCTCCGCCCACCTGGGCCTTGGCTCCGCCCCCTCGCGGCGCTGGCCCCGCCCCTCGAGGCGCTGGCCCCGCCCCCCGGAGCCTCGGCCCCGCCCCCTCCCTGCTTTTAACCCTTTCCTCCCCCGAGCCCAATTAAAAGCGCGTCGGGGGCTGACGAAGGCTCGTTAATTAATGGGGGGAGGGGTGTTAATTAAGGGGGGGGAGGGGCCCTTAATTAGCGCTTCCGGCCCCGCCCCTCGTTAGGGTCTGCTCGTTAAGGGCCCCGGGGTGGGGCCCGGCCCCGCTTCCGGCCCCGCTGAGTCAGGCGGGGGGAGGGGAGGGGGGGCCCTATAGGGGGTGGGGGGGGGCCCTATAGGGGGTGTGGGGACCCTATAGGATGGGGGGGGGGGCCCTATAGGGGATGTGGGAGCCCTATAGGGGGTGGGGGGACCCTATAGGGGGTATAGGATCCTATAGGGGGTGTGGGGGGCATATAGGGGGTAGAGGGACCTTATAGGGTGGGGGGGGGGGGGCTATAGGGGGTCTAGGGACCCTATAGAGGGTATGGGATCCTATAGGGGATGTGGGAGCCCTATAGGGGGTGGGGGGTCCCTATAGGGTGTGGGGGGGCCTTATAGGGGGTATGGGGACCCTATAGGGGGTGGGGGGACCCTATAAAGAGAGAAATCCTATAAGGGAGGGGGAAATCCTATAGGGGGTGGGGGGATCCTATAGGGTGTGGGGGGGGGGCTATAGGGGGTCTAGGGACCCTATAGAGGGTATGGGATCCTATAGGGGATGTGGGAGCCCTATAGGGGGTGGGGGGGCCTTATAGGGGGTATGGGGACACTATAGGGGGAGGGGGGATCCTATAGGGGGTGGGGGGACCCTATAGAGGGTATGGGATCCTATAGGGGGTGGGGAGGTCCCTATAGGAGGTATGGGACCCTATAAGGGGTGGGGGGTCCTATAGGGGGTGTGGGGACCCTATAGGGAGAGAAATCCTACAAGGGAGGGGGAAATCCTATAGGGGGTGGGGGGACCCTATAGGGGATGTGGGACCCTATAGGGGTGGGGGGACCCTATAGGGGGTAGGGGGACCCTATAAGGGGTGTGGGGACCCTATAGGGGGAGAGATCCTGTAAGGGAGGGGGAATCCTATAGGGGGCTTGGGGGGGACCCTATAGGGGTCGCGGGGACTCTATAGGGGGAGAGATCCTATAAGGGACGGGGAAATCCTATAGGGGGTGTTCCTGTAAGGGAGGGGGAGTCCTATAGGGGGTGGGGGACCCTATAGGGAGAGAAACCCTATAGGGGGCAGGGGGGAATCCTATAGGGGGTGTAGGGGCCATACAATAGGATGGGGGACCCTATGGGGGGAAATCCTATAAAGGAGGGGGAACCCTATAGGGGAAAGAACTATAAGGGAGGGGGTTCCTATAGGGGGCGGGGGGCCCTATAAGGGCGGGAGGGTTCTGGGGGGACACCGCTGCACCCCTATAGGGCAGAGGGGGGGCTGTGGGGTGGGCTGGGCGCTGGAGGGAGGCGCCGACCCTATAAAACACCCTATAGGGGGGCCCTGACCCTATAGGGGGGTCCTGACCCCTATAGGGGTGCCCTGACCCTATAGAGGGGTCCTGACCCTATAGGGGGGCCCTGACCCTATAGGCGACGACCCCACAGCCCCTTCCTGACCCCCAAACACGGCCCTGACCCTATAATAAGGCGCCGACCCTATAGAAACCCCCCTATAGGGCCCCTATAGGGCCCCATTAACCCCTATGGGGCCGCCGAGGGGGCGTGGCTACGAGGGAGGAGGCGTGGCCACAGTGGGAGGGGGCGTGGCCTCGCTGCCAGCTGGTAGAATGGGGAGGGGGCGTGGCCAGGTGGGAGGGGGCGTGGCCAAAAAAGGGGAGGGCCCAATCACGCCAGGTATGCGGATGGGGGTGGGCGTGGCCGGCAGGAATGTGGGCGTGGCCTGTCGGGAGGGCGTGGCTATAAATAGGGGTGGGCGTGGCCAGGAGCCGGCAGGTGCCGGCGGCGCGGCCACGGCGCCATGGGGGGGGGGCAGGGCCCGGGCTGTCGCCGATCGCGTCCCTGTCGCCGACACGGGGCCTGTCGCCGACTCTGTCGCTGTCGCTGGGCTCGGCCCGGCCTCCTGCTGGCGGTGCTGCTGCTGCTGGGGGCGCCCGGTGAGGGGAGAAAGGGGAAAAAAGAGGGAAAAAAGGGGGAAAAAGGGGGGAAAAGGGGGGGAAAAAAGGGCGGGAGCGTGAGGAGAGGGGGGGTGGGGGAGATTTGGGGGGTTCTGAGGGGATTTGGGGGAATTTGGGGGATTTAGGGAAATTGTGAGGGGATTTGGGGGGTTATTGGGGTTTTGAGGGGTTATGGGGTGTTTGTGAGGGAAAAAAGGGGGTTTTGGGGGGATTTGTGACAGGATTTGGGGTGTTTGTGAGGGGATTTTGGGGGTTTTGAGGGGATATAGGGAAATTGTGAGGGGATTTGGGGGGATATTGGGGTTTTTAAGTTTATATAAGGGGGTTTTGAGGGGTTACGGGGTGTTTGTGAGGGGAAAAAGGGGGTTTGGGGGGGATTTGTGACAGGATTTGGGGTGTTTGTGAGGGGATTTTGGGGTTCTGAGGGGATTTAGGGAAAGTGTGAGGGGATTTGGGGTGTTATTGGGGTTTTAAAGTGTATATAAGGGGGTTTTGAGGAGTTTTAGGGGGAATTGTGACAGGATTTGGGATGTTTGTGAGGGAATTTAGGGGGTTCTGAGGGGATTTGGGGGATTCTGAGGGGATTTGGGGTGTTATTGGGGTTTTAAAGTGTATATAAGGGGGTTTTGAGGGGTTTTGGGGGGAATTGTGACAGGATTTGGGGTGTTATTGGGGTTTTTAAGTTTATAGGAGGGGTTTTTGAGGGGTTATGGGGTGTTTGTGAGGGGAAAAAGGGGGATTTGGGGGGGATTTGTGACAGGATTTGGGGTGTTTGTGAGGGGATTTGGGGGGTTCTGAGGGGATTTGGGGTGTTATTGGGTTTTTAAGTGTATATAAGGGGGTTTTGAGGAGTTTTAGGGGGAATTGTGACAGGATTTGGGGTGTTATTGGGGTTTTTAAGTTTATAGGAGGGGGTTTTGAGGGGTTATGGGGTGTTTATGAGGGAAAAAAGGGGGTTTTGGGGGGATTTGTGACAGGATTTGGGGGGTTTGTGAGGGGATTTGGGGTGTTATTGGGGTTTTAAGATGTATATAAGGGGGTTTTGAGGGGTTACGGGGGATTGTGACAGGATTTGGGGTCTTTGTGAGGGAATTTAGGGGATTCTGAGGGGATTTGGGGTGTTTTTGGGGATTTTAAGTGTATAGAAGGGGGTTTTGAGGAGTTTTAGGGGGAATTGTGACAGGATTTGGGGCGTTATTGGGGTTTTAAGTTTATATAAGGGAGTTTTGAGGGGTTATGGGGTGTTTGTGAGGGAAAAAAGGGGGTTTTGGGGGGAATTGTGACAGGATTTGGGGTGTTTGTGAGGGGATTTGGGGGGTTCTGAGGGGATTTGGGTGTTACTGGGGTTTTTAAGTTTATATAAGGGGGGTTTTGAGGGGTTATGGGGTGTTTATGAGGGAAAAAAGGGGGTTTTGGGGGTTTTGGGGGGAATTCTGACAGGATTTGGGGTGTTTGTGAGGGGATTTTGGGGGTTTTGAGGGGATATAGGGAAATTGTGAGGGGATTTGGGGTGTTATTGGGGTTTTAAAGTGTATATAAGGGGGTTTTGAGGGGTTTTGGGGGGAATTGTGACAGGATTTGGGGTGTTTGTGAGGGGATTTTGGGGGTTTTGAGGGGATATGGGGTGTTTGTGAGGGGATAAAGGGGGGTTTGAGGGGATTTAGGGAAATTGTGAGGGGATTTGGGGTGTTATTGTGGTTTTTAAGTGTATTTGAGGGGGTTTTAAGGGGTTTTGGATGGAATTGTGACAGGATTTGGGGTGTTTGTGAGGGGATTTGGGGGATTCTGAGGGGATTTGGGGTGTTATTAGGGATTTTAAGTGTATATAAGGGGTCTTGAGGGGTTTTGGGGTGTTTGTGAGGAGATTTTGGGGGTTTTGAGGGGTTACGGGGGGAATTGTGACAGGATTTGGGGTGTTTGTGAGGGGATTTAGGGGATTATGAGGGGATTTAGGGAAATTTTGAGGGGATTTGGGGTGTTATTGGGGTTTTTTAAGTGGATATAAGGGGTTTTTGAGGGGTTATGGGGTGTTTATGAGGGGATATAGGGGATTTTGAGGGGATATATGAAAAGTGTGAGGGGATTTGGGGGATTTTGAGGGGATTTAGGGAAATTGTGAGGGGATTTGGGGTGTTATTGGGGTTTTTCCATGTATGTAAGGGGGTTGTGGGGATTTAGGGAATTTTGAGGAGTTATGGGGAAACTGTGAGGAGATAACGGGGTGTTTGTGAGGGATTTTAGGGATTTTGGGGGTTCTTGGGGTTTTTGAGGGGATTTGGGGGGTTCTAAGGGGATATAGGGGATTTGGAGGGGTTTTGGGGGGATTTGAGGGGATTTAGAAGGGATTTGGGGGAATTGTGAGGGTTTTGCGGAATCTGTGAGGGGATTTGGGGGGTTATTGGGGTTTTTGAGGGGATTTTGGGGGGTTTTGAGGGGAATATGGGGGGATTTGAGGGGATTTGGGGATTTTAAGGGAATATGAGTGCCCCCCCCCAATTTTGTGCCCCTAAATGACGTCATTGCCCCCCCCCTACCCCCATAACAGGTCCTGGGGGGGCGTCGGAGGCGGAACCCGGTGAGTTTTTGGGGTGGGGGGACACGGGGGGGTTACAGGGGGGATTTGGGGGGGTTATGGGGTTTGGGGGGGATTTGGGGGGATTTTGGGGGAGGTGGGGGGTTGTACGGGGGTTTTGGGGGGGGTTTATGGGGTTTGGGGGGGATTTGGGGGGGGTCATGGTGTTTAGGGGGTCTTTGGGGGGGTTCAGGGGGGTATTTATGGGGGTTTGGGGGAATTGGGGGGGTTATAGGGGGGTTTGGGGAGGGTTTGGGGGGGTCCAGTGAACTTTGGGGGGGTCCTTAAGACCTTGGGGGATTTTTTGGGGTCTGGGGGGGGGGATTTGGGGTTTTATGGGAGCGGCTGGGGGGGATTTATTTTGGGGGGGGGGTCTCATGGATCCTGAAAGGGGGAACTTTGGGGGGGTCTCCAGGGACAATTTGGGATCGTGGTGATTTTTGGGGGGGGTCCCTAAGACTTTATGGGATTTGGGGTCCTTTTTGGGGATTTGGGGTTTTATGGGGGCATCTGGGGGGGATTTATTTTTGGGGGGGGGTCTCATGGATCCTGAAAGGGGGAACTTTGGGGTCTCCAGGGACAATTTGGGATCATGGGGATTTTTGGGGGGGGTCCCTAAGACTTTATGGGATTTGGGGTCCTTTTTGGGGTTTTGGGGTTTTATGGGGGCATCTGGGGGGGATTTATTTTTGGGGGGGGGGGCTCATGGATCCTGAAAGGGGAAACTTTTTGGGGTCTTTGGGATTGTGGGGGATTTTTGGGGGCTTCCTTGGACTTTATGGGGGTTCGGGGCTACTTTGGGTTTTGGGCTTGTGGGCATTGTGGGGGGTCTCTGGGATTTCTGGGGAGGGGGGGGCTTGGGGTCCTGAAAGGGGGAACTTTTGGGTCTGCAGGGACAATTTAGGATCATGGGGATTTTTGGGGGGTCCCTGAGCTTTGGGGGGATTTTGGGGTCGGGGGGGATTTGGGGGTTTTATGGGTGGATCTGGAGGGATTCTTTTGGGGGGGGGGCTTAGGGGTCCTGAAAAGGAAGCTTTTGGGGTCTCCAGGGACAATTTGGGATTGTGGTGATTTTGGGGGTCCCTTGGTTTTGGGGATTTTTGGGGTCTTGGGGGATTTTGGGTTTCTGGGGCATCTGGGGGTCTCCCAGGATTTATTTTGGGGAGGGAGGCTTGGGGGTCCTGAAAGGGAAGGTTTGGGGGTCTCCAGGGACTTGGGGGATTGGGATGATCGTCTGGGGGGGGGTCCCTGGAGGACTTTGTGGGTTTGGGGGCTCCTTTTGGGGTTTGGGGTTTTATGGGGGCATCTGGGGGGGTCTCCGGGATTCCTTTTGGGGTGGGGGGGGGGCTTCGGGGTCCTGAAAGGGAAACTTTGGGTCTCCAGGGACAATTTGGGGTCGTGGGGTTGGGGGGGGGTCCCTAAGAGTTTTGTGGGTTTGGAGGTATTTTTGGGGTCTGGGGGGGGGTTGGGGGTTTATGGGGGCGTCTGGGGGATTTCTGTTGGGGGGGGGCTCATGGGTCCTGAAAGGGGGAACTCTTGGGGTCTCCAGGACAATTTGGGATCGTGGGGATTTCGGGGTTGTCCTCAGACTTTATGGGATTCGGGGTCATTTTAGGGATTTTGGGTCGCCCCTGACCATTGCCCCTTTCTGAGGTTCCTGCGGGCCCCACCAGCCGCGTGGTGGGGGGCTCGGGGGCGCGGGCGGGGCAGTGGCAGTGGCAGGTCACGTGGCCTTCGGGGGCGCCACGTCTGCGGGGGTCGCTCATCACCCCCGCCTGGGTGTCACCGCGCACTGCTTGCCCGCGTGGTTGCCCCCAAACCCGGCCCTATAAACCCCCTACGACCCTATAGACCCCCGATCCTATATAGTCCCCCCGAACCCTGACCCTATATGCCCACCCTGACCCTATAACCCCCCCGACCCTGACCCTATAGCACCCCTGACCCTATATACTGCCCCCGTCCCTATAACCCCCCCGGCCCTATAAACCCCCCCGACCCCTATATAACCCCCCTGACCCTATAAACCCCCCCGGCCCTATAAACCCCCTCGACCCTATCTGCCCCCCAAAAACCCTTGACCCTATAAACTCCCCCTGACCCTATAAACCCCCCCCAAAAAAACCCCGACCCTATATACCTCCCTGACCCCATAAACTCCCCTGACCCTATAACCCCCCCCCAAAAAAAACATGACCCTATAGCAACCCCTGACCCTATAATGCCCCCCCGGCCCTATAACCCCCCCAATGAACCCTGACCCTATATACCCTCCTGACCCTATAACCCCCCCCGATCCTATATACCCCCCCAAAAAAATGACCCTATATACCTCCCCTGCCCTATATAACTGCCCTACATAACCTGCCCTATATAATGTCCCTCCTGTCCCTGACCCTATATAACTTGCCCTATATAACCCCTCCCCTCTGTGATGTGACCCTCTGTGGCCCCTCTGCCCCTCTGTGACCCCCTGACCCTATATAACATGACCCTATATAACCCCCTGACCCTCTGTGACCTTGTGACCCTATATAGCATGACCCTATATAACTGCCCTGTATGACCCCCTGACCCCATATGACCCCCCCACCCCTATATGACCTATCCCCTATATAACTGCCCTATATGACCCCCTGACCCTATATGACCCCCTGTCCCCTCTAGGAAAACCCCCTGTCCGGGTACCGCGTGCCCTCTGTGACTGCCCCTATATAACCTGACCCTATATGACCCCCCTGCCCCTCTGTGGCCCCCCGTGACCCTATGTCCCCCCCGACCCTCTGTGACCCCCTGACCCCATATCCCCTCCCCATCAGGAGGCCCCTGTCCGGGTACCGCGTGCCCCTCTGTAACCCCCTGACCCTATATGAGCCCCCTGACCCCATATGACCCCCCGACCCCATATGACCCTGTGACCCTATATGGCCCCCCTGCCCCTATATGACCCCCTGACCCTATATGACCCCCTGCCCCTATATGACCCCCTGACCCTATATGACCCCTGCCCCTATATAACATGACCCTATATGAGCCCCCCTGACCCTATATGACCCCCCTGACCCTATATGACCCCATATTGCCCCCCTGACCCCATATGACCCCCCCGACCCTATATAACCCCCTGCCCTATATGACCCCCTGCCCCTATATGACCCCCTGCCCCTATATGACCCCCCTGACCCCATATGACCCTATGACCCTATATGACCCCCCTGACCCTATATTCCCCCCCTGACCCCATATGACCCCCCTGACCCTATATAACCCCCTGCCCTATATGCCCCCCTCACCCCATATGACCCTATGACCCTATATAGCCCCCTGACCCTATATGACCCCCTGACCTTCTGCCCACTGACCCTATGTCAGCCCCCTGCCCCTATATGACCCCCTGACCCTATATGACCCCCTGCCCCTATATGACCCCCTGACCCTATATGACCCCCTGACCCTATATTGCCCCCCGACCCTATGTAGCCCCCCGACCCTATGTGGCCCCCTGCCCCTATATGACCCCCTGACCCATATGGCCCCCTGCCCCTATATGACCCCCTGACCCTATATGGCCCCCTGACCCTATATCCCCCCGCCCCTATATGACCCTGTGACCCTATATGACCCCCCGACCCTATATAACCCCCTGCCCCTATATGACCCCCTGACCCTATATGACCCCCCTGCCCCTATATAACCCCCTGACCCTATATGACCCCCCTGACCCTATATCCCCCCCCGACCCTATATGACCCTGTGACCCTATATGACCCCCCCGACCCTATATAACCCCCCGACCCTATATAACCCCCCTGACCCTATATCCCTGACCCTATATGACCCCCTGACCCTATATAACCCCCTGACCCCATATGACCCCCCGACCCTATATCCCCCCCCGACCCTATATGACCCCCCTGACCCTATATGACCCCCTGACCCTATGTGGCATGACCCCATATGCCCCCCTGACCCCATATGACCCCCTGCCCCTATATAGCCCCCTGACCCTATAGTGACCCTATATGAACCCCCTGACCCTATATAACCCCCTGCCCCTATATGACCCCCTGACCCTATATGACCCCCTGACCCCATATGACCCCCTGACCCTATATCCCCCCCCTGACCCTATATGCCCCCCTGACCCTATATCCCCCCCTATAGGGAAAACCCCCCTGTCCGGGTCCCGGGTGCCCTTATAACCCCCTGACCCTATGTCCCTGCCCCTATATAACCCCCCTGCCCCTATATGACCCCCCTGACCCATATGACCCCCCCGACCCCATATGACCCTATGACCCTATATAAGCCCCCTTGACCCTGTATGACCCCCTGACCCTGTGTGGCCCCCTGACCCTATATGCCCCCCCGACCCTATATAACCCCCTGCCCCTATATCACCCCCTGACCCCATATGACCCCCTGACCCTATATACCCCCCCGACCCTATATGACCCCCCCGACCCCATATATGCCCCCCCGACCCTATATGACCCCCTGACCCTATATAACCACCCCTACCCTATATGACCCCCTAACCCTATATGACCCCCTGACCCCATATAACCCCCCGACCCTATATGCCCCCCTTGACCCTATATGCCCCCCCGACCCCATATGACCCCCCCGACCCTATATGCCCCCCCTGACCCCATATGACCCCCGTGACCCTATATGCCCCCCCCCTGACCCCATATCCCCCCCTCTAGGGAGAGCCCTGTCCCCCAGTTACCGGGTGACTCTGGGTCCTCCACCTCCTGTCCCCCGACGCCCCAGGTGCGCCGTGAGCCGGGTGGCCCTGCCCCCTATCCGACCCTCTGGCGACAGAGGGGGGAGGGGAGGGTCACGTGACGGGGGAAGAGGGTGGCGTGAGGGGGGGAGAGGGAGCCTGGCCCTGGTCCCCTCGACCCCCGCCGCCCCCTCCCCCCGCGTGCGCCCCCCATTTCCCTGCCCGGCCCCCGCCTGCGCCTCCCCCCCGGCGCCAACTGCACCCTCGCCGGGTGAGAGACGCGGACCGCGGGTAGGGGGGGGGATTTGGGGGGGGGGTTTGGGGGGGTTGGGGGGTCGGTTGGGGGGGTTTGGGGGGGGGGGTTTGGGGGGGATTTGGGGGATTTTGGGGGGGGTTTGGGGGAGTTGGGGGGGTTTGGGGGGGGAGGGGGGTATAAGGGGGATATGGGGGGGTTGAGGGGGATACTGGAGGATTTGGGGGGGTTTGGAGGGGAAATGGGGGGGTTTGGGGGGGTTTGGGGGGGTTTGGGGGATTTGGGGGGATTTGGGGGGAGGGGAAGGTGGGGGGGTTTGGGGGGATTTGGGGGGATTTTGGGGGGGTTTTGGGGGGATTTGGGGGGATTTGGGGGGATTTGGGGGCGTTTTGGGGGGGTTGGGGGAATTGGGGGGGTTTGGGGGGATTTGGGGGGGATGTTGGGGGGTTTGGGGGGGTTGGGGGGTGTGGGGGATATTTGGGGGGGGTTTGGGGGGGGTTTGGGGGGTTTGGGGGGTTTGGGGGGGGGGTTGGGGGGATTTGGGGGGGGTTTGGGGACATTTTGGGGGGATTTGGGGGGGATTGGGGGATTTGGGGACATTTGGGGGAGTTGGGGGGGATTGGGGGGATTTGGGGGACATTTGGGGGGGTTGGGGGGGATTTGGGGGGCATTTGGGGGGATTGGGGGGGATTTGGGGGGGTGTGGAGGGGATATGGGGGGGTTGGGGGAAACAGGGGGGTTTGGGGGGGATTTAGGGGGGTATGAGGGGGATATGGGGGGGGTTGGGGGGGGTTTGGGGGGAAAAAAGGGGGATTTGGGGGGATATTGGGGGGATAGAGGGGGGCATTGAGGGGGGTATGGGGGGATATTGGGGGGGTTTGAGGAGATTTGGGAACATTTTGGGGGATTTAGGGACATTTGGGGACATTTAGGGACATTTTGGGGGATTTAGGAACATTTGGGGACATTTTGGGGGAGGTTTGGGGACATTTTGGGGGATATGAGGGAGATATTGGAGGCGTTGGGGGATTTGGGGGAGGATTTGGGGGGTTGGAGGGGATTTGGGGGACATTTGGGGGCATTTTGGGGGGTTGGGGGGATTTGGGGGGGTTGGGGGGGGAGGGATTTGGGGGGAATGTGGAGGGGTTAGAGGGAGATGGGGGGGTTGGGGACACTTTGGGGGGACATTGGGGGGGGTTGGGGGGGGTTGGGGGGGATTTGGGGACACTTTGGGGGAGGTTTAGGGACACTTTGGGGGCAGTTTGGGGGGGAAATGAGGGGGGTTTGGGGGGGGTGAGGGGGGATATGGGGGGGGTTGGGGACACGGGGACACTTGGGGAAATTTGGGGCCAATTTGGGGACCTGCGCCAATGTCCCCCATGTCCCCAGGCCCCCTGCCCCCCGCACCCTGCAGCAGGGTTGGGGGTGGGGACACTTGGGGGGGGGGGTTTGGGGAGGTTGGGGGAATTTGGGGGGAAATTGGGGGTTCGGGGATAGGGGGGGACATTGGGGACATTAGGGACAATTCGGGGGGTTAGGGGACATTTGGGGACATTTGGGGGGATTTTGGGGGTTCGGAAAATGGGGGTTGGGGGAATATTGGAGGGTTTGGGGGGGTTTGGGGACATTTGGGGGGAATTGGGGGTTTGGGGGATGGGGGACATTGGAGGATTGGGGACATTGGGGGGGGGATTAGGGGACGTTTGGGGACATTTGGGGACGTTTGGGGGGATTTGGGGGTTTGGGGCAATTGGGGGGAATTGGGGGATGTTGGGGGGGATTGGATGAGTGGAGAAATGGAGAATGGACACAGGAGATAATGGAACAATTGGGACGATTGGATGGTGGGATCATTTGGGAGCATAGGAACAGTCAGAGATACTGGAACAGTCAAACGAACGGAGGGGGATTTGGGGCGGTTTGGGGCCGAATGGGGGGGGCTCGGGGGGGTTGGTGGACGCGGGGAGATTTGGGGAGCAGGAGGACACTTGGGGACACTTGGGGCGGTTTGGGGACCTGTCCCCAATGTCCCCCATGTCCCCCAGGCCCCTGCCCCCCGCGCCCCTGCGGCCAGCAGGTAACTGCGCTCATCAGCGCCCGGCGCTGCCGCTGCCTCTACGGGGGGGGGGTGACGCCCCCGGGGGGGAGGTGACACCCCCCTGGGGGGGGGACACCGCAGGAGGATGACCCCGGGGACAGCGGGGGACATTTGGGACCCCCGCCTGGGACACGCTGTGCGCAGGGTACCCCGAGGGGCAGCGAGACGCCTGCCAGGTGGGGACCCCCCCCCAAAATGTCACCTCCCCCCCCCCAAAATGTCACCCTCTGTGTGGCCCCACAATGTCCCCAATGTCCCCAAATGTCCCCCAATGTCCTCAATGTCCCCAAATGTCCCCAATTATCCCCATTGTCCCCATTCCCCTAAATGACCCCAATTGTCCCCATTGTCCCCAAATGTCCCCCAAATGTCCCCCAAATGTCCCCAAATGTCCCCAAATATCCCCAAATGTCCCCAGCTGTCCCCAACTGCCCTCACATGTCCCCAAATGTCCCCAATTGTCCCCAATGTCCCCAAATATCCCCCAATGTCCCCAGTGTCCCCAAATGTCCCCAATTGTCCCCAACACCCCCATTACCCCAAATGTCCCCATTACCCTAATTGTCCCCATTGTCCCCAAATGTCCCCCAATGTCTGCAATTGTCCCCAAATGTCCCCAACACCCCCATTACCCCAACACCCCAAATGTCCCCAAATGTCCCCATTACCCCAAATGTCCCCAATGTCCCCCATTGACCCCAAATGTCCCCAAATGTCCCCAATGTCCCCCATTGACCCCAAATGTCCCCAAATGTCCCCAATGTCCCTATTACCCTTATTGTCCCCAAATGTCCCTATTGTCCCCAATGTCCCCGTTACCCCAATATTCCCATTACCCCAATTACCCCCAACACCCCCAATGTCCCCAACACCCTAAACGTCCCCAAAATGTCCCCAAATGTCCCCACTGACCCCAAATCCCCTTTTAGGGTGACTCGGGCGGCCCCTGGCGTGCCGCGTGGGGGGCTGGTGGCTGCTGGCGGGGGTGGCCCCAGCTGCCCCCCCCAACACCCCCATTACCCCAACACCCCAAAATGTCCCCAAATGTCCCCAATGTCCCCAAATGTCCCCAAATGTCCCCATTACCCCAATTACCCCCATTACCCCAAATGTCCCAATGTCCCCAATTGTCCCCATTACCCTTATTGTCCCCAGATGTCCCCATTACCCCAATTACCCCCAACACCCCCAAATGTCCCCATTGTCCCCATTGTCCCTAAATGTCCCCAATTGTCCCCAAATGTCCCCAAATGTCCCCATTGTCCCCAAATGTCCCCATTGTCCCCAAATGTCCCCAAATGTCCCCAAATGTCCCCAATGTCCCCAAATGTCCCCAATGTCCCCATTACCCCAATTACCCCCAACATCCCCAATGTCCCCATTACCCTACACGTCCCCAATGTCCCCAAATGTCCCCAATGTCCTCATTACCCTAAATGTCCCCAATGTCCCCCATTGACCCCAAATGTCCCCAAATGTCCCAATGTCCCCATTACCCCCAATGTCCCCAATTATCCCCAATTGTCCCCATTGCCCTAAATGTCCCCAATGTCCCCATTACCCTAAATGTCCCCAAATGTCCCCAATGTCCCCAAATGTCCCCAGTGTCCCCATTACCCTTATTGTCCCGAATTGTCCCCAAATGTCCCCCATTGACCCTAAATGTCCCCAAATGTCCCCAACTGTCCCCCCCTTTTATAGGGTGACTCGGGCGGCCCCCTGGCGTGCCGCGTGGGGGGCTGGTGGCTGCTGGCGGGGGTGGCCAGCTGGGGGCAGGGCTGCGGCCTCCCCTCCCGCCCGGGGGTCTACACCCGGCCCGGCGCCCACGCCGCCTGGATCGCCGCCACCGTCCCCGAGGCCACCCTGCGCCACCCCCCCCTTGGGGACAACGACGGTGACATCGAGGAGGAGGAGGAGGGGGAAGGCTGGTGTCACCCCCACGGCTGGGGGCCACCCCGAGGTGCTGAGGGGGAAGGGGGGGGCGTCATTGGGGGTGGGGGGAGGGTGGGGGGTGGGGGGGTGACATTGGGGGTGGCACTGGTGACAGTGGTGGGGGGGATGTTGGGGGGGTGACAGTGGGGATAGGGGGTGGTGGCACCCAAAAATGGACGATGGAAACCAAAAATGGACAATAGAACACAAAAAATGGGTAATAGAACCCAAAAATGGACACTGGAACCCAAAAAATGGACAATGGGACCCAAAAGTGGACAATGGAACCCAAAAAATGGGCGATGGAACCCAAAAGTGAATGATGGAACCCAAAAGTGGGCATTGAAACCCAAAAATGGACCCCAAAAATGGACAATGGAACCCAAAAGTGGATGATGGAACCCAAAAATGGGCAGTAGAACCCCAAAATGGAGAATGGAACCCAAAAACGGACCCCAAAAATGGGTAATAGAACCCCAATAACGGACATTGGAACCCCAAAATGGGCAATGGGAGCCAAAAAAATGATGATGGAACCCAAAAATGGATGATGGAACCTAAAAGTGGACATTGGAACCCAAAATGGCCTCAAGGACTTGATGGTGGCACCCAAAAATGGGAAATGGAACCCAAAAATGGACAATAGAACCCAAAAAATGGACGATGGAACCCCAAAATGGACGATGGAACCCAAAAGTGGACAATAAAACCCCAAAATGGATGATGGAACCCAAAAATGGGCAATAGAACCCCAAAGTGGATGATGGAACCCCAAAAATGGATGATGGAACCTAAAAATGGGCAATAGAACCCAAAAAATGGGCGATGGAACCCAAAAGTGGAGGATGGAACTCAAAATGGACATTGGAACCCAAAAATGGACCCCAAAAATGGACGATGGAACCCAAAAATGGGCAATAGAACCCAAAAGTGGGCAATGGAACCCAAAAAATGGACGATGGAACCCAAAAATGGGCAGTAGAACCCCAAAATGGAGAATGGAACCCAAAAACGGCCCCCAAAAATGGGTAATAGAACCCCAATAACGGACATTGGAACCCAAAAATGGGTGATGGGACCCAAAAATGGACATTGGAACCCAAAATGACGAGGAGGAGGAGGAGGAGGAGGAGGAGGAGGAAGGCTGGTGTCACCCCCACGGCTGGGGGCCACCCCGAGGTGCTGGGGAGGGGGTGGGGGGCGAGGGAGGGGGCGTTGGGGGGGTGGGGGGAGGGTGGGGGGTGTCTGGGGGGTGGGGGTGGCACTGGGGGTGGCACTGGTGACAGTGGTGGGGGTGTGGGGGTGAGGAGCCCAAAAAATGGACATTGGAACCCAAAAATGGACCCCAAAAATGGACGATAGAACACAAAAAATGGGCATTGGAACCCAAAAAATGGGGGATGGAACCCAAAAATGGACATTGGAACCCAAAATGGCTTCAAGGACTTGGTGGTGGCACCCAAAAATGGACGATGGAACCCAAAAGTGGATGATGGAACCCAAAAAACGGACAAGAGAACCCAAAAATGGACCTCAAAAATGGACGATAGAACATAAAAATGGACAGTGGAACCCAAAAAATGGGCAATGGAATCCAAAAATGGACAATGGGACCCAAAAAATGGATGATGGAACCCAAAAATGGACAATAGAACCCAAAAGTGGATGATGGAACCCAAAAATGGGTAATAGAACCCAAAAAATGGACATTGGAACCCAAAAATGGACAACAGAACCCAAAAAATGGATGATGGAACCCAGAAGTGGACGATGGAACCCAAAAAGGGACAATGGGAGCCAAAAGTGGAGGATGGAACCCAAAAATGGACGATGGAACCCAAAAAATGGACAATAGAACCCCAAAAATGGATGATGGAACCCAAAAAATGGATGATGGAACCCAAAAGTGGATGATGGAACCCAAAAATGGACCCCAAAAATGGACGATGGAACCCAAAAATGGATGATGGAACCCAGAAATGGACATTGGAACCCAAAAAATGGGCGATGGAACCCAAAAATAGGCAATAGAACCCAAAAGTGGGCAATGGAACCCAAAAGTGGACAGTGGAACCCAAAAGTGGATGATGGAACCCAAAAATGGACAATGGAACCCAAAAATGGACATTGGAACCCAAAAATGGGTAATGGAACCCAGAAGTGGATGATGGAACCCAAAAATGGACAATAGAAACCCAAAAATGGGCGATGGAACCCAAAAAATGGACAATAGAACCCAAAAAATGGATGATGGAACCCAGAAGTGGACATTAGAACCCAAAAGTGGGCAATGGAACCCAAAAGTGGATGATGGCACCCAAAAAATGGACGATGGAACCCAAAAGTGGATGATGGAACCCAAAAAATGGACAATAGAACCCAAAAAATGGACGATGGAACCCAAAAATGGGCAACGGAAACCAAAAAATGGACAATAGAACCCAAAATGGCTTCAAGGACTTGAGGGTGGCAACCAAAAGTAGGCAATGGAACCCAAAAATGGACAATGGAACCCAAAAATGGACGATGGAACCCAAAAATGGACAATGGAACCCAAAAATGGACGATGGAACCCAAAAGTGGACGATGGAACCCAAAAATGGACAATAGAACCCCAAAAATGGATGATGGAACCCAAAAGTGGGTAATGGAACCCAAAAGTGGACGATGGAACCCAAAAAATGGGCGATGGAACCCAAAAGTGGGCATTGAAACCCAAAAATGGACCCCAAAAATGGACAATGGAACCCAAAAGTGGATGATGGAACCCAGAAATGGACATTGGAACCCAAAAAATGGACAATAGAACCCAAAAGTGGACAATGGAACCCAAAAATGGACCCCAAAAATGGACGATGGAACCCAAAAATGGGCAATGGAACCCAAAAGTGGGTGATGGAACCCAAAAATGGCACCAGGAGCATCGTGGTGGCATCCAAAAATGGGTGGTGGGTGGCACCCAAAAATGGACGATGGAACCCAAAAAATAGACGATGGAACCCAAAAAATGGATGATGGGACCCAAAAATGGACATTGGAACCCAAAAATGGCAGCAGGAACCCAATGGTAGCACCCATGAAAGACTTCAGCACCCATGGGTGCCCCCCAACACCCAAAATGTCCCCAAGAACACCCACGGGTGGCACCCACGACGCCCCCCAGCACCCACGAAGGACCAGAGCACCCATGGGTGCCCCCCCCAGCACCCATGGGTGCCACCCCAACCCCCCCCCCAAAAAAATAAACCACACCAGCACCCCACAAACCACCTCCAGCCTTTTATTGATGGGTGGGGGGGCAGCACCCATGGGTGGGGGGTGGGGGGGAGGGGAGGGGCAGCACCCATGGGTGCTGACCCCCCCCCAACCCCCCCTCACTTTTTGGCCAGTTTGGCCTGCTTGTGCTTCGGCGGCGCCCACCGCAGGCAGATGGAGTCCACTGGGGGGGGGGACGGGGACACAAAATTAGGGTGGGGGGGGAGCACCCATGGGTGCTGGGGGGGTGGGGGTGGGGGGGGGCACCCACCGGTGATGGGGGGCTTCTTGTACTGGGCGCTCTTGAGGTGCTCCTCCACCAGTTTGGGGGTGACGCAGATGACGTGCTGCCCCTTCCAGTACTTGACCATGTTGAGGGACTGCAGGGTGCTGATGATGTCGGTCTGGGTGATGCTGGTCATCTGGCTGGGGGGGGTTACTGGGGTTACTGGGAGCACTGGGAGGGACTGGAAGCGACTGGGAGGGACTGGGAGGGGGTTTGAGGGGGATTTAGGGGGGGTTGAGGTGGTTTTAGGGGGTTTTGGGGTGGTGGTGGTGGTCTAAAAGTGGTTTAAAGGTACTGGGAGGTTACTGGGAGCACTGGGAGGGGTTACTGGGAGGACTGGGAGAGACTGGAAGGGACTGGGAGGGGTTACTGGGGACTGGAGGGGTTTGGGGTGGTTTTAGGGGGAGATTTTGGGTGGTGGTTGTGGTTTAGAGGTGCTGGGAGGTAACTGGGAGGACTGGGAGGGGTTACTGGGAGCACTGGGAGGGACTGGGAGAGGTTACTGGGAGGACTGGGAGCACTGGGAGGGGTTACTGGGAGCACTGGGAGGCACTGGGGGCCCGCCCTGCTGCCCCTTCCAGTACTTGACCATGTTGAGGGACTGCAGGGTGCTGATGATGTCGTTCTGGGTGATGCTGGTCATCTGGCTGGGGGGGTTACTGGGGTTACTGGGAGCACTGGGAGGGACTGGGAGGGGTTTTGAGGGGTTTTCGGGGGAAATTGGGGGGTTTTGGGGTGGTGGTGGGGGTCTAAGAGTGGTTTAGAGGTGCTGGGAGGTAACTGGGAGGACTGGGAGGGGTTACTGGGAGGACTGGGAGGGACTGGGAGGGGTTACTGGGGAGGACTGGGAGAACTGGGAGCTACTGGGAGGGGTTACTGGGGGGACTGGGAGGGGTTTTGGGTGGGTTTGAGGTGGTTTTAGGGGGGTTTTGAGGTGGTGGTTGTGGTTTAGAGGTGCTGGGAGGTGACTGGGAGGACTGGGAGGGGTTACTGGGAGCACTGGGAGGGACTGGGAGGGACTGGGAGGGGTTTGGGGTGGGTTTGGGGCGGTTTTAATGGGGTTTTGGGGTGGTGGTTGTGGTTTAGAGGTGCTGGGAGGTTACTGGGAGGACTGGGAGGGGTTACTGGGAGCACTGGGAGGACTGGGCGGGGTTACTGGGAGCACTGGGAAGGGTGCAGGAACTCCAGCAGCACCCACAGCCCAAGTTACTGTGGGTTACTGGTCATACTGGGCTTTTACTGGGCGCTTCCTGGTCATACTAAGAGCTTACTGCTCTTACTGGGAGCATACTGGTTCATACTGGGAGCATACTGGTGCCCACCTGAGGTCCTTGATGGAGAAGGAAGCCCTCCAGGCCCACCCATGGCTCAAGTTACTGGTCATACTGGGCTCTTAGTGCTCTTACTGGGCGCTTACTTCTCTTACTGGGAGCTTACTGGTCTTACTGGGAATATACTGGTCATACTGAGAGCATACTGGTTCATACTGGGAGCGTACTGGTGCCCACCTGAGCTCCTTAATGGTAAAGGAAGCCCCCCAGGACCTCCAGCAGCACCCATGGCTCACACTGCTGGTCATACTGGTCTCTTGGTGCTCTTACTGGGAGCATACTGGTTCATACTGGGAGCATACTGGTTCCTACTGGTTCCTACTGGTGCCCACCTCAGGTCCTTGATGGAGAAGGAAGCCCCCCAGCACCTCCAGGAGCACCCATGGCTCAAGTTACTGGTCATACTGGGACTGTAGTGCTCTTACTAAGAGCTTACTGCTCTTACTGGGCTCTTACTGGGAGCATACTGGTTCATACTGGTTTCTACTGGTTCCTACTGGTGCCCACCTGAGGTTCTTAATGGAGAAGGAAGCCCCCCAGGACCTCCAGCAGCACCCACGGCTCACGTTACTGGGGGTTACTGGTGGTACTGGTCTCTTAGTGCTCTTACTGGGAGCATACTGGGAGCATACTGGTTCCTACTGGTGCCCACCTGAGCTCCTTGATGGAGAAGGAGCCTCCCCAGGACCTCCAGCAGCACCCATGGCTCAAGTTACTGGTCATACTGGGCTCTTAGTGCTCTTACTGGGTGCTTACTTCTCTTACTGGGAGCTTACTGGTCTTACTGGGAATATACTGGTCATACTGGGAGCATACTGGTTCATACTGGGAGCGTACTGGTGCCCACCTGAGGTCCTCAATGGTAAAGGAAGCCCCCCAGCACCTCCAGGAGCACCCATGGCTCAAGTTACTGGTCATACTGGTCTCTTGGTGCTCTTACTGGGAGCATACTGGTTCATACTGGGAGCATACTGGTTTCTACTGGTTCCTACTGGTGCCCACCTGAGGTCCCTGATGGAGAAGGAGCCTCCCCAGGACCTCCAGGAGCACCCATGGCTCAAGTTACTGGTCATACTGGGCTCTTGGTGCTCTTACTGGGAGCATACTGGTTCATACTGGGAGCATACTGGTTCCTACTGGATCCTACTGGTGCCCACCTCAGGTCCTTGATGGAGAAGGAAGCCCCCCAGCACCTCCAGGAGCACCCATAGCTCACATTACTGGTCATACTGGTCTCTTGGTGCTCTTACTGGGAGCATACTGGTTCCTACTGGGAGCATACTGGTTCATACTGGTTTCTACTGGTTCCTACTGGTGCCCACCTGAGCTCCTTGATGGAGAAGGAAGCCCTCCAGGCCCACCCATGGCTCAAGTTACTGGTCATACTGGGCTTGTAGTGCTCTTACTAAGAGCTTACTGCTCTTACTGGGCTCTTACTGGGAGCATACTGGTTCATACTGGTTCCTACTGGTTCCTACTGGTGCCCACCTGAGGTCCTTGATGGACAGCGTCCCCCGGAAGTCCCGCAGGATCTCCAGCAGCACCCAGGACCAGTAACTGCGGTAGCTCAGCTTGCCCAGGTCCGAGAGCGGCTTTTCGGGGGACCCCACGGTGCTCTCCAGTTTGGACAGCTCGTAGCCTAAATTTTTTTTTGGGGGGGGGGGCACCCGTGGGACCCGGGCGGCCCCAAAACCTCCCTTTTTCACCCCAAAAAACGCGGGCAACACTCACTGAAGGCGATGAGGAACTTGCCGTAGCCGCGGCGCTGGTAGGGGGGCAGGGTGAGGATGCAGGCCACGTTGTTGCCGTCGGGGGACTCCTTCTCCTAGAGGGGGGGGTGGGGGGGGGGTCGGCACCCATGGGTGGTCCCCGGTGGCACCCATGGGTGCCCCCCACCCACCCATGGAGGAGGGGGGCACCTTGGAGAAGTAGCCGACGATGTGGGCGCCCTGGCGGTCCACCTCGGTCAGGAGGTAGAAGACGAAGGGCTCGACGTCGAAGTAGAGGGTCTTGTGGTCCAGGAAGAGCTTGGCCAGCAGGCAGAGGTTCTGGCAGTAGATCTGGGGGGGGTGGTGACGTCATGTCGCGACATATCGCGATATATCGCGACGTATCGTGACGTGGCGCGAGGTGGGGTGGGGTGGGGTTCACCCCTAGGGGTCGTGGTGTGGTAGAGGTTGGCCAATGAGGTGGTTGTCGTGGTGTCTGGTGGTGTTACGTGTCATGATATGTCGTGACATGTCATCGTGTGTCATGACATGTCATTGCATGTCACGATATAACATCATGTGTCATGATATGTCACCTTCACGTCCCCAAGGGTCATGATCTGGTAGAGGTTGGCCAACGAGGTGGTTGTAGAGGGTAGACCTGGTGTCCCATGTCGTGACATGCCATTGCATGTCATGATATGTCATCACATGTCACGATATGTCATTACATGTCATGATATATCATCACGCGTCAAGATAAATCACCATGTGTCATGATATGTCATTACATGTCATGATATGGCATCACGCATCAAGATATGTCACCATGTGTCATGATATGTCATGATATGTCACCACGTGTCACCTCCATGTCCCCAAGGGTCATGATCTGGTAGAGGTTGGCCAACCAGAGTAGGTTATCATGGGTAGACCTGGTGTCCCGTGTCGTGACATGTCATTGCACGTCATGATATGTCATCATGTGTCACGATATGTCACGACATGTCATGATATGTCATCACGCATCATGATATGTCATCATGTGTCATGTCATGGCATATCATGATATATCATCACGTGTCATGATATGTCACCATGTGTCATGATATGTCACGACATGTCATAATATGTCATCACGTGTCATGATATGTCACCATGTGTCACCTCCATGTCCCCATGGGTCATGATCTGGTAGAGGTTGGCCAATGAGAACGTATCATGGGTAGACCTGGTGTCTGTTGTTGTTATGTGTCATGACATGTCATGATATGTCATCTCATGTCGTGATATGTCATCGTATGTCATGATATATCATGATATGTCACCACGTGTCACCTCCATGTCCCCATGGGTCAGGGTTTGGTAGAGGTTGGCCAACCAGAGCACGTTATCATGGGTAGACCTGGTGTCCCATGTCGTGACATGTCACTGCATGTCATGATATGTCATCTCATGTCGTGATATGTCATGATACGTCACCACGTGTCACCTCCATGTCCCCAAGGGTCATGATCTGGTAGAGGTTGGCCAACCAGAGCACGTTATCATGGGTAGACCTGGTGTCCCGTGCCGTCACGTGTCACGACACGTCCCCACATGTCACGATATGTCACGATATGACACGACATGTCGCGACATGTCCCCGCGTGCCACGCCCCGCACCTTGTGGTCCTTGCCGTCCACCTCGTACACGGAGATGTTGCTCTTGCGGTAGATCTCGCGGCCCGGCGGCTGCCGCCACTGGCACTGGCCCTGGGGACAAGGACACGGAGTCACCGCCCCGGCATGCGTCACACGCGTCATGCGTGGCCCTAAACATGTCACACGCGTGTCACCAACCCTGTAGACCCTCTAAGTGCCCCCAGACCTCACGGACCTGAACCAAGACTTGGAGATCCGAGGCTGGGGCCACCCCGCACCCCACACGTCCGTGTCCCCACGTGTCCCACACATGTCCCACGTGTCCCTAAACATGTCACACGCGTGTCACACGTGTCCCTAAGCGTGTCACAAACCCCACAGAACCTCTAAGTGCCCCCAGACCTCAAGAACCTGACCCAAAACTTGGAGATCCAAGGCTGGGGCCACCCCGCACCCGACACGTCCGTGTCCCCACGTGTCCCTAACATGTCCCCCGTGTCCCCAAACATGTCACACGCGTGTCACACATGTCCCTAAGCATGTCACAAGCGTGTCACCAACCCTATAGATCCTCTAGGTGTCCCTAAACCTCGTGAATCTGACCCAAGACTTGGAGATCCAAGGCTGGGGCCACCCCACACCCCACACGTCCGTGTCCCCACGTGCCCCTAACATGTCACACGCGTGTCACACGTGTCCCTAAGCATGTCACATGCATGTCACTCAACATATTAAAGCTCCAGGTGCCCCCAGACCTCAAGAACCTGACCCAATTCTTGGAGATCCACGGCTTGGGCCACCCCGCACCCCACACGTCCGTGTCCCCACGTGTCCCACACATGTCCCACATGTCCCCAAACACGTCACACGCGTGTCACACGTGTCCCTAAGCATGTCACATGCATGTCACTCAACATATTAAAGCTCCAGGTGCCCCCAGACCTCACGAACCTCAACCAAAACTTGGAGATCCAAGGCTGGGGCCACCCCGCACCCCACACATCCGTGTCCCTAACATGTCACACATGTCCCCAAACATGTCACACACGTGTCACACATGTCCCTAAGCGTGTCACACACGTGTCACCAACCCCACAGAACCCCAGACCTCACAAACCTGACCCAAGACTTGGAGATCCAAGGCTGGGGCCACCCCGCACCCCACACATCCGTGTCCCCACGTGTCCCATACATGTCACACGCGTGTCACACATGTCCCTAAGCATGTCACAAGCGTGTCACCCAACATACCAAAGCTCCAGGTGCCCCTAAACCTCATGAACCTGACCCAAGACTCGGAGATCCAAGGCTGGGGCCACCCCGCACCCCACACGTCCGTGTCCCCACGTGTCCCTAACATGTCCCACGTGTCCCTAAACATGTCACATGCGTGTCACACATGTCCCTAAGCATGTCACCAACCCTGTAGAACCTCTAAGTGCCCCCAGACCTCAAGAACCTGACCCAAGACTTGGAGATCCAAGGCTGGGGCCACCCCGCACCCCACACGTCCGTGTCCCCACGTGTCCCAAATGTCCCCACACGTCACACGCATGTCACACATGTCCCTAAGCATGTCACACGCATGTCCCCAAACATATAAGAGTTCTAGGTGCCCCTAGACCTCGTGAACCTGACCCAATTCTTGGAGATCCAAGTCTTGGGTCACCCCGCACCCCACATGTCCGTGTCCCCACGTGTCCCACACATGTCCCCCGTGTCCCCAAACATGTCACACGCGTGTCACACGTGTCCCTAAGCGTGTCACCAACCTAATACAGGCCATAAGTGCCCCTAGACCTCACGAACCTGACCCAAGACTCGGAGATCCAAGGCTGGGGCCACCCCGCACCCCACACGTCCGTGTCCCCACGTGTCCCTAACATGTCCCACGTGTCCCCAAACATGTCACACGCGTGTCACACATGTCCCTAAGCATGTCACCAACCCCGTAGAACCTCTAAGTGCCCCCAGACCTCAAGAACCTGACCCAAAACTTGGAGATCCAAGGCTGGGGCCACCCCGCACCCCACACGTCCGTGTCCCCACATGTCCCTAACATGTCCCACGTGTCCCTAAACATGTCACACGCGTGTCACACGTGTCCCTAAGCGTGTCATCAACCCCATAGATCCTCTAGGTGTCCCTAAACCTCGTGAATCTGACCCAAGACTTGGAGATCCAAGGCTGGGGCCACCCCGCACCCCACACGTCCGCGTCCCCACGTGTCCCTAACATGTCACACGTGTCCCTAAACATGTCACACGCGTGTCACACGCGTGTCACGCACCAGGTGCAGGCGGTAGGTGCGCTCGTACTTCATGTACTTGAGGCAGTACTCGCAGATCCAGAGCTTGGGCTGCTTGCCGTAGTCCTCGGGGAAGGGCGAGAAGTACCAGGCGTCGATCTCGAAGTGCCCGATGTGGATTTTGTCCACGTATTTCACCTTCGTGATCTGGGTTTTGGGGTGAAAAACGGCGATTTTGGGTCATCCACAGTCTCCTCTGTTCGGGTTTAAGGGTTGGGGGTGGGTCCCGCACGGGTTTTTGGGGGGAAATGGGGTGGTTTTGGGGTCCTGCTCACCGCCTCGTGTTCCTTCTCCAGCGCGGCCGTGGTGGGATCCATCTCGGCGTAGGTCTGCCAGGGGATCCCAGTAAGGCCCAGTAACTCCCAGTGCCTCCCAGTAACACCCAGCGTATACTCCAGGGGCTCCCAGTAACTCCCAGTAACACCCAGTGACTCCCAGAGTATCCCCCAGGGCCTCCCAGTAACTCCCAGTAACACCCAGTGTATCCTCCAGGGCCTCCTAATAACTCCCAGTGCCTCCCAGTAGCTCCCAGTAACACCCAGTGTATCCTCCAGGGCCTCCCAGTAACTCCCAGTACCCCCCAGTAGCTCCCAGTAACACCCAGTGTATCCTCCAGGGCCTCCCAATAACTCCCAGTGCCTCCCAGTAGCTCCCAGTAACACCCAGTGTATTCTCCAGGGCCTCCCAGTAACTCCCAGTGCCTCCCAGTAGCTCCCAGTAACGCCCAGTGTGTCCTCCAGTGCCTCCCAGTAACTACCAGCAACTCCCAGTAACACCCAGTGACTCCCAGAGTATCCCCCAGGGGCTCCCACTAACTCCCAGAGCCTCCCAGTAGCTCCCAGTAACAGCCACCGTATCCTCCACAGCCTCCCAGTAACTCCCAGTGCCCCCCAATAGCTCCCAGTAACACCCAGAGTATCCCCCAGAGCCTCCCAGTAACACGCAGTGACCCCCAGGGCCTCCCAGTAACTCCCAGTAGCTCCCAGTAACACCCAGTTTATCCTCCAGGCCCTCCCAGTAACTTCCAGTGCCCCCCAATCCCCTCCCAGTCCCTCCCAGTGCCCCCCAGTCCCCCCTCAATGCCTCGTAATCCCATCCCAGTGCCTCCCAGTGCCCCTCAATCCCCTCCCAGTGCCCCCCAACCCCCTCCCAGTCCCTCCCAGTGACCCCAGTCCCCCCTCAATGCCTCCTAATCCTAACCCATCACATCCCAGTCCCTCCCAGTTCCCCCCAATCCCCTCTCAGTGCCCCCCAACCCCCTCCCAGTCCCTCCCAGTGCCCCCCAACCCCCTCCCAGCCCCTCCCAGTGCCCACCTTCTGCACGTGGTTGATCTCATCGTGCTTTCGTTTCTGGTTGCGGGTGATTTTGCGCTCGGGCTGCTCGGGGAGGTCGCCCAGGAACTGCTCGGCGCTCTTCTGCACCGCCTCCTTCAGCGTCTTGCTCAGCGCCAGCCGGTTGCGGTCCACCCACTCGTCCAGCCGCCGGTTAACTGGGAGCACTGGGAGTCACTGGGAGGCCCCGGGGGGCTCCTAGGGGGCTGCTAGGGGGTTACTGGGAGGCACTGGGAGCTTACTGGGGCGGTATTTGGGGGTTAACAAGAGCCCTGGGGGGGTTCTAGGAGCTTTGGGAGTTACTGGGAGGCACTGGGAGGTTACTGGGAGGCACTGGGAGCTTGCTAGGGGGTTACTGGAGTGAGACTGGGGGTTACTGGGAGTTACTGGGATGCTACTGGGTGTTACTGGGAGGTTACTGGGAGGCACTGGGAGTTACTGGGAGCATTTAAAGGTTACTGGGAGGCACTGGGAGCTTGCTAGGGGGTTACTGGGAGGTTACTGGGACATACTGGGAGTTACTGGGAGCTTTTTAGGGGGTTGCTGGGAGCCCTGGGGGGTTACTGGGAGGCACTGGGAGTTACTGGGAGCCCCTGGGGGGGCTGTTGGGATGTTACTGGGTTGTACTGGTCTGTACTGGTTTATACTGGTTTTTACTGGGAGTTACTGGGAGGTTTTTAGGGGGTTGCTGGGGGGTTTCTGGGAGCCCTGGAGGGTTACTGGGAGGAACTGGGAGCCCCTGGGGGGGTTGTTGGGATGTTATTGGGTTATACTGGTCTGTACCGGTTTATACTGGTTTGTACTGGGAATTACTGGGAGGTTGTTAGGGGGTTACTGGGGGGGCTTCTGGGAGCCCGGGGGGGTTACTTAGAAGCACTGGGAGCCTCTGGGGGAGCAGTTGGGATATTACTGGTTTATACTGGTCTGTACTGGTTTATACTGGTTTTTACTGGTTTATACTGGTCTGTAGTGGGAATTACTGGGAGGGTGCTAGGAGGCTGCTGGGGGGTTTCTGGGGGTTACTGGGAGCCCCTGGGGGGGTTGTTGGGATGTTATTGGGTTACACTGGCCTGTACTGGTTTATACTGGTTTGTACTGGTTTATACTGGTCTGTACTGGGAGTTACTGGGAGGTTTTTAGGGGGTTGATGGGGAGTTTCTGGGAGCCCTGGGGGGTTACTGGGAGCCACTGGGGGGGCAGTTGGGATGTTATTGGGTTATACTGGTCTGTACTGGTTTATACTGGTGTGTACTGGTTTTTACTGGTTTTTACTGCGAGTTACTGGGAGGTTGCTAGGAGGCTGCTGGGGGGTTTCTGGGAGCCCCTGGGGGTGTTGTTGGGATGTTATTGGGTTATACTGGTCTATACTGGTTTATGCTGGTCTGTACTGGTCTATACTGGTTTTTACTGGTTTATACTGGTTTGTACTGGGACTCACAGCCCACATAGTGCACGTAGAACTCCTCCCGCGCCTCCTGCTCGTTGAGCCGGGACTGGATCACCTCCGCCGAGTCTGTGGGAAACCAGTAAGAGATCAGTACTGGGACCAGTTGGGCACTGGGACCAGTAAGGGAGCGGCACTGGGACCAGTAAGGGACTGGGACCAGTTTGGGACTGGGACCAGTTAGAGAAAGGAACTGGTCCTGCTGTCATACTGGGCCCAGTCCCCTCCCAGTCTCCTCCTCTCCCCCCCCAGTCCCTCCCAGTGCTCCCAGTCCCAGTCCTATACTGGTCCCAGTCCCTCCCAGTCTCTTCCTGTCCCCCCCCAATCCCTTCCCAGTGCCCCCCAGTTCCCTCCCAGTGCTCCCAGTCCTCTTCTATACTGGTCCCAGTCTCTCCCAGTGCCCCCCAATCCCCTCCCAGTCCCTCCCAGTGCTCCCAGTCTCCCTCTATACTGGTCCCAGTCCCTCCCAGTCCCCCCCAATCCCCTCCCAGTCCCCTCCCAGTGCTCCCAGTCCCCTCCTATACTGGTCCCAGTCCCCCCCCACCCCCTCCCAGTCCCCCCCAATCCCCTCCCAGTCCCCTCCCAGTGCTCCCAGTCCCCTCCTATACTGGTCCCAGTCCCCCCCCACCCCCTCCCAGTCCCCCCCAATCCCTCCCAGTCCCTCCCAGTTACCTCCCAGTCCCCCCCAATCCCCTCCTATACTGGTCCCAGTTCCCTCTCAGTGCTCCCAGTCCTCTTCTATACTGGTCTCAGTCCCTCCCAGTTACCTCCCAGTGCCCCCCAATTCCCTCCCAGTGCCCCCAGTCCTCTTCCAGTCCCTTCCAGTGCTTCCCAATTCCCTCCCAGTCCCTTCCACTTCCCCCCAATTCCCTCCCAGTGCTCCCAGTCCCCTTCTATACTGGTCCCAGTCCCCCCCAGTCACTCCCAGTGCCCCCCAATCCCTCCCAGTGCCTCCCAGTTACCTCCCAGTCCCCTCCCAGTGCTCCCAATCCTCTTCTATACCGGTCCCAGTCACCTCCAATCCCTTCCCAGTGCCCCCCAATCCCCCCCCAGTCCCCTCCCAGTCCCTCCCAGTGCTCCCAGTCCCCCTTCAATGCCTCCTAATCCCATCCCAGTCCCTCCCAGTGCTCCCAGTCCCCTCCTATACTGCTCCCAGTCCCCTCCAATCCCTCCCAGTGCCTCCCAGTTACCTCCCAGTCCTCTCCTATACTGGTCCCAGTCCCTCCCAGTGCCCCCCAGTCCCCTCCCAGTCCCTCCCAGTGCTCCCAGTCCCAGTCCTATGCTGGTTCCAGTCCTTCCCAGTCCCTCCCAGTAACTCCCAGTCCCCCCCCACCCCCCTCCCAGTCCCTCCCAGTGCCCCCAGTTCCTCACGCCAGCTGCCGTCGGCCCTGCGGCACAGGTAGGTCTCCCCGATCTCCACCGCCACTTCCGCCTCCCGGGCCTGCACCGGGGGCGGGGGGGGGGGCGGAGGGGGCGGGGGGGGGGGCGGCGGGGGAGGGGGCGGGGCCAGAGGGGGGGAGGAGGGGGCGGGGCCACGCCCAGGCCCCGCCTCCCCCGGGGGGCTCCGGCCCCGCCCCCCCTCGGCGGCTCCGTCCGGGCCCGGGGCCTGGAGGGGAGCGGGAGCGGCGCCGGGAGCTGCCTCCGCCATCGGGCGCCGCGCCGGAAGTGGCGTCACCGGAAGCCGGGGGGTGGGTTTTATAGGGGGGAGTCACGTGACGCGCGTTGCTAGGAGACGAGGGGGCGGGGCCAGGCGTTGCTAGGAGACGGAGGGGTTGGCGGGGGTCACGTAACGGGCGTTGCTAGGAGACGAGGGGGCGTGGCCGGGCGTTGCTAGGGGGCGGGGCCTCGCGTTGCTAGGGGAGGGGAGGGGCCGCGCGTTGCTAGGAGACGGAGGGGGCTGGCGGGGGTCACGTGATGGGCGTTGCTAGGAGACGAGGGGGCGGGGCCAGGCGTTGCTAGGAGACGGGGCCTTTGGCCAATCATTGCTAGGGGGCGGGGCCAAGCGTTGCTAGGAGACGGGGGATTGGCCAATCGTTGCTAAGGGGCGTGGCCTCCGTTGCTAGGGGCGGGGCCTCCCGTTGCTAGGAGACGGGGGGGAGGCCTCAGGGCCTCCCAGTGCTCCCAGTGCCCTCCCAGTAGGCCACTGGCTCCGCCCAGTCCCCTCCCAGTCCCCTCCCAGTTCATCCCAGTGCCCCCCAGTCCCCTCCTATACTGGTCCCAGTGCCTCCCAGTCCCCGCCCAGTCCCTCCCAGTCCCCTCCCAGTCCTTCCCAGTCCCCTCCAATCCCTTCCCAGTCCCTCCCAGTCCCTCCCAATACTCCCAGTCCCCTCCTATACTGGTCCCAGTCCCCTCCCAGTCCCTCCAATCCCCTCCCAGTCCCCTCCCAGTCCTTCCCAGTCCCCTCCCAGTCCCTCCCAGTCCAACCCTCTCCCTCCCAGTCCCTCCAATCCCCTCCTATACTGGTTCCAGTCCCTCCCAGTTACCTCCCAGTTACCTCCCAGTCCCTCCCAGTACTCCCAGTCCCCTCCCAGTCCCTCCCAGTCCAACCCTCTCCCTCCCAGTCCCTCCAATCCCCTCCTATACTGGTTCCAGTCCCCTCCCAGTGCTCCCAGTCCCTGCCCAGTCCCTCCCAGTCCCCTCCCAGTCCCTCCCAGTCCCCTCCCCGTCCCTCCAATCCCCTCCCAGTCCTTCCCAGTCCCCTCCCAGTCTCTCCCAGTCCCCTCCCAGTCCCTCCCAGTCCCCCCCAACCCCCCGTTCCCCTCCCTTTTCCCCCTCCCCTCCCCCCAGGAAGTGACGCCGCGCGGTGGGCGGGGCCTAGAAGCCGCCCCCTGACGTCACTTCCGCCCTCCCGCCCCCTTTTCCCATCAGCCCCCGCGGCTCTGGAAGGGGGGTGGGGGAGGGGCCGGGGCCGGCGCCGGCGCCGGACGGGGGTGAGAAAAGGGGGGGGGGGGAGGGGGCAAGGGGGGGTCACGTGGGGTCAGGGGGTCACGTGGGGGGAGGGGTCACGTGGGTGGGGTCACTTGGGGTCATGGGGACAGGGTTGGGGGGGGGTTGGGATATGGGGTCCCAGTAGGGGGGGTGGGGTCATGGGGGGGTCAAGGGGTCACGTGGGGGTCACGTGGGGGTCAGAGGTCACGTGGGGGGGGACATGGGGGGGGTTATGGGGTCCCCATGGGGGGTGGTAGTGGGGTTATGGGGTCACGTGGGGGTCAGGTGTCACGTGGGGTCACGTGGGGTCACGTGGGGGTCAGAGGTCACGTGGGGGTGGGGTCACGTGGGGTCATGGGGGGGTGGCACTGGGATATGGGGGTCCTATGGGGTGGTAGTGGGGTTATGGGGTCACATTGGGGTCAGGGGTCACCTGGGGGTCAGAGGTCACGTGGGGGGGTCACTTGGGGTCATGGGGTCACTATGGGGTGGTGGCCCCAAGTTATGGGGTCACCATGGGGGGGTGGCACCAGGACCTATGGTTTTTTTGGGGTGGGGTCACTTGGGGTCATGGGGTCACCATGGGGGGGTGAAATTGGGACATGGGGGTCTTATGGGGTGGTGGCCCCAAGTTATGGGGTCCCCATGGGGTGGGGTCATTTGGGGTCTTGGGGTCACCATGGGGGGGTGACATTTGGGATATGGGGTCACCATATGGTGGGGACACCAAGTTATGGGGTCACCATGGGGGGGTGGCACCGGGACCTATGGGTTTTTTGGGGTGGGGTCACTTGGGGTTATGGGGTCCCCATGGGGGGGTGACATTGGGATATGGGGTCACCATGGGGTGGGGACACCAAGTTATGGGGTCATCATGGGGTGGGGTCACTTGGGGTTATGGGGTCACTATGGGGTGGTGGCCCCAAGTTATGGGGTCACCATGGGGTGGGGACACCAGGACCTATGGGTTTTTTGGGGTGGGGTCACTTGGGGTCATGGGGTCACCGTGGGGGGGTGACACCGGGTTATGGGGTCCCCATGGGGTGGGGTCACTTGGGGTTATGGGGTCACTATGGGGGGGGTGACATTGGGACGTGGGGGTCCTATGGGGTGGTGACACCGGGTTATGGGGTCCCCATGGGGTGGGGTCACTTGGGGTTATGGGGTCACTATGGGGTGGTGGTCCCAAGTTATGGGGTCACCGTGGGGGGGTGACACTGGGTTATGGGGTCACCATGGGGTGGTGACACCAGGACCCATGGGTTTTTTGGGGTGGGGTCACTTGGGGTCTTGGGGTCACCATGGGGGGGTGACATCGGGACATGGGGGTCTTATGGGGTGGTGGCCCCAAGTTATGGGGTCCCCATGGGGTGGGGTCACTTGGGGTTATGGGGTCACTGGGGGGGGTGACACCGGGTTATGGGGTCACCACAGGGAGGTGACATTTGGGTATGGGGTCCCCATGGGGGGGTGACATTGGGACACGGGGGTCTTATGGGGTGGTGGCCCCAAGTTATGGGGTCCCCATGGGGTGGGGTCACTTGGGGTCTTGGGGTCCCCGTGGGGGGGTGACATTGGGATATGGGGGTCCTATGGGGTGGTGGCCCCAAGTTATGGGGTCACCATGGGGTGGGGTCACTTGGGGTTATGGGGTCACTATGGGGTGGTGGCACCGGGTTATGGGGTCCCCATGGGGGGGTGACATTTGGGTATGGGGTCCCCATGGGGTGGGGTCATTTGGGGTTATGGGGTCCCCATGGGGGGTGACATTGGGACATGGGGGTCTTATGGGGTGGTGGCACCGGGTTATGGGGTCACCATGGGGAGGTGACACCAGGACCTATTGGTTTTTTGGGGTGGGGTCACTTGGGGTCATGGGGTCCCCATGGGGGGGTGACACCGGGTTATGGGGTCATCATGGGGTGGGGTCACTTGGGGTCATGGGGTCACCATGGGGGGGTGACACCAGGACCTATGGGTTTTTTGGGGTAGGGTCACTTGGGGTCATGGGGTCACTATGGGGTGGTGGCACCGGGTCATGGGGTCACAATAGGGTGATGACATTTGGGTATGGGGTCCCCATGGGGTGGGGTCACTTGGGGTCATGGGGTCACCATGGGGGGGTGACATTGGGACATGGGGTCCCCATGGGGTGGTGACACCGGGTTATGGGGTCATCATGGGGTGGTGGTCCCAAGTTATGGGGTCACCATGGGGGGGTGACACCGGGACCTATGGGTTTTTTGGGGTGGGGTCATTTGGGGTCATGGGGTCCCCGTCGGGGGGTGACATTTGGGTATGGGGTCACCATGGGGAGGTGACACCAGGACCTATGGGTTTTTTGGGGTGGGGTCACTTGGGGTTATGGGGTCACCATGGGGGGGTGACATTGGGATATGGGGGTCCTATGGGGTGGTGACACCAAGATCTATGGGGTCACCATGGGGTGGGGTCATTTGGGGTTATGGGGTCACCATGGAGGGGGTGGCCCCAAGTTATGGGGTCACCATGGGGGGGTGACACCAGGACCTATGGGCTTTTTTGGGGTGGGGTCATTTGGGGTCATGGGGTCCCCGTGGGGTGGTGACATTGGGATATGGGGTCACCATAGGGTGGGGACACCAAGTTATGGGGTCACCATGGGGTGGTGACACCAGGACCTATGGGTTTTTTGGGGTGGGGTCACTTGGGGTCTTGGGGTCACCATGGGGGGGTGACACCGGGACATGGGGTCCTATGGGGTGGTGGCACCGGGTTATGGGGTCCCCATGGGGTGGGGTCATTTGGGGTCATGGGGTCACTATGAGGTGGTGGCCCCAAGTTATGGGGTCACCATGGGGGGGTGACACCAGGACCTATGGGTTTTTTGGGGTGGGGTCACTTGGGGTCATGGGGTCACTGGGGGGGGTGACACCGGGTTATGGCGTCCCCATGGGGTGGGGTCATTTGGGGTCATGGGGTCACTATGGGGTGGTGGTCCCAAGTTATGGGGTCCCCATGGGGAGGTGGCACCGGGACCTATGGGTTTTTTTTGGGGTGGGGTCACTTGGGGTCATGGGGTCACCATGGGGGGGTGACATTGGGATATGGGGTCACCATGGGGGGGTGACACCGGGTTATGGGGTCCCCATGGGGTGGGGTCACTTGGGGTCATGGGGTCCCCGTGGGGGGGTGACATTGGGATATGGGGGTCTTATGGGGTGGTGGCCCCAAGTTATGGGGTCACCATGGGGTGGGGTCATTTGGGGTCATGGGGTCCTATGGGGTGGTGGCCCCAAGTTATGGGGTCCCCATGGGGTGGTGACACCAGGACCTATGGGTTTTTTGGGGTGGGGTCACTTGGGGTCATGGTGTCCCCATGGGGGGGTGACATTGGGACAATGGGGGTCCTATGGGGTGGTGGCCCCAAGTTATGGGGTCCTATGGGGTCAGCGTCCCCAAATCCCACCCCAACCCCCAAAATCCCCCGCCCTCACCCCATTTCCCCCCCCGTGTCCCCGTGTCCCCCCCCTACCCCGTGTCCCCCCCCCAGCGATGGCGTCGCCGGTGCCCCTGTGGCGTTGTCCCCGGTGGTCCCGGTGGCTTCGCCCTTTGGGGTGGTTTTTGGGGTCGCGGCGGGGGGCCGGCCACAACCGCTGGTCCAAGGTGCGCAACGTCAAGGGGCCGCGCGACGCCGCCCGCGGCCGCCTCTTCCAGCGCCTCGGCCTCCTCCTGCGCACGGCCGCCCGCGGTGGGTGGATCCCCCCCGATCCCCCCAGATCCCCCCCGATCCCCCCAGATTCTCCCAGATCCCATTTTGCCCCGGATCCCCTGGATCCCCTTTTCCCCGGATCCCCGGATCCCATTTTCCCCCAGATCCCCAGGATCCCCTTTTGACCCCGATCCCCTTCCTCTGGATCCCCAGGATCCCCCCGATCCCCTGGATCCCCCCACCCGATCCCCAGATCCCCTTCCCCCAGATGCCCTTTTCCCCTGGATCCCTTTTCCCCTGGATCCCTTTTTCCCCTGGATCCTTTTTCCCCCGATCCCTTTTCCACCAGATCCCCTGGATCCCCTTCCCCCGGATCCCCAGATCCCATTTTTTCCCCAGATCCCCAGATCCCATTTTCCCCTGGATCCCCAGATCCCATTTTCCCCAGATCCCCCAGATCCCCTGGATCCCCCTTTCCCCTGGATCCCAAGATCCCTTTTTACCCTGGATCCCTTTTCCCTGGATCCCCTTCCCCCAGATCCCCAGATCCCCCAGATCCCCAGGATCCCCTTTTGCCCTGGATCCCCAGATCCCATTTTCCCCTGGATCCCCTTCCACCAGATCCCCTGGATCCCCCGGATCCCCTGGATCCCCAGATCCCCTTCCCCTGATCCCTCCTTTTCCCCTTTACCCACTTTTCCCCCAGATCCCCTTTTGCCCTGGATCCCCTTCCCCCAGATCCCCAGATCCCCCAGATCCCCTGGATCCCCTTCCCCCGGATCCCCAGGATCCCATTTTCCCCCAGATCCCCTTCCCCTGGATCCCTTTTCCTCTGGATCCCCTTCCCCTAAATCCCCTTTTTCCCCAGATCCCTTAGGATCCCCTTCCCCTGGATCCCCCGGATCCCCTTCCCCTGATCCCTCCTTTTCCCCTGATCCCCCTTTTCCCCCAGATCCCATTTTGCCCTGGATCCCTTTCCCCTGGATCCCCAGATTCCCTGGATCCCCTTTCCCCAGATCCCCCAGATCCCCTGGATCCCCCTTTCCCCCGGATCCCCAGATCCCATTTTGCCCTGGATCCCCTTCCCCTGGATCCCCCGATCCCCAGGATCCCCTTTTGCCCTGGATCCCTTTTCCCCCAGATCCCCTTTTCCCTTTTTCCCCCAGATCCCATTTTCCTCTGGATCCCTTTTCCCTGGATCCCCAGATCCCCTGGATCCCCTTCCCCGGGATCCCCAGATCCCCCAGATCCCCAGATCCCATTTTCCCCAGATCCCCAGATCCCCTTTTGCCCTGGATCCCTTTTCCCCCAGATCCCCTCTTCCCCCAGATCCCCTTCCCCCGGATCCCCAGATCCCCCCAGATCCCTTTTTCCCTGGATCCCCAGATCCCATTTTCCCCTGGATCCCCAGGATCCCCCAGATCCCCTGGATCCCCTCCCCCCAGATTCCCCCAGATCCCATTTTGCCCCGGATCCCCTGGATCCCCTTTTCCCTGGATCCCCGGATCCCCTTTCCCCCGATCCCCTGGATCCCCCCACCCGATCCCCGGATCCCCTTCCCCCAGATCCCCTTTTCCCCAGATCCCCCGGATCCCCTTTTGCCCTGGATCCCCCCCGATCCCCAGATCCCCTGGATCCCCCTTTCCCCTGGATCCCAAGATCCCTTTTTACCCTGGATCCCTTTTCCCTGGATCCCCTTCCCCCAGATCCCCAGATCCCCAGGATCCCCTTTTGCCCTGGATCCCCAGATCCCATTTTCCCCTGGATCCCCTTCCACCAGATCCCCTGGATCCCCCGGATCCCCTTCCCCCGATCCCTCTTTCCATCTGGATCCCTTTTCCCCTGGATCCCCAGGATCCCCCAGATCCCCTGGATCCCCTTCCCCCAGATCCCCAGATCCAATTTTTCCCCAGATCCCCTGGATCCCCCTTTCCCCCGGATCCCAAGATCCCCTTTTCCCCTGGATCCTTTGTCCCCCGATCCCTTTTCCACCAGATCCCCTGGATCCCCCAGATCCCCAGATCCCATTTTGCCCTGGATCCCCTTCCCCTGGATCCCCCGATCCCCAGGATCCCATTTTGCCCTGGATCCCTTTTCCCCCAGATCCTATTTTCCCCTGGATCCCCTTCCCCCAGATCTCCTGGATCCCCTTTTGCCCTGGATCCCCAGATTCCCTGGATCCCATTTTCCCCTGGATCCCTTTTTTCCCGGAATCCTCTTCCCCCGGATCCCCAGATCCCCTTTTGCCCTGGATCCCCTTCCCCCAGATCCCCTTTTTCCCAGATCCCATGGATCCCCTTTTGCCCTGGATCCCCAGATCCCATTTTCCCCTGGATCCCCTTCCCCCAGATCCACTGGATCCCCTTTTCCCAGATCCCCAGATCCCCTTTTCCCCCAGATCCCCTTCCCCCGGATCCCCAGATCCCCCCGGATCCCTTTTTCCCTGGATCCCCAGATCCCCTTTTGCCCTGGATCCCCTTTTCCCCAGATCCCCAGGATCCCCTTTTCCCTGGATCCCCGGATCCCCTTTCCCCCGATCCCCTGGATCCCCCCACCCGATCCCCGGATCCCCTTCCCCCAGATCCCCTTTTCCCCAGATCCCCCGGATCCCCTTTTGCCCTGGATCCCCGGATCCCATTTTCCCCCAGATCCCCTGGATCCCCTTCCCCGGGATCCCCAGATCCCCCAGATCCCCAGATCCCATTTTCCCCAGGATCCCCTTCCCCTGATCCCCTTTTCCCCTGGATCCCCTTTTGCCCTGGATCCCCCCAGATCCCCTGGATCCCCCTGGATCCTCTTCCCCCAGATCCCTTTTTCCCCCAGATCCCCCGGATCCCCTTCCGCTGATCCCCTTTTCCCCCGGATCCCCAGATCCCCTGGATCCCCTTCCCCCGATCCCCCTTTTCTCCTAGATCCCCTTTTCCCCCAAATCCCTTTTTTTTTCCCTAGATCCCCCGGATCCCCTTTTCCCCTGGATCCCCCTCCCCCGGATCCCCAGATCCCCGGGATCCCCTTCCCCTGATCCCCCTTTTCACCTCACCCACCCCATAGATCCCCCCCAGGCCCCCCCCACCCCATAGATCCCCCCCACCCCATAGATCCCCCCCAGGCCCCCCCCACCCCATAGATCCCCCCCACCCCATAGATCCCCCCCAGACCCCCCCCACCCCATAGATCCCCCCCAGGACCCCCCCACCCCATAGATCCCCCCCACGACCCCCCCACCCCATAGATCCCCCCCACGACCCCCCCACCCCATAGATCCCCCCCAGGACCCCCCCACCCCACAGATCCCCCCCCCAGCACCTCCCCACCCCATAGACCCCCCCCCATCCCCCCACCCCAAAACCCCCCCTTTTAACATCCCCCATCGATCCATCAATCACCCCCACACCCCCCAAAAAAAAACCAAAAAACCCCCAAAAAAACCAAAAAACCCCCCAAAAAAACAAAAAAACCCCAAAAACCCCCAAATAACCCCAAATAACCCCCCCCTTTTTTTTTTCCCCCCACCCCACAGAGGGGGGCCCGGACCCCGCCCTCAACCCCCAATTGGCCAACGTGGTGGAGCAATGCCGAGCCAAAAACATGCCCAAAATCTCCATCGAGGCCGCCATCCGCGGCGCGGTAGGTCCCCAAAATTTTTTGGGATCCCCCCCCATCACCCCAAAACTTAGGGGGAAGCCCCACAACCTCCCCCACCCCAAAATTTTTAGGGGAAGCCCCAAAACCTCCTCCACCCCCAAAATTTTTAGGGGAAGCCCCAAAATCTCCTCCATCCCCAAAATTTTTTGGGATCCCCCCCCTCACCCCAAAACTTATGGGGCAGCCCCACAACCTCCCCCACCCCAAAATTTTTCGGGGAAGCCCCAAAACCTCCCCCACCCCCAAAATTTTTAGGGGAGGCCCCAAAATCTCCTCCATCCCCAAAATTTTTTGGGATCTCCCCCCTCACCCCAAAACTTAGGGGGAAGCCCCAAAACCTCCCCCACCCCAAAATTTATAAGGGAAGCCCCAAAAACTCCTCCATCCCCAAAATTTTTAGGGGAAGCCCCAAAATCTCCTCCATCCCCAAAATTTTTTGGGATCCCCCCCCCTCACCCCAAAACTTAGGGGGCAGCCCCACAACCTCCCCCACCCCAAAATTTACAGGGGAAGCCCCAAAATCTCCTCCATCCCCAAAATTTTTAGGGGCAGCCCCAAAATCTCCTCCACCCCCAAAATTTTTTGGGATCCCCCCCCTCACCCCAAAACTTAGGGGGAGGTCCCAAAACCTCCCCCACCCCAAAATTTTTAGGGGAAGCCCCAAAAACTCCTCCACCCCCAAAAATTTTTGGGGGAAGCCCCAAAATCTCCTCCATCCCCAAAATTTTTTGGGGTCCCCCCCCTCACCCCAAAACTTAGGGGGAGGCCCCAAAACCTCCCCCACCCCAAAATTTATAGGGGAAGCCCCAAAAACTCCTCCACCCCCAAAATATTTAGGGGAGGCCCCAAAATCTCCTCCATCCCCAAAATTTTTTGGGGTCCCCCCCCTCACCCCAAAACTTAGGGGGAGGCCCCACAACCTCCCCCACCCCAAAATTTAACGGGGAAGCCCCAAAACCTCCTCCACCCCCAAAATTTTGAGGGGAAGCCCCAAAATCTCCTCCATCCCCAAAATTTTTTGGGGTCCCCCCCCTCACCCCAAAACTTAGGGGGAAGCCCCAAAACCTCCCCCACCCCAAAATTTACAGGGGAAGCCCCAAAACCTCCTCCACCCCCAAAATTTTTCGGGGAAGCCCCAAAACCTCCTCCACCCCCAAAATTTTTAGGGGCAGCCCCAAAAACCTCCTCCACCCCCAAAATTTTAGGAGAAAATGGTGGCGGGGGCGAGGATCCTCTACGAAGCCCGGGGGGGTGGCGGGTTTTGGGGCGGGTTTTGGGGCCGCCCTACAACTTATGGGGCGACCCCAAAACCTCCTCCACCCCCAAAATTTTTCGGGGAAGCCCCAAAAACCTCCTCCACCCCCAAAATTTTAGGAGAAAATGGTGGCAGGGGTGAGGGTCCTCTACGAAGCCCGCGGGGGTGGCGGGTTTTGGGACAGGTTGTGGGGTGGCCCCAAAACCTCCTCCACCCCCAAAATTTTTCGGGGAAGCCCCAAAACCTTCTCCACCCCCAAAATTTTTAGGGGAAGCCCCAAAAACCTCCTCCACCCCAAAATTTTTAGGAGAAAACGGTGGCGGGGGCGAGGATCCTCTACGAAGCCCGGGGGTCCGGTGGGTTGTGGGGCTGCCCCAAAATTTTTCGGGAAAACCCCAAAACCTCTTCCACCCCCAAAATTTTTAGGGGAAGCCCCAAAACCTCCTCCACCCCCAAAATTTTAGGAGAAAATGGGGGCGAGGATCCTCTACGAAGCCCGGGGGGGTGGCGGGTTTTGGGGCGGGTTTTGGGGCCGCCCCATAAGTTATGGGGCGACCCCAAAACCTCCTCCCCCCCCAAAATTTTTAGGGGAAATCGGCGGCGGGGGTCAGGGTCCTCTACGAAGCCCGGGGGGCCGGGGGGTGGGCGCTGCTCCTCGAGGTCCTCACCGATAACCCCCGGCGGAGCCAGCACGAGATCCGAATCCTCCTCGCCCAAAACGGGTGAGTAAATTGGGGAGTCGGCCCCAAAAAAATTTGGGGGGGGGGGCCCAAATTTTGGGGGGGGGAGGGGGCGAAACCCAGTTTTGTTTTTTTTTTTAGGGAAAAAAACACGTTTTTGAGTTTTTTTTGGGGGCCGAACCCCCTTTTTGATTTTATTTTTGGTTTTTTGTGGGGGGCCGAACCCCGTTTTTTGTTTTTTTTGGGGGCCGAACCCCGTTTTTGATTTTTTTTTTGTATTTTTCTGGGGGCTGAACCCCGTTTTTCATTTTTTTTTTGTTTTATTTTGGGGGTCAAACCCTGTTTTTGAGTTTTTGTGGTTTTTTTGGGGAGCTGAACCCCGTTTGTGATTTTTTTTTTGTTTTTTTGGGGGGGCCAAACCCCATTTTTTGTTTTTTTTTGGAGGCCGAATCCCTTTTTTTTTTGTTTGTTTGGTTTTTTGGGGGTCCGAACCCCGTTTTTGATTTTTTTTTTCTTTTTTTTCTTTTTTTTTTATTTTTTTGTTTTTTTATTTTTTTTTGTTTTTTTGGGGGGGAGGCTGAACCCCGTTTTTGAGTTTTTTTTTTAATTTTATTTTTTTGACTTTTTTGATTTTTTTGGTTTTTTTCGTTTTTTTTTGTTTTATTTTTTTATTTTTTTTTTTGTTTTTGTTTTTTTTGTTTTTTTCGTTTTTTTTTGTTTTATTTTTTTTTTATTTTTTTTTGTTTTTTCGATTTTTTTTTATTTTTTTGTTTTTTTTTCTCCCCCCCAGGGCCGCCATGGCCGAGGGGGCCCGGCACGGCTTCGAGCAGCTGGGGGTGGTGCGCGTGGCCCCCCGGGATTTGGGGGGTCGCCCCGTCTCCTTGGAGGTCGCCCTGGAGGTCGCGGTGGTGGCCGGAGCTCGCGACGTCTGCGAGGAGGAGGAGGAGGAGGAAGGGGAGGAAGGGGAGGAAGAGGAGGAGGCGGCGCTGAAGGTGGGGGAGGAAGGAGGGGGGGGCGTCGGGGTGGGACGGGTTGAGGGGGGGGGACCCTGATGACCACTGGCCACCCCCGATGACCCTTGGCCACCCCGATGGCCATTGGGCAACCGTTGGCCACCCCCAATGACCATTGGCCACCCCCGATGACCATTGGCCAACTCTTGACCACCCCTGATGACTGTTGGCCACCCATGATGACCATTGGGCAACCACTGGCCACCCCTGATGACCATTGGCCACCCCCGATGACCGTTGGCCACCCCCGATGACCATTGGCCAACTCTTGACCACCCCCGATGACTGTTGGCCACCCCTGATGACCACTGGCCATCCCCAATGACCATTGGGCAACCATTGGCCACCCCTGATGACCCTTGGCCACCCCAATGACCGTTGGGCAACCCTTGACCATTGGCCACCCCTGATGACCACTGGCCACCCCCGATGACCATTGGCCATCCCCAATGACCGTTGGCCACCCCCGATGACCATTGGGCAACCCCGATGACCACTGGCCACCCCAGATGACCATTGGCCACCCCGCTGACCGTTGGGCAACTGGTGGCCACCCCGATGACTGTTGGGCAACCCTTGACCATTGGCCACCCCTGATGACCACTGGCCACCCCCGATGACCATTGGCCATCCCCAATGACCGTTGGCCACCCCCGATGACCATTGGGCAACCCCGATGACCACTGGCCACCCCAGATGACCATTGGCCACCCCGATGACCGTTGGGCAACCATTGGCCACCCCGATGACCGTTGGGCAACCATTGGCCAACCCTGATGACCGTTGGCCACCCCCGATGACCATTGGCCACCCCCGATGACCATTGGCCAACTCTTGACCACCCCCGATGACTGTTGGCCACCCATGATGACCATTGGCCAACTTTTGGCCACCCCCGATGACCATTGGCCACCCCTGATGACCATTGGCCACCCCAATGACCGTTGGCCACCTCCAATGACCGTTGGCCACCCATGATGACCATTGGGCAACCATTGGCCACCCCGATGACCATTGGGCAACCCTTGGCCACCACCGATGACTGTTGGCCACCCCCGATGACCATTGGCCACCCCCGATGACCATTGGGCAACCCCGATGACCGTTGGCCATCCCCAATGACCATTGGCCAACCCTTGACCACCCCTGATGACCATTGGCCATCCCCAATGACCATTGGCCAACCCTTGACCACCCCTGATGACCATTGGCCACCCCTCATGACCCTTGGCCAACCCCGATGACCACTGGCCACCCCCAACCCCCATTGGCCAACCCTTGACCACCCCAAACCCAAATTGGCCAACTTTTGACCACCCCAAACCCAAATTGGCCAACCCTTGACCACCCCAAACCCCCGTTGACCAAATTTTGCCCACCACCAACCCCAGTTGACCAACCCTTGACCACCCCCAACCCCCGTTGGCCAACCCTTGACCACCCCCAACCCCCGTTGGCCAACTTTTGACCACCCCAAACCCCCGTTGGCCAAATTTTGCCCACCCCCAACCCCCGTTGGCCAACTTTTGACCACCCCAAACCCAAATTGACCAACCCTTGACCTTCTACCCCCATCTTTGGCCAACTTTTGACCACCCCAAACCCCTGTTGGCCACCCCCAATCCCAAATTGGCCAACCCTTGACCACCCCAACCCCTGTTGGCCAACTTTTGACCACCCCAAACCCAAATTGGCCAACTTTTGACCCCCCCCCCAGTTCATCTGTGAGCCCTCGTCCCTTCGGGCCGTGCGGGACCACCTGGAGGCTTCGGGGTTGCGCCCGCTCTCGGCCACCATCGAGTACCTGCCCCGGGACCGCGTGGCGCTGCCGGAGGGGCCGCGGGAAGAGGCCGAGCGCCTCCTCCAAGCCCTCGGGGACCACCCCGACGTCGTCAACATCTACCACAACCTCCAATAGGAACCCGGTGGGTGGGGGGGGGACGTGGTCCCAAAATTTGGGGTCACCTCCCCTCCCCCCGCGGTGCTGGTGACAATAAAAGCCGTTTTTTTGGGTGTTTTTCCGCCTCCGCGTGTATTAATTTTGACCGCGGGGAAGCCGGGGGCCCCCCCCACCCCAAAAGGAACCCGGTGGGTGGGGGGGGGACGTGGCCCCAAAATTTGGGGTCACCTCCCCTCCCCCCGCGGTGCTGGTGACAATAAAAGCCTTTTTTTGGGTGTTTTTCCGCCTCCGCGTGTATTAATTTTGACCGCGGGGAAGCCGGGGGCCCCCCCCCACCCCAAAAGGAACCCGGTGGGTTGGGGGGGGACGTGGCCCCAAAATTTGGGGTCACCTCCCCTCCCCCCGCGGTGCTGGTGACAATAAAAACCCGTTTTTTGGGTGTTTTTCCGCCTCCGCGTGTATTAATTTTGACCGCGGGGAAGCCGGGGGCCCCCCCCACCCCAAAAGGAACCCGGTGGGTTGGGGGGGGACGTGGCCCCAAAATTTGGGGTCACCTCCCCTCCCCCCGCGGTGCTGTTGACAATAAAAACCGTTTTTTTGGGTGTTTTTCCGCCTCCGCGTGTATTAATTTTGACAGCGGCCCGTGGAGATGCCCCACCCCAAAAAGAACCCCAAAGTTCGGGCCCCACCCCAAAGTTCGGCCCCACCCCAAAGTTTGGGACCCCCCCCCAAAAAAAAACAGGGCGGGGGACCCCGGGGTCAGTCGTCGGATCCCGTGGGGCTGCCGAGGAAGATGTCGCCGTAGGGGAAGGCTTGGGCGGCGCCTTCCTCTTCCTCCTCCTCTTCCTCATCCTCATCGTCCTCATCGTCCTCATCGTCCTCCTCCTCCTCCTCCTCCTCCTCGGGGTGGATGAAGGCCCCGGCCTCCCCCTGGAGGTGCCTCCGGACGACGGGGTGGGTGAGGCCGAAAAATTCCTCGCCGGCCCCGGGGCCGTGCGGAGACCCCCGGGGCCTCCCCCCGGCCTCCTCCAAGGCCTGGAGGAGGCGAGCGTGACAAAAATCGGGCGTGGCACCCGAAAAAACCCTCCCGGGCTCGTCCTCGGCCACGATTTCGCACCGGGGCCCGGCCACGATCCGGCAAGTGTAGAGGCAACGCCGGGCCGGCCTCCGCAAACTGGCGAAGAGCCGGGTGCTCCGGTAGCCCGGGGGCAAGTTGGTGGCCCCCCCGGCCCCAATGACCCCCAAATTTTGGATGGTCAAAGGGCCGAGAGTCAACGGCAACGGCGGCGGCGCCGCGGCGCGCCGGGGCCGCGGCCCGGCGAGGTTGGAGGCCTCTTCGTTGGGCCTCAAGATGGCCGCCGGGGCTGCGGACGCCATTTTGGGGGCACCGCGGGGGCCGTTGGGCCGGGCGGGGTCTCGGGGGTCATCGAGGGGGGCGTCGCGGGACCCCGATGGCCTCAACGTGTCCCTGGAGGCCGCCGGCCTCGCGTCGTCCCTTGACCCCGTAGGCCTCAACTCATCCCTTGACCCTATTGACCCCAAATCCCTTGACCCCAAATCCCTTGACCCCATTGACCCCAAATCCCTTGACCCCAAATCCCTTGACCCCATTGACCTCAACTCATCCCTTGACCCCAAATCCCTTGACCCCAAATCCCTCGACCCCAAATCCCTTGACCCCATTGACCCCAAATCCCTTGACCCCACTGACCCCAAATCCCTCGACCCCAAATCCCTCGCCCCCACTGACCCCAAATCCCTCGCCCCCCCCGGCCTCCCCCCGTTCCTCCCTCCCCCCGGCCTCCCCTCCGCCCCCTTCCCCCCATCCCTCCTCCCACCTCCCCTCCTCGCCCTCCGCCCGCCCTCGCCCCCGGCCTCCTCGGGCCCGGCCAGAGCCCGGAGTTGGAGTAAACGAGTGAGTAGGAAGCGGCGCTCGTCCCGCGCCCGGAGGAACTTGGCCTCCAACCTCGCCACCTCGTCGCAGAGCGCCCCGTTCTCGAAGACCAGCGCCCGCGCCGCCCGCCGCAACCGGTTGTACTTCAGGCGGTAGCGCTCGGCCGGCCTCCCCCGCGGAGCCTTCGGCATCCTGGGGGGGTGAGTAAGGGGGTAATTAAGGTGGTGGTTAATTGGGGAAGGAGTGGTGGAGGTCGGGGGGTGGTGGTGGGGGTGGAGGAGGAGGAGTGGGGTGGGGTTGGGGTGGGTTGGGGGGTGGTTGCGGCGGGTTGGAAGGGGAAATGGGGTTGCGAGGGGTTGGAGGAGTAGTTACAACAGGTTGGAAGGGTAAATGAGGATGCGATGGGTTTGTAGGAGCAGTTGAAAGAGGTTACAACAGGTTGAAGGAGTAGTTGAAAGAGGTTACAATGGGTTGTAGGAATAATTGCTACGGGTTGTAAGGGTAAATGTGGTTGCGAGGGGTTCTAGGAGTAGTTGCAAGAGGTTAGAATGGGTTGGAGGAGTAGTTGTAAGGGGAAATGTGGTTGCAAGGGGTTGGAGGAGTAGTTGCAAGGGGTTACAATGGGTTGGAGGAGTAGATGCAAGAGGTTACAATGGGTTGGGGGAGTAGTTGCAATGGGTTGGAAGGGGAAAGGTGGTTGCGAGGGGTTGGAGGAGTAGTTACAACAAATTGTAAGGGTAAATGAGGATGCGATGGGTTTGTAGGAGTAGTTGCAAGAGGTTACAATGGGTTGAAGGAGTAGTTACAACAGGTTGCAAGGGTAAATGAGGATGCAATGGGGGTTCTAGGAGTAGTTGCAAGAGGTTACAAAGGGTTGTAGGATTAGTTGCAAGAGGTTAGAATGGGTTGGGGGAGTAGTTGCGATGGGTTGGAAGGGGAAATGTGGTTGCAGGGGGTTGGAGGATGAGTTACAACAAGTTGTAAGGGTAAATGTGGTTGTGATGGGTTTGTAGGAGTAGTTGCAAGAGGTTACAATGGGTTGGGGGAGTAGTTGCGATGGGTTGGAAGGGGAAAGGTGGTTGCGAGGGGTTGGAGGAGTAGTTACAACAAGTTGTAAGGGTAAATGAAGATGCAATGGGTTTGTAGGAGTAATTACAAGCGGTTGCAAGGCTACGTCTGGTTGCAATGGGTTGTGGGAGTAATCCCAATTAGTGCAACAAATTGCAATTAACACAATGAATTGTAATTAATGCAAGGCGTTGTAATTAATGAAGGGCATTGTAATTAATGCAAGGTGTTGTAATTAATGCAAGGTGTTGTAATTAATGCAAGGTATTGTAATTAATGCAATCAATTGTAATTAATGCAATGAATTGTAATTAATGCAACAAATTGCAATTAGTGTAAGGAATTGCAATTAATGCAATGAGCAGCATTAATTGCAATTAGTGCAAGGGCTCGTAATTAGTGCCAGGCTTTGCAATTAGTGGTGCAACACTTTGCAATTAGTGCAAGGCCTGTTAATTAGCGCAGTGCTTTGCAGTTAGTGCAAGGGCTTGCAATTAATGCAACTCTTTGCAATTAGTGCAACCTTTGGCAATTAGTACAAGCCCTTGCAATTAGTGCAAGGCTTCATAATTAGTGCAAGCCCTTGCAATTAGCACAACCCTTTCCGATTAGTGCAAGGCTTTGCAATTAATGTAACCCTTTGCAATTAGTGCAAGGTTTTGCAATTAGTGCAAGCATTTGCAAACCGTGCAAGGCTTCATAATTAGTGCAAGGCCTTGCAATTAATGCAATCATTTGCAATTAGTGCAACCCTTTGCAAACCGTGCAAGGCTTTGCAATTAGTGCAATGCTTCACAATTAGCACACTGCTTTGCAATTAGTGCAAGCCCTTGCAATTAATGCAACCCTTTGCAATTAATACAATCACTTGCAATTAGTGCAAAGCTTTGCAATTAATGCAACTCCTTGCAATTAATCCAACCCTTTGCAAATCGTGCAAGGCTTTGCAATTAGCACACTGCTTTGCAATTAATGCAACCCTTTGCAAACCATGCATGGCTTTGCAATTAGTGCAATGCTTTATAATTAGTGCAACCCTTTGCAATTAGTGCAAGGCCTTGCAATTAATGCAATCATTCGCAATTAATGCAACTCCTTGCAATTAGTGCAACCCTTTGCAATTAGTGCAACCTTTTGCAATTATTGCAACGCTTTGCAATTAATACAACCCTTGACAATGAGTGCAAAGCTTTACAATCAATGCAACTCCTTGCAATTAATGCAATCATTTGCAAACCACGCAAGGCTTTGCAATTAGTGCAACCCTTTGCAATCAATGCAATTATTTGCAATTAGTGCAAGGCTTTGCAATTAATACAACCCTTTGCAATTAGTGCAAGGCCTTGCAATTAGCACGACCCTTTACAAACTGCGCAACCTTTTGCAATTAATGCATCCTTTTACAAACTGTGCAATGCTTTGCAATTAGTGCAATCCCTTGCAATTAATACAACCATTTACAATTAGTGCAACCCTTTGCAAACCATGCAAGCATTTGCAATTAATACAACCCTTTGCAATTAATACAATCATTTGCAATTAGTGCAACGCCTTGTAATTAATGAAACCCTTTGCAATTAATACAACCCTTTGCAACCCGTGCAAGGCTTTGCAATTAGTGCAAGGCCTTGCAATTAATGCAACTCCTTGCAATTAGTGTAACCCTTTGCAAACTGTGTAAGGTTTTGCAATTAATGCAATCATTTGCAATTAGTGCAAGGCCTTGCAATTAATGCTATCTTTTGCAAACTGTGCAAGGCTTTATAATTAGTGCAAGCCCTTGCAATTAATGCAACCCTTTGCAATTAATACAATCATTTGCAATTAGCACAACCCTTTGCAACCCGTGCAAGCCTTTGCAACCCGTGCAAGCCTTTGCAATTAGCACACTGCTTTGCAATTAGTGCAAGCCCTTGCAATTAATAGAACCGTTTGCAAACCGTGCAACATTTTGCAATTAGTGCAAGGCTTTGCAATTAATATAACCCTTTGCAAACCGTGCAAGGCCTTGCAATTAATACAACCCTTTGCAATTAATACAATCGCTTGCAATTAGTGCAAAGCTTTGCAATTAATGCAACTCCTTGCAATTAATGCAACTCTTTGCAACCCGTGCAAGGCTTTGCAATTAGTGCAAGCCCTTGCAATTAATACAACCCTTTGCAATTAATGCGACCTTTTATAATTAGTGCAAGGCCTTGCAATTAATGCAACTCCTTGCAATTAGTGCAACCCTTTGCAAATCGTGCAAGCATTTGCAATTAAGGCAACCCTTTGCAATTAGCGCCCCCCTCCCCAACCCTTCCCGCCGCGCCGTGCAATTAGCTCCAAACCCTTTTAATTACCCCCAACCCCTTGCAATCAGCCGCGCCCCCCCCCTTAAACCCCCCTCCCCCCCCCCCTTTTTTGCCCCCCACTCACCCGGCGGCGGGAAGAGGAAGAGGAGGAAGAGGAAGGGCGGGGGGGGGGGGAGGGGCCAGGAAGCGGAAGGGGGGGGGCGGGGGGAGGGGCTCGAGGGGGGGGAGGGGCAGGGGGAGGGGAAAAAGGGGGGGGGGAGGGGAAAAAGGGAAGGGGGGGGGAGGGGAAAAAAAAGGGGGAAAAAGCCCCAAAAAAGGCGCCGGGCGGTGACGTCACGCGGCGGGGTGACCCCCCCCGACCCCCCCCCCGTGACCTTTGACCCCCCCCCCCAAAAAAAAACAAAAAAAAATCGGGGGTGGTGGGGGAGGGGCGGCGGAGCCAGGAGACAATGGAGGAGGTGAGCACGGGGGGGGGGGGGGGAGGGAGGGGAGCTGGGGGGGGGTAACGGTGACGTCATCACCCCCCCATGACGTCATCACCCCCCCCTCATGACGTCATGTCACCCCCCCCCCCCCAGGTTGGGACCCCCCCAGTCCCCGAGGACGGCGGCGATGACGGCGAAGCCAAAAGGTGGGGGAGGGGACGGGGACATTTTTTGGGGGGGGGGGGGAAGGGGGGCACGAGGGGGGGGTGGGGGGGGGGGGGCCCAAAATCGACGTCCCCAAAATGTCCCCAAATTGAGGTCCCCGTGACCCTTGACCCCTTTTAGCCCAAAAACGATGACCCCAAGGCCGATGTCCCCAAAATGAGGTCCCCAAAATGATGGCCCCAAATTGGCCGCCCCCCACCCCAAAACCTCCCCCCCCAAAAAACGATGTCCCCAAGTCCAATGTCCCCAAAATGTCCCCAAATTGAGATCCCCGTGACCCTTGACCTCCCTTACCCCAAAAACGATGACCCCAAGGCCAATGGCCCCTTGGCGATGTCCCCAAAATGATGTCCCCAAATTGGCCTCCCCCCACCCCAAAATGTCCCTTACCCCAAAAACGATGTCCCCAAGACCGATGTCCCCAAAATGTCCCCAAATTGAGGTCCCTGTGACCCATGACCTCTCTTACCCCAAAACCGATGACCCCAAGGCCAACGGCCCCTTGGCGATGTCCCCAAAATGATGGCCCCAAATTGGCCTCCCCCCACCCCAAAATGTCCCTTACCCCAAAAACGATGTCCCCAAGATGAGATCCCCAAAATAATGTCCCCAAATTGATGTCCCCGTGACCCTTGACCTCTCTTATCCCAAAAACGATGACCCCAAGACCGATGGCCCCAAGATGAGGTCCCCAAAATGATGGCCCCAAATTGGCCTCCCCCCACCCCAAAACCTCCCCCACCCCAAAAACGATGTCCCCAAGATGAGATCCCCAAAATAATGTCCCCAAATTGATGTCCCCATGACCCTTGACCTCTCTTAGCCCCAAAAACGATGACCCCAAGACCGATGTCCCCAAAATGATGGCCCCAAAATGATGGCCCCAAATTGGCCGCCCCCCACCCCAAAACCTCCCCCGCCCCAAAAATGATGACCCCAACACCAATGTCCCCAAAATGTCCCCAAAACGATGTCCCCGTGACCCTTGACCTCTCTTACCCCAAAAACGATGACCCCAAGGCCAACGTCCCCAAGATGAGGGCCCCAAAATGAGGTCCCCAAATTGGCCTCCCCCCACCCCAAAACCTCCCCCACCCCAAAAAGGATGACCCCAAGACCGACGTCCCCAAAATGTCCCCAAAACGATGTCCCCGTGACCCTTGACCTCTCTTAGCCCAAAAACGATGACCCCAAGGCCAACGGCCCCTTGACGTTGTCCCCAAAATGATGGCCCCAAATTGGCCGCCCCCCACCCCAAAACCTCCCCCGCCCCAAAAATGATGTCCCCAAGTCCAATGTCCCCAAAATGTCCCCAAAACGATGTCCCCGTGACCCATGACCTCTCTTACCCCAAAAACGATGACCCCAAAGCCAACGGCCCCAAAATGAGGTCCCCAAAATGATGTCCCCAAATTGGCCGCCCCCCACCCCAAAACCTCCCCCGCCCCAAAAATGATGACCCCAACACCAATGTCCCCAAAATGTCCCCAAAACGATGTCCCCGTGACCCTTGACCTCTCTTACCCCAAAAACGATGACCCCAAGGCCAACGTCCCCAAGATGAGGGCCCCAAAAAGAGGTCCCCAAATTGGCCTCCCCCCACCCCAAAACCTCCCCCACCCCAAAAAGGATGACCCCAAGACCGACGTCCCCAAAATGTCCCCAAAACGATGTCCCCGTGACCCTTGACCTCTCTTAGCCCAAAAACGATGACCCCAAGGCCAACGGCCCCTTGGCGATGTCCCCAAAATGATGGCCCCAAATTGGCCGCCCCCCACCCCAAAATGTCCCTTACCCCAAAAACGATGTCCCCAAGACCGATGTCCCCAAAATGTCCCCAAAACGATGTCCCCGTGACCCTTGACCTCTCTTATCCCAAAAACGATGACCCCAAGGCCGATGGCCCCAAAATGATGGCCCCAAAATGATGGCCCCAAATTGGCCTCCCCCCACCCCAAAATGTCCCTTACCCCAAAAACGATGTCCCCAAGACCGATTTCCCCAAAATGTCCCCAAAACGATGTCCCCGTGACCCTTGACCTCTCTTAGCCCAAAAACGATGACCCCAAGACCGATGTCCCCAAAATGATGTCCCCAAAATGATGGCCCCAAATTGGCCGCCCCCCACCCCAAAATGTCCCTTACCCCAAAAACGATGTCCCCAAGACCGATGTCCCCAAAATGTCCCCAAAACGATGTCCCTGTGACCCTTGACCTCTCTTACCCCAAAAACGATGTCCCCAAAACCAACGCCCCCTTGACGCCTCCCCATTTTGACATCCCCCAAAATCCCTCCCCCCAAAAAACCCCTCCCCCCCCCCAAAACGGGCATCCCCCCACCCAACCCCTCCTACTCTACCCCAAAAAAAAAACCCTCACCCCCCCAAAAACCCCTCACCCCCCAAAAAACCCCTCCCCCCCAAAAAAAAACCCTCACCCCCCCAAAAAAAAACCCCTCACCCCCCCCAAAAAACCCCTCCCCCCCCCCAAAACAGGCGTCCCCCCACCCCAAAAAAAAACCCCTCACCCCCCCAAAAAACCCCTCCACCCCCCCAAAACGGGCGTCCCCCCACCCAACCCCTCCTCCCCCACCCCAAAAAAAAAAACCCTCACCCCCCCCCCAAAAAACCCCTCACCCCCCCCAAAAACCCCTCACCCCCCCAAAACGGGCGTCCCCCCACCCAACCCCACCTCCTCCACCCCAAAAAAAAACCCCTCACCCCCCCCAAAAACCCCTCCCCCCCCAAAAAAACCCTCACCCCCCCAAAAAAAAACCCTCACCCCCCCAAAAAAACCCCTCCCCCCCCCAAAACGGGCGTCCCCCCACCCAACCCCTCCTCCCCCACCCCAAAAAAAAAAACCCTCCCCCCCCCCCAAAAACCCCTCACCCCCCCAAAACGGGCGTCCCCCCACCCAACCCCTCCTCCTCCACCCCCAAAAAAAAAACCCTCCCCCCCCCAAAAACCCCTCCCCCCCCAAAAAAACCCTCACCCCCCCCAAAAACCCTCACCCCCCCAAAACGGGCGTCCCCCCACCCAACCCCTCCTTCTCCACCCCTCCCAAAAAAACCCTCACCCCCCCCAAAAAACCCCTCACCCCCCCCAAAAACCCCTCACCCCCCCAAAAACCCTCACCCCCCCAAAAAAACCCCTCACCCCCCCAAAACGGGCGTCCCCCCACCCAACCCCACCTCCCCCACCCCAAAAAAAAACCCCTCACCCCCCCAAAAACCCCTCCCCCCCCAAAAAAAACCCTCACCCCCCCAAAACGGGCGTCCCCCCACCCAACCCCTCCTCCTCCACCCCCCCAAAAAAACCCCTCCCCCCCAACGGGCGTCCCCCCACCCCAAAAAAAACCCCCTCACCCCCCCAAAAAACCCCTCCTCCCCCCAAAAAAACCCTCACCCCCCAAAAAAACCCCTCACCCCCCCCAAAAAACCCCTCACCCCCCCAAAAAAAAACCCTCACCCCCCCCCAAAAACCCTCACCCCCCCAAAACGGGCGTCCCCCCACCCAACCCCTCCTTCTCCACCCCTCCCAAAAAAACCCTCACCCCCCCCAAAAAACCCCTCACCCCCCCCAAAAACCCCTCACCCCCCCAAAAACCCTCACCCCCCCAAAAAAACCCCTCACCCCCCCAAAACGGGCGTCCCCCCACCCAACCCCACCTCCCCCACCCCAAAAAAAAACCCCTCACCCCCCCCAAAAACCCCTCCCCCCCAAAAAAAAACCCTCACCCCCCCAAAACGGGCGTCCCCCCACCCAACCCCTCCTCCTCCACCCCCCCAAAAAAACCCCTCCCCCCCAACGGGCGTCCCCCCACCCCAAAAAAAACCCCCTCACCCCCCCAAAAAACCCCTCCTCCCCCCAAAAAAACCCTCACCCCCCCCAAAAACCCCTCACCCCCCCAAAACGGGCGTCCCCGCACCCAACCCTTCTCCACCCCCCCCAGCTCCCCCCAACCACCACCACCACCACCACCACTCACCCCCCAAGCCGATGATGATGACGATGACGATGATGATGATGATGATGACGAAGAGGCCGAAGGCGAGGCCGAAGGCTCCCCCTCCCGCCCCGACCCCCTCCTAAAACGCCGCCGGGCGCGCGGGGCCGAGCGCCCCCACCGCTGCGCCCAGTGCCCCAAATCCTTCGCGTGGAGCTCCTCGCTCTTGGAGCACCTCAAGGGCCACGCCGGCGCCCGGCCCCACCGCTGCGGCGAGTGCGGCAAAGCCTTCGGCCGCGCCTCCACCCTCCTGGAGCACCAACGCGTCCACACCGGCGAGAAACCCTACGGGTGCTCCCAGTGCGGCGCCCGCTTTAGCCAAAATTCCACCTTGGTCCACCACCGGCGCACCCACACCGGCGAGCGGCCCTACGGCTGCGGCGAGTGCGGGAGGGCTTTCGGGCGCAAGTCCACCCTGGCCACCCACCGGCGGACCCACACCGGCGAGAGGCCCTACGGGTGCGGAGGGTGCGGGCGGCGTTTCGCCGTCAGCTCCGATTTGGCCAAGCACCGGCGGGCGCGCGGGGGGTGTCGGGAGGGCGGGAGGGGGGTGGCGGCGCAGCGGGAGGGGGAGAACGGGGTGGGCGGTGGGGGTGTGGGGGGTGGGGAGGGGTGGGGTGGGGGGGAACCTGGTGGGGGGCCTCGTGGTGGTGGGGAACGTGGTGGTGGTGGTCAACGGCATGGGCATGGTGAACCTTGTGGTGATGGTGAACGTCATGGTCATGGTCATGATGAACCTCATGGTGATGGTGAACGTCATGGTGGACCTCATGGTCATGGGGAACCTCATGGTCATGGTGAACCTTGTGGTGAACCTCATGGTGATGGTCATGGTGAACGTCATGGTCATGGTCATGGTGGACCTCGTGGTCATGGTGAACCTCATGGTGAACCTCATGGTCATGGGGAACCTCATGGTGAATGTCATGGTCATGGTCATGGTGAACATCATGGTGGTGGTGAACGTCATGGTCATGGTCATGGTGGACCTCATGGTCATGGTGAACCTCATGGTGAACCTCACGGTGATGGTGAACATCGTGGTCATGGTGAACGTCATGGTCATGGTGGACCTCATGGTGAACCTCATGGTCATGGTGATGGGGAACCTCATGGTGGACCTCATGGTCATGGGGAACCTCATGGTCATGGGGAACCTCATGGTCATGGTCATGGTGAAACTCATGCTCATGGGGAAGCTCATGGTGAACCTCATGGTCATGGTGAACCTTGTGGTGAACCTCATGGTGATGGTGAATGTCATGGTCATGGTCATGGTGGACCTCATGGTGGACCTCATGGTGATGGAGAACCTCATGGCAGTGGTGGACCTCGTGGTGAACCTCATGGTCATGGGGAACCTCATGGTGAACCTCATGGTAATGGAGAACCTCATGGTCATGGTGAACCTCATGGTGAACCTCTTGGTGATGGCGACGTTGGACGCCATGGTGGACGTCACGGTGACGCCGCCCTTCGTGGTGGCACCCGGCCTCCTGGCAACGCTCAAACTCACGGCAACACCAAAATTGGAGGTGACACCAAAATTCGAGGTGACACCAAACCCTGTGGTGACCCCAAAATTCAAGGTGATGCCAAAATTCAAGGCGACGCCAAACCCTGTGGTGACACCAAACCCCGTGGTGACCCCAAACCCCGTGGTGACCCCAAAACTGGAGGCGACCCCAAAATTCAAGGCGACGCCGACCCCGAGCGGCCTCACCGCTGCGAGGAGTGCGGCCAAGCCTTCCGCCACGCCGCCACCCTCCTCCTCCACCGGCAAACCCACTCCGGCTCCTTCCCTTGCCCCCATTGCCCCGAACGCTTCGAAGGCAGCGCCCAACTGGCCCGGCACCGGCGCCGGCGCCACGGGGCGGCCGCCAAACCCTACCGCTGCGAGGCCTGCGGCAAAACCTATGCCCAAGCGGCCGCTTTACGGCACCACCAACCCGAGCAACCCTTGGCTTGCCCCCAGTGCGGCTCCGCTTTTTTTTGGAGTTGCCGGCTGGCCCGGCACCTCCGGGCTTGCCGCCCACCCTCCAAACCCTACAAGTGCCCCGAGTGCGGCAAAGCCTTCGGGCAAAGCTCCAAACTCCTCCGGCACCAGGTGACCCACACCGGCGAGAAGCCCTACAAGTGCCCCGAGTGCGGCAAGATCTTCAGCCAAAGCTCCAACCTGGCCGAGCACCGGCGCACCCACGGCGCCGCCCGGCGTCACTTCTGCCCCCTCTGCGGCAAGGGCTTCGCTTTGGGGTCCTACTTGGCCAAACACCGCTTGACCCACACCGGCGAGCGGCCCTACCGCTGCACCGAGTGCGGCAAGAGCTTCCGGCAGAGCTCCAACCTCATCCAGCACCAACGCACCCACACCGGCGAGCGGCCCTACACCTGCGGGCTCTGCGGCAAGAGCTTCTGCCAAAATTCCCACCTGGCCAAGCACCGGCGCACCCACACCGGCGAGCGGCCCTACCGCTGCGGCGACTGCGGCAAGAGTTTTCGGCAAAGCGCCAACCTCCTGGAGCACCGGCACACCCACACCGGCGAGCGGCCCTACCGCTGCGGCCAGTGCGGGAAGACCTTCGGGTGGAGCTCGGCCTTCAGCAAGCACCAGCGCACCCACCTGGCGTGAGGGCGGCGCGGGACGGGGCCGGCGGGGTGGTTGAGTTCCTGGTTTGGGCGTGGGGGAACGTCTCGAGAAGTTCTAGGTCCATCAAAGTGGCCTAAAATCCTGGGTTTTGTCTTGAAAAATCATCTCAAGAAGTTCTAGGTCCATCAAGTTGGCCTAAATCCGTGGTTTTGGCCTCAAGAACCATCTCAAGAACTTTGAGTTCCATCAAGGTGGCCCAAAGTCATGGTTTCGTCTACGTTATGGTGACCCAAAGTCATCATTTCGTCTTGGAGAACCATCTCGAGAAGTTCTAGGTCCATCAAGTTGGCCTAAATCCATGGTTTGGGGTTGGAGAAGCATCTCAAGAACTTTGAGTTCCATTATGGTGGCCCAAAGTCATGGTTATTGTCTTGGAGAACCATCTCAAGACCTTCCAGGTCCATCAAATTGGCCTAAATCCATGGTTTTGGGTTGGAGAACCATCTCGAGAAGTTCTAGGTCCATCAAGGTGTCCTAAAATCATGGTTTTTGTCTTGAAAAATTATCTCAAGATCTTCCAGGTGGCCCAAATCCATGGTTTCGTCTTGGAGAAGCATCTCAAGAACTTTGAGTTCCATTATGGTGGCCCAAAGTCATGGTTATTGTCTTGGAGAACCATCTCAAGACCTTCCAGGTCCATCAAATTGGCCTAAATCCATGGTTTTGGGTTGGAGAACCATCTCGAGAAGTTCCAGGTCCATCAAGGTGTCCTAAAATCATGGCTTTTGTCTTGAAAAATTATCTCAAGATCTTCGAGGTGGCCCAAATCCATGGTTTCGTCTTGGAGAAGCATCTCAAGAACTTTGAGTTCCATTATGGTGGCCCAAAGTCATGAGTTTTGTCTTGGAGAACCATCTCAAGAAGTTCCAGGTCCATCAAGGTGTCCTAAAATCCTGGTTTTTGTCTTGAAAAATCATCTCAAGACCTTCCAGGTCCATCAAGGTGTCCTAAAATCCTGGTTTTTGTCTTGAAAAATCATCTCAAGACCTTCCAGGTCCATCAAGGTGTCCTAAAATCCTGTTTTTTGTCTTGAAAAATCATCTCAAGACCTTCCAGGTCCATCAAGGTGTCCTAAAATCCTGGTTTTTGTCTTGAAAAATCATCTCAAGAAGTTCCAGGTCCATCAAGGTGACCCAAAGTCATGGTTTTTGTCTTGGAGAACCATCTCGAGAAGTTCTAGGTCCATCAAGTTGGCCTAAATCCATGGTTTTGGCTTCAAGAACCATCTCAAGAACTTTGAGTTCCATCATGGTGGCCCAAAGTCATGGTTTTTGTCTTGGAGAACCATCTCGAGAAGTTCTAGGTCCATCAAGTTGGCCTAAAATCCTGTTTTTTGTCTTGAAAAATCATCTCAAGAAGTTCCAGGTCCATCAAGGTGACCCAAAGTCATGGTTTTTGTCTTGAAATATCATCTCAAGAAGTTCCAGGTCCATCAAGTTGGCCCAAATCCATGGTTATGTCTTGGAGAACCATCTCAAGACCTTTGAGGTGGCCCAAAGTCATGGTTTCGTCTTGGAGAACCATCTCAAGAAGTTCTAGGTCCATCAAGTTGGCCTAAATCCGTGGTTTTGGCTTCAAGAACCATCTCAAGAACTTCGAGTTCCATCAAGGTGGCCTAAAATCCTGGTTTTTGTCTTGAAAAATCATCTCAAGAAGTTCCAGGTTCATCAAGGTGACCCAAAATCATGTTTTTTTGTCTGAAAAATCATCTCAAGAAGTTCCAGGTCCATCAAGGTGACCCAAAATCCTGGTTTTTGTCTTAAAAAATCATCTCGAGAAGTTTCAGGTCCATCAAGTTGACCCAAAGCCGTGGTTTCCCCCTGGAGAACCCCGTCCCAGTCCCGTCCCAGTATCCCAGTGTCCCCGTGTCCCAGTGTCCCCGTGTCCCCACGTCCTCCTGTCCCCACCACCCCAATAAATCCTGGTGAACGCTGCTGCTCTGGGCCATACTGGGAGAACTGGGAGGGATTTTGGGGGGTGCTGGGAGCACTGGGAGGTGTTGGAAGGGCACTGGGGGGGTTACTGGGAGCACTGGGAGGCATTTTGGGGGTGCTGGGAGCACTGGGAGGTGTTGGAAGGGCACTGGGGGGGGTACTGGGCGCACTGGGAGGGATTTTGGGGGGTGCTGGGAGCACTGGGAGGGATTTTGGGGGCTACTGGGAGCACTGGGAAGGGGGGTTGGGGAGTACTGGGGGTACTGGGAGGGATTTTGGGGGGTACTGGGAGGCCTTGGAGGGGCACTGGGAGCACTGGGGGGGAGGTTCAGGGGTACTGGGAGCACTGGGAGGAGGTTTGGGAGGGCCACTGGGGCTACTGGGAGCACTGGGAGGGATTTCTGGGGGTACTGGGAGCACTGGGAGGTGTTGGAGGGGCACTGGGAGTGGCTTGGGGGAGTTACTGGGAGCACTGGGAGGGATTTCGAGGGTGCTGGGGGCACTGGGAAGGGGTTTGGGGGGTCACTGGGTGTTACTGGGAGGCACTGGGAGGCACTGGGAGGGAGTTTTGGAGGGAACACTGGGGGGTACTGGGAGGTATCGGGGGGTACTGGGAGGGATTGGAGGGATACTGGGAGCACTGGGAGGGGGGGTTGGGGGGTCACTGGGTGTTACTGGGAGCACTGGGAGGCACTGGGAAGGACTGGGAGGGAGTTTTGGGGGGAACACTGGGGGGTACTGGGAGGTATTGGGGGGTACTGGGAGGGATTGGAGGGATACTGGGAGCACTGGGAGGGGGGGTTGGGGGGTCACTGGGTGTTACTGGGAGGCACTGGGAGGCACTGGGAGGGAGTTTTGGAGGGAACACTGGGGGGTACTGGGAGGTATCGGGGGGTACTGGGAGGGATTGGAGGGATACTGGGAGCACTGGGAGGGGGGTTTGGGGGGATACTGGGTGTTACTGGGAGCACTGGGAGGCACTGGGAGCACCGGGAGCCTTTGCGGCAGGAAGCGCCGCTCGCCGCCACCATTGTCAGGGCCGCCCAAAAAACGGCCCCATTTTGGGTGAAAAAACGCCCGGATTGGGGCCTGCGGGTGCCAGGGAGCTGCTGGGGCTCTCGTGGATCCGTCCCCGTTGGTTTTGGGGTGAAAAAGGGCAAAAACGGGTCAATCGCTGGCGGGGAGCGGCCTGGGGTGTTAAGCGGAGCGAGGAGTGAATTTTGGGGTAAGAAACGGGGAAAATGGGCCCATGGCTGCGGGGAGGGGGGGGAGGGGGGTTGAATGCTTCTGGGAGGGTGTTTTGGGGTGAAAAAAGGGGAATTTGGGCTGGTTGTTTTTAGGGGGGGAGGTGCGGAATGACCTCATTGTGGGGATTGCGGTTTTTGGGGTGAAAAAGGAGGAAAATGGGGCTGATTGCCGCTGGGCAGGCAGGGAGCGGGATTAACTATTTGTGGGAAGGCGTTTTGGGGTGAAAAAGGAGGAAATTGGGCCGATCGCCCTCAGGTAGAGGAGGGGCAAAATTTGCTAATTTTCAGGATTGTGTTTTGGGGTGAAAAGAGGAGAAATCGGGGCGATTGCTGCAACGGGGTGGTGCAAAATTAACTAGTTTGGGGGATTGTGTTTTTGTGTGAAAAAAGGGGAAAACGGGAAAAAAAATCTGCCGGGCGTGCGGCATGGGGGTTAATTAGCTCAGCGGATCGCTTTTTGGGGTGAAAAAGGAGGAATTTGGGCAACATCGTTATGGGGTGGGGGGGGTGGAAAATTAACTGATTGGGGGGATTGTGTTTTGGGGTGAAAAAAGGGGAAAATGGGTCGATTGCTGCTGGGCCGGCAGGAGAGGGGTTAACAGCTGGTGGGAGGGGCTTTTGGGTTGAAAAAGGAGGAAATTGGGCCGATCGCTGCAGGGTAGGGGGGGACAGAAATTAACTCATTGTCGGGATTCTGTTTTGGGGTGAAAAAAGGGGAAATTGGGGTCATTGCTGCATGGGGTGGGGGTGCAAAATTAAGTGGTTGGGGGGCTCGAATTTTGGGGTGAAAAGAGGGGAATTCGGGCCGATTGCTGTCAGGAATTAAGGTGCAGGATTGGTTCATTGTGTGGGTTGCATTTTGGGGTGAAAAAGGGGGAAAATGGGCTGATTGCTTCAGGGAGTTTGGGTTTAGGGTTTAAAAATAAGAGGGGTCTATTTTTGGGGTAAAAAACGAGGGAAATGGGGTAATTTATTGTGGGTGTCGGGGGGGCAAAATTAATTAATTGTGAGGGTTGTGTTTTGGGGTGAAAAATGCAAGAATTGGGATAATTGGTTTTGGGGGGTGTGTGTGCAAAATTAACAAATCTGGAGGATTAGGTTTTGGGGAGAAACAGGGTGAAAACGGGTCAATTGCTCCTAAGCGTGGGGGTGCAAAATTAATTAATTTTGGTGATTGTGTTTTGGGGTGAAAAAGGGGGAAAATGGGGTGATGTCTCTCAAGAATGGGGGTGTGAAATTAATTAATTCTGGGAATTATATTTTAGGTTGAAAAAGGAAGAATTTGGGCCAATTGCTCTCAGGTGTAGAGGTACAAAATTAATTAATTTTGGAAATTGTCTTTTGGGGTAAAAAAGGGTGAAAATGGGGTGATGGCTCTCAGGAATAGGGGTGCAAAATTAATTTTGGGGATTACATTTTGGGGTGAAAAAGTGGGAAAATGGGACAATCGCTCTCAGGTAAAGGTGTACAAATTTAACTAATTTGTGGGGTTACATTTTGGGGTGAAAAAGTCAAAAAATAAAAATAAAAAAAAAGGGCATTTTGGGGTCAAAAGCAGGAGCTTTGGCGCCCGTAACGCGCCCCAGATGAAGGGAAATTTGGGCGAAAAACTTACCGATTTGGGAAAAAAAATATATATTTTTAAAAATTTCTCATTTTTGCCCTTTTTTACCCCATTTCGGCAGGCGCCGCTCATGGAGGAGCCGCAGCGGGACGGGACCGCCCCCGACGAGCCCCGTGCAGGTGAGGACGTTGGGGATGGCTCCTGGGGGGTGGGATTTTTGGGGTAAAAGCGGGGGAAATTGGGAAAAAATGGGGGTGGGTTTTTTTGGGGGGGTGTCTCCATGGAGGACGTCTCCTGGTGGGGCCACCCATGGCCACCTGGAGAAGTTCCTTGATGGAGAACGTCTGGGGGGTCATCAAACGACCCCGTTGGAGATGTTCTCCTTGGAGGACTTCTCCTGGTGGGACAACCCATGGCCACCTCGAGATGTTCTCCATGGAGAACGTCTCCAATGGGGTCAGTTGATGACCTACTACGAGATGTTCTCCATGGAGGAACATCTTGAGATGGTCATGGGTTGACCCACCAGGAGGTGTTCCTCCATGGAGAACATCTCTACGTGGTCATTTGATGACCCAAGGGACGTTCTCCATCGAGGGTCATCCAATAACCACGTTGAGATGTTCCATCATGAGATGTTCTCCATGGAGGAACACCTCAACATGGCCATACATTGACGTTCTCCATGGAGGACGTCTTGAGGTGGTCATGGGTTGACCCACCAGGAGATGTTCCTCCAAGGAGAACGTCTCCAACGGGGTCATTTGATGACCCACCAGATGTTCTCCATCAAGGAACATCTCAACATGGTCATGGGATGACCAACCAGGAGATGTTCTCCATGGAGAACATCTCAACATGGTTGTTTGATGACTCAAGAGATGTTCTCCATCAAGGAACATCTCAACGTGGTTATTTGATGACCTACTACGAGATGTTCTCCATCGAGGAACATCTTGAGGTGGTCATGGGTTGACCAACCAGGAGATGTTCTCCATGGAGAACGTCTCGTAGTAGGTCAACGTATGGCCATGTTGAGATGTTCCTCCATGGAGAACATCTCCTGGTTGGCCAACCCATGACCACGTCAAGACGTTCCTTGATGGAGAACATCTGGTGGGTCATCAAACGACCCCGTTGGAGATGTTCTCCATGGAGAACATCTCCTGGTGGGTCATCAAAAAAACATGTAGAGATGTTCTCCATGGAGAACGTCTCATGGTAGGTCAACGTATGACCATGTTGAGGTGTTCCTCCATGGAGAACATCTCATGATGGGTCATCATAAGACCATGTTGAGATGTTCCTTGATAGAGAATGTCTCTTGGGTCATCAAATGACCACATTGGAGACGTTCTCCATGGAGAACATCAACATATGGCCATGTCAAGATGTCCTTCATGGAGAACATCTCCTGGTGGGCCATCGTGTGATCATGTAGAGGTGTTCCTCCATGGAGAACATCTCATGATGGGTCATTGCATGACCACGTAGAGACGTTCTCCATGGAGAACATCTTGACGTGGTCATGGGATGACCCATCATGAGATGTTCTCCATGGAGGAACATCTCTAGATGGTCACACGATGACCCACCAGACGTTCTCCATCAAGGAACATCTTGAGGTGGTCATGGGATGACCAACCAGGAGATGTTCCTCCATGGAGAACATCTCTACATGGTCTTATGTTGACCTACCACTAGATGTTCTCCATGGAAAACATCTCAACGTGGTCGTTTGATGACCCACCAGATGTTCTCCATGGAGAACATCTCCACATGCTCACACGATGACCCACCACGAGATGTCCTCCATGGAGAACATCTCCATCGGGGTCGTTTGATGACCCACCAGATGTTCTCCATCAAGGAACATCTCAACGTGGTCATGGGTTGACCCACCAGGAGATGTTCTCCACGTAGAACCTCTTCCTCAACCCCACCCCTTCTCCTCCCCTCCCCAGAACCACCACCACCACCTCCTGGTGACCACCCCCACGGCTTCATCAACCTCCTGGGCCTCCTTGAACCCACCACCACCACCACCACCACCAGGACCACCACCACCACCGGTGACCGCGCCAAGCCCTTCCGCTGCACCGAGTGCGGCCGGACCTTCTCCCAGAGCTCCAACCTCTTGGAGCACCTCCGCACCCACACCGGGGAGAAGCCCTTCTCCTGCCCCACCTGCTCCAGGACCTTCTCCAGGAGCTCCACCTTGACCGAGCACCTCCGCACCCACACCGGGGAGAAGCCCTTCTCCTGCCCCACCTGCCCCAGGACCTTCTCCAGGAGCTCCACCTTGACCGACCACCTCCGCACCCACACCGGCGAGACCCCCTTCTCCTGCCCCGAGTGCGGGAGGACCTTCGGGAGGACCTCCAACCTCCTCAAGCACCTCCGCACCCACACCGGGGAGAAGCCCTACGCCTGCCCCCGCTGCGGCAAGTCCTTCAGCCTCAGCTCCAACCTCCTCAAGCACCAGAGGACCCACAGCGGGGAGAAGCCCTTCTCCTGCCCCCGCTGCCCCAAGAGCTTCAAGAAGAAGACCCACCTGGCCTCCCACCAGCGCACCCACACCGGCGAGCGGCCCTACCGCTGCGGCCAGTGCGGCAAGGCCTTCGGCCAGAGCTCCACCCTCATCGAGCACCAGCGCACCCACACCGGCGAGCGGCCCTTCCGCTGCGGGGCCTGCGGCAAGAGCTTCTGCGTCTCCTCCAACCTGGTCAAGCACCGGCGCATCCACACCGGCGAGAAGCCCTACGGCTGCGGGCGCTGCGGCGAGCGCTTCCGCTACAAGCCCCAGTTCACCCGGCACCTCCAGGGGCATCCCGAGGAGGCGCCGGCTTGCCAAGGTGGTGGGGAGGAGGTAGGAACCTGAGGAACGTCGTGGTGGTGGCCACCAAACCCTGGTAGAACCTCAAATGTTGACATTTTGAACCATTTTGAGGTGGTTTATGGACTTGGGAGGTCAATATGGGTGCCAGGACCCCAAATGGGTGGTCCTACATCAAGGTGTCCCAGTAGGAACCTGAGGAACCTCATGGATTTGGGGTCTGGTGGCCACCAAACCCTGGTAGAACCTCAAATGTTGACATTTTGAACCATTTTGGGGTGGATTATGGATTTTGGAGGTCAGTATGGGTGCCAGGACCTCAACTGGGTGGTCCACCATGATGGCTTCAATCTTAGAACCCAAGGAAGGGTCTTGAAGCTCCACCTTGACCGAGCACCTCCGCACCCACACCGGCGAGAAGCCCTACGGCTGCGGGCGCTGCGGCGAGCGCTTCCGCTACAAGCCCCAGTTCACCCGGCACCTCCAGGGGCATCCCGAGGAGGCGCCGGCTTGCCAAGGTGGTGGGGAGGAGGTAGGAACCTGAGGAACGTCGTGGTGGCCACCAAACCCTGGTAGAACCTCAAATGTTGACATTTTGAACCATTTTGAGGTGGATTATGGACTTGGGAGGTCAATATGGGTGCCAAGACCTCAAAAGGGTGGTCCTACGTCAAGGTGTCCCAATAGGAACCTGAGGAACCTCATGGATTTGGGGTCTGGTGGCCACCAAACCATGGTAGAACCTCAAATGTTGACATTTTGAACCATTTTGAGGTGGTTTATGGACTTGGGAGGTCAATATGGGTGCCAAGACCTCAAAAGGGTGGTCCTACGTCAAGGTGTCCCAATAGGAACCTGAGGAACCTCATGGATTTGGGGTCTGGTGGCCACCAAACCATGGTAGAACCTCAAATATTAACGTTTTGAACCATTTTGAGGTGGATTATGGACTTGGGAGGTCAATATGGGTGCCAGGACCTCAAAAGGGTGGTCCATTGTCATGGGTTCCGTCTTAGAACCCAAGGAAGGGTCATGAAGTTGTGGTGTGGTGGCCACCAAACCATGGTAGAACCTCAAATATCGACATTTTGAACCATTTTGGGGTGGATTATGGACTTGGGAGGTCAATATGGGTGCCAGGACCTCAAAAGGGTGGTCCATTGTCATGGGTTCCATCTTAGAACCCAAGGAAGGGTCTTGAAGTTGTGGTGTGGTGGCCACCAAACCCTGGTAGAACCTCAAATGTTGACCCTGGAGACATGCAGAGGTCAAATATGGGGTTTGGAGGTCGGGATGGGTCTCAGGACCTCAACTGGGTGGTCCACCATCATGGGTTCCATCCTAGAACCTAAGAAAAACTCATGGAGTTGTGGTGTGGTGGCCACCAAACCATGGTAGAACCTCAAATATTGACATTTTGAACCATTTTGGGGTGGATGATGGACTTGGGAGGTAAGGATGGGTGCCAGGACCTCAACTGGGTGGTCCTACATCAAGTTGGCCCAGTAGGAACCCGAGGAACATCATGGTATGGTGGTGTGGTGGCCACCAAACTGTGGTAGAACCTCAAATGTTGACCCTGTGGACACGTGGAGGTGGAGCATGGACACCGTGGGGACACCAGGAGCCACCATGGGGACATCTGGGGACACCTGAAGACACCACGGGACCACCATGAGGACATTTGGGACCACTGGGGGGACATTTGGGGCCACCTTGGGGACATCTGGGGCCACCCTGGGGACATTTGGGGACATCTGGGGGGGCGTCACCGTGCTTGGGGCTCTGCGGCATCAATAAAGGGGTTGCGGTGGCACCAAAGTGTGGCCTGGGGGATACTGGGATGGACTGGGAGGGGACTGGGAGGGGACTGGGAGGGACTGGGAGGAGCCGTGGGTCACCAAGGAGGCCCACCTGGAGGAGGACGGAGGTGGGGGCCGTGGTGGGTCCTCCGGAGGGGTCTTCTCCTTGGCCACCGGTGGTCGGTGGGTGATGGGTGGGTGGGTGGAGATGTTTGGGGATGGATGGAGATTTTTTGGAGATTTTGGGAGAATTTTGGAGAAATTTTGAGATGTTCCTTGATGGGATGGAGATTTTTGGAGAATTTTGGAGAAATTTGGAGATGTTTGGAGAAGTTTGGAGATGTTTGGTGGTGGGACGGAGATTTTTGGAGAATTTTGGAGAAATTTGGAGATGTTCCTTGACAGGATGGAGAATTTAGGAGAATTTTGGAGAGATTTGGAGATGTTTGGAGGTGGGATGGAGATTTTTGGAGATGTTCCTTGACAGGATGGAGATTTTGGGAGAATTTTGGAGAAGTTTGGAGATGTTTGGAGGTGGGATGGAGATTTTTGTTGAATTTTGGAGAAATTTTGAGATGTTTGGTGGTGGGATGGAGAATTTTGGGGAAGTTTGGAGAATTTTTGGAGAAGTTTGGAGAAGTTTGGAGATGTTCCGTGATGGGATGGAGAATTTTGGAGAAGTTTGAAGAAGTTTTGGAGAATTTTTTGAGAAATTTGGAGAAATTTGGAGAATTTTTGGAGACACCTGGAGACCTTTGGTGCCCCGTGGCCAACCAGACGGAGAAATTTGGGGACACCCCCATCCCCCCCCACCCCCCCTCGTCCCCAAAAATCAGGAAGTCCCCCCCCAAATCCCCCCCCCAAGGAAGGAACCCAAAACCCCAAAACCGCGGCTCCTTCCGGGGTGGGGCCGCGGCCGGGTCCCTATGGGGACGGGGCCACCGGGGGCGGAGGTGACACCGGGGACATCGCCCGGCGCCGCCACATCCGGGACGGACCCTAAATTTTGGGGGGTGGGGGGCGGGGACTTTGTGGGGTTGGGGGAACAATGGGGTTGGGGACGTTATGGGGTGGTGGGGCCATGGGGTTGGGGACATTATGGGGTTGGGGACACCATGGGATGGTGGACACCATGGGGTTATGGGGTTATGGGGTCATGGGGTTGGGGACACCATGGGGTTATGGGGTCATGGGGTTATGGGGACACCATGGGGTGGTGGGGACATTATGGGGTTGGGGACACCATGGGGTTATGGGGTCATGGGGTTGGGGACATTATGGGGTTGGGGACACCATGGGGTGTTGGGGTCATGGGGTTATGGGGCCACCATGGGGTTGGGGCCACCATGGGGTGGTGGACACCATGGGGTTATGGGGTCATGGGGTTATGGGGTGGTGGGACCATGGGGTTGGGGACATCATGGGGTTGGGGGCACAGTGGGGTCATGGGGTTATGGGGCCATGGGGTTGGGGACATTATGGGGTTGGGGACATTATGGGGTTGGGGACATTATGGGGTTTTGGACACCATGGGGTTATGGGGTCATGGGTTTGGGGACATTATGGGGTTGGGGGCACCATGGGGTTATGGGGTCATGGGGTTATGGGGTCATGGGGTTATGGGGTGGTGGGACCATGGGGTTGGGGACATCATGGGGTTGTGGGGTCATGGGGTTATGGGGTTATGGGGTCATGGGGTTGGGGATGTTATGGGGTTGGGGACACCATGGGGTTTTGGGGCCATGGGGTTGGGGCCACCATGGGGTTGGGGACACCATGGGGTGGTGGACACCATGGGATTATGGGGTCATGGGGTTGTAGGGTGGTGGGACCATGGGGTTGGGGACATTATGGGGTTGGGGACACCATGGGGTCATGGGGTTATGGGGTCATGGGGTTGGGGACATTATGGGATGGTGGACACCATGGGGTTATGGGATCATGGGGTTATGGGGTCATGGGGTTGGGGACATTAAGGGGTGGTGGACACCATGGGGTTGTGGGGTCATGGGGTTATGGGGCCATGGGGTGGTGGCACCATAGGGTTGGGGACATTATGGGGTTGGGGACACCATGGGGTTGTGGGGTCATGGAGTTGTGGGGTCATGGGGTTATGAGATGGGGTTGTAGGATCATGGGGTGGTGGCACCATGGGGTGGTGGCACCATGGGGTGGTGGCACCATGGGGTTTTAGGATCACGGGGGTGGTGTCACCATGGGGTTGCGTCACCTCGGGGTGCTGTCACCATGGGGTTTTAGGATCACGGGGGTGGTGTCACAATGGGGTTTTGGGACCGTGGGGTGGTGTCACCATGGGGTGGTGTCACCATGGGGTGGTGGCACCATGGGGTGGTGGCACCATGGGGGTTTTAGGATCATGGGGTGGTGGCACCATGGGGTGACAAACGCCGTGCCCCATAGACCCCATAGACCCCACCCCCCGCCCCGTGTCCATATAGGATCGGACCTTATAGGGTCACGCACTCCCTCGGTGGCCGCGCCCCCGTTTTTGCCTTTTCCTCCCTTTTTTTTTAGCCCCTCCCCACCCTTTTTTTTTTGTTCTTCCCCTTTTGCGTTTCCATTCATTTATTTTTAATTTTTTTTTGGGTTATTTTTGCCCTTTTCCGCCCGTTCTCTCCCCGAATCCTTCCCCACCCCTTCCTTCCCCTTCTCCTCCCCGCAGCCGCCCGACTTCTGCTTCGGGGACGGAGCCGGCGGCGACAATGGGGCCGCGGGCGCTGCTGCTCCTCCTGGCCGCGGGTGGGTGGCCCTATAGGGGATTTGGGGTGGCTCGGGGTCCTATAGGGGATTTGGGGTGGCTCTGGACCCTATAAGGGATTTGGGGTGGCTCTGGACCCTATAGGGGATTTGGGGTGGCTCTGGGTCCTAAAGGGGATTTGGGGTGGCTCTGGGTCCTATAGGGGACGTGGGGTGGCACCGGGTCCTATAGGGGATTTGGAGAAGCTCTGGGTCCTATAAGGGATTTGGGGTGGCTCTGGGTGCTATAGGTGATTTGGGGTGACTCTGGGTCCTATAAGGGATTTAGGGTGGCTCTGGACCCTATAGGGGATTTAGGGTGGCTATGGGTCCTATAGGGGATTTGGGGTGGCTCTGGGTCCTATAGGGGATTTGGGGTGGCTCTGGGTCCTATAAGGGATTTGGGGTGGCTCTGGGTCCTATAGGGGACGTGGGGTGGCACCGGGTCCTATAGGGGATTTGGAGAAGCTCTGGACCCTATAGGGGATTTGGGGTGGCTCTGGGTCCTATAGGGGATTTGGGGTGTCTCTGGGTCCTATAGGGGACGTGGGGTGGCTCTGGGTCCTATAGGAGATTTGGGGTGGCTCTGGACCCTATAGGGGATTTGGGGTGGCTCGGGGTCCTATAGGGGATTTGGGGTGGCTCTGGGCCCTATAGGGGATTTGGGGTGGCTCTGGACCCTATAGGGGATGTGGGATGACTTTGGGTCCTATAGGTTATTAGGAGAAGCTCTGGGTCCTATAAGGGATTTAGGGTGGCTCTGGGTCCTAAAGGGGATTTGGGGTGGCTCTGGGTCCTATAGGTTATTAGGAGAAGCTCTGGACCCTATAAGGGATTTGGGGTGGCTCTGGGTCCTATAAGGGATTTGGGGTGGCTCTGGGTCCTATAGGGGATTTGGAGAAGCTCTGGGTCCTATAAGGGATTTGGGGTGGCTCTGGGTCCTATAGGGGATTTGGGGTGGCTCTGGGACCTATAGGGGATTTAGGGTGGCTCTGGACCCTATAAGGGATTTAGGGTGGCTCTGGGTCCTATAGGAGTTGTGGGGTGGCTCTGGGTCCTATAGGGGATTTGGGGTGGCTCTGGGTCCTATAGGGGATTTAGGGTGGCTCTGGGTCCTAAAGGGGATTTGGGGTGGCACCGGGTCCTATAGGGTTATTTGGGGTGGCTCTGGGTCCTATAGGGGATTTGGGGTGGCTCTGGGTCCTATAGGGTATTAGGAGAAGCTCTGGACCCTATAAGGGATTTAGGGTGGCTCTGGGTCCTATAGAGGATTTGGGGTGGCTCTGGGTCCTATAGGGGATTTGGGGTGGCTCTGGACCCTATAGGGTTATTTGGGGTGGCTCTGGGTCCTATAGGAGATGTGGGGTGGCTCTGGACCCTATAGGGGATTTAGGGTGGCTATGGGTCCTATAGGGGATTTGGGGTGGCTCTGGGTCCTATAGGTTATTAGGAGAAGCTCTGGGTCCTATAAGGGATTTAGGGTGGCTCTGGGTCCTATAGGAGTTGTGGGGTGGCTCTGGGTCCTATAGGGGATTTGGGGTGGCTCTGGGACCTATAGGAGATGTGGGGTGGCTCTGGGACCTATAGGGGATGTGGGGTGGCTCTGGGTTCTATAAGGGATTTAGGGTGGCTCTGGGTCCTATAGGAGCTGTGGGGTGGCTCTGGGTCCTATAGGGGATTTGGGGTGGCTCTGGGACCTATAGGAGATGTGGGGTGGCTCTGGGTCCTATTGGGGATTTGGGGTGGCTCCGGGTCCTATAGGGGATGTGGGGAGCTCTGGGTCCTATAGGGGAAGTGGGGTGGCACCAGGACCTGGGGGGTCCTATAGGGGATGTGGGGTGGCACCAGAGCTCTGTGACCCTATAGGGGATTTGGAGAGGGTCTGGGTCCTATAGGGGACATGGGGTGGCTCTGGGTCCTATAGGGGACAGGGGGTGGGACCAGGACTTGGGGGTCCTATAGGGGACATGGGGTGTCCCCAGGAGCTCTATGTCCCTATAGGGGACATGGGATGGGACCAGGACTTGGGGGTCCTATAGGGGACATGGGGTGGGTCTAGGTCCTATAGGGGATGTGGGGTGGCCCTGGGAGCTCCGTGACCCTATAGGGGACATGGGGTGGCTCTGGGTCCTATAGGGGACAGGGGGGTGGGACCAGGACTTGGGGGTCCTATAGGGGACAGGGGGTGGCTCTGGGTCCTATAGGGGACAGGGGGGTGGGACCAGGACTTGGAGGTCCTATAGGGGATGTGGGGTGGCCCTGGGTCCTATAGGGGACAGGGGGGTGGGACCAGGACTTGGAGGTCCTATAGGGGATGTGGGGTGGCCCTGGGTCCTATAGGGGACAGGGGGGTGGGACCAAGATTTGGGGGTCCTACAGGTGACATGGGGTGGGACCAGGACTTGGGGTCCCTATAGGGTCTACAGGGGGACCCGGGGACCCTATAGGGGACTCGGGGTGTCCCCTATATGACCCCCATGTCCCCCCCCCCCAAGCTCTGTCCTCCTGCCGCGGCCCCGGCATCGACGAGGACACGGTGACCGTCTTCCGCGGGGACCCCGCGGGGGCTTTCGGGCAGAGCGTGGCCCAATTCGGCACCCCCGACGACGGAGGGTGAGCACGGGGGCGAAAAAACCCCAAAATCCTATTTTTTCACCCCAAAAAATCCCACTTTTTCAACCCAAAAAAAACCCCAACCCCGTAGGATCCTGGTGGGCGCGCCGCTCCAAAATTCGGGGACCATTTTCCAGTGCCGGCCCCGAACTGGGAGGTGCGAGGAGGTGGAAGTCGCCGGTGAGGACCCCCGACCCCCCCAAAAAAAAGGATATTTTGGGATATTTTGGGTCCCCGAGGGTCTCAACCCGTGTTTTTGTAGGGTCGCCGAAAGGGGTCAACGCGTCCATGGGGTTGACGCTGGCCGCGGGGGACAACGGGGCCCTGGTGGGTATCGGAGGGGGGCGTTTGGGGGGATTTCGCCCCAAATTGGTCCATTTTGGGGTGAGGTCGAAGGGTTTTCACCCAAAATTTGTCCATTGGGGTGGTGTCGAGATTTCACCCCAAAATTTGTCCGGTGGGGTAATGTGAAGGGTTTTTCGTGTAAAAATGGTCGATTTGGGGTGGTATCGAGCGTTTTTCACCCCAAATTGGTCCATTTCTGGTAATATTAAGGAGATTTCACCAAAAATTGGTCTGTTTGGTGTGGGGGTCTCCCTGTTGATTTTTGGGGCCTCCCCACTGATTTTGGGGTCTCCTCATTGATTTTGGTGTCTCCCCACTCATTTTTGGGCTCTCCCCTCTGTTTTGGGGTCTCCCCACTGTTTTTGGGGTCTCCCCACTGATTTTGGAGGTCTCCCTGCTGATTTTTGGTGTCTCCCTGCTGATTTTTGATGTCTCTCCACTAATTTTTGGTGTCTCCCTGCTGATTTTTGGGGTCCCCATTGATTTTTGGGGTCTCTTCTCTGGTTTTGGGGTCTCCCCACTCATTTTTGGGGTCTCCCTGCTGATTTTTTGGTCGCCCCACTGATTTCTGTTGTCTCCCCACTAATTTTTGGGGTCTCCCCACTGATTTCTGGTGTCTCCCACTAATTTTTTGGGTCTCCCCACTGATTTTTTGGGTCTCCCCACCGGTTTTTGGGGTCTCCCACTGATTTTTGGGGTCTCCCCACTAATTTTTGGGCTCTCCCCTCTGGTTTTGGGGGTCTCCCTGTTGATTTTTGGGGTCCCCACTGATTTTTGGGGTCTCCCTGCTGGTTTTGGAGTCTCCTTGTTGATTTTTGGGGTCTCTCCACTGATTTTTGGGGTCTCTCCACTGATTTCGGGGTCCCCACTGATTTTTGGGGTCTCCCTGCTGATTTTTGATGTCTCCCCACTAATTTTTGGGCTCTCCTCTCTGTTTTTGGGGGTCTCCCTGTTGATTTTTGGAGTCCCCACTGATTTTTGGGGTCTCCCCGCTGATTTTGAGGCCTCCCTACTGATTTCTGGTGTCTCCCTGCTGACTTTTGGTGTCCCCACTGATTTTTTGGGGTCTCCCCTCTGGTTTTGGGGGTCTCCCCACTAATTTTTTGGGATTCCCCCGCTGATTTTGGGGGTCTCCCCGCCCTGCACCCCAGGCGTGCGCCCCCACGGTGCCCCAAACCTGCGGGGAGAACGTCCACCTCAACGGCTTCTGCGTCCACCTGGACCTCAACTTCCAGCAGCTCCAACGCCTCCCGGCCACCCAACCAGGTACGGGGTGGGGTGGGGACACCAAGGGGTGGGACAATTTTGGGGACGTCCCCGTTGGCCACGGGGACATGGGCGTGGTCCCTCTAGAGTGCCCCAAAAAATCTTCGGACGTGGCGCTCCTCATCGACGGCTCGGGGAGCATCAGGCACCACGACTTCCAGACGATGAAGACCTTCATCGCCGAGGTGATGAAGAGGTTCCAGGGCACCGACACGCAGGTACGGCCCACCCGGGGGGGGGGTCCTTCAGGTTCTCCGTCCCTGTCGTGGCCTCCAAGGGGTTCTCCTGCTCCTCTTGGTCTTCGTGGTGGGGCGAGGTGGTGGTGGGGGTCTTCTTCTGGTTGGGTTCTTCCATGGTTCCTCACGTTGGGGTCTTCTTCTGGTCGGGTTCTCCAATGGTTCCTCAAAATGGGGTCTTCTTCTGGTCGGGTTCTCCAAGGGTTCCTCAAAATGGGGTGTTGGGTTGGGGTCTTCTTCTGGTCGGGTTCTTCCATAATTTCTCAAATTGGGGTCTTCTGGTTGGGTTCTTCCATGGTTCTTCACGTTGGGGTGATGCGTTGGGGGTCTTCTTCTGGTCGGGTTCTCCCATGGTTCCTCACGATGGGGTGGTCTTTTGGGGTCTTCTGGTTGTCTTCTTCCATGGTTCCTCACGTTGGGGTCTTCTGGTCGGGTTCTCCCATGGTTCCTCACATTGGGGTGATGTCTTGGGGTCTTCTGCTCGGGTTCTACCATGGTTCCTCTTGATGGGGTGACACGTTGGGGTCTTCTTCTGGTCGGGTTCTCCCATGGTTCCTCACGTTGGGGTCTTCTTCTGGTCGGGTTCTTCCATAATTTCTCAAATTGGGGTCTTCTGGTCGGGTTCTCCCATGGTTCCTCACATTGGGGTGGTCTGTTGGGGTCTTCTGGTCGGGTTCCTCCATGGTTCCTCATGTTGGGGTGACGCATTGGGGTCTTCTTCTGGTCAGGTTCTTCCATAATTTCTCAAATTGGGGTCTTCTGGTCGGGTTCTCCCATGGTTCCTCTTGATGGGGTCTTCCAGTTGGGTCCTCCCATGGTTCCTCACCTTGGGGTCTTCTTCTGCTTGTCCCCCCCTGGCAGTTTGCCCTCACCCAGTTCTCGGACAAGATCCGGGAGCACTTCAACTTCGAGACCTTCCGACGCTCCCCAGACCCCACCAGGCTTCTGAGGAAGGTCGACCAGCTCCGAGGTTGGACCCACACCGCCTCGGCCATCCAGAAAGTTCTGTGAGTCCCCCCCCCCAGGAGAACCCCACCCACCAAGGTCCCACCCCCCAGGTCCCTCACCCCCCCGGTGTCCTCCCGGTGCAGGACGGAGACGTTTCGGCCCGGTATGGGGGCGAGAGAAGGTTCTAGAAAGGTCCTCATCGTCATCACGGACGGGAAGAAGGCCAACGACAACCTCAACTACGAGGACGTCATCCCCTTGGCCAACCACATGGGGGTGACGCGCTACGCCATCGGGGTGAGGGGTCCCCGACCACCTCGGTCCGTCCCCAAATATCTCCATCCGGCCATCCGAATTCTCCCAGATGTTCTAGAACATCTCCAAAAATCTCCATCATCCCAAAACAGCTCCATCCGTCCATCCAAATTCTCCCAGATCTTCTAGAACATCTCCATCCATCCACCCATCCATCCCCAGATGTTCTAGAACATCTCCAAAACATCTCCATCCATCCACCCAACCCCTCCCAGATGTTCTAGAACATCTCCAGAACATCTCCACCATCCCAAAACATCTTCATCCATTCATCCCCAGATGTTCTAGAACATCTCCATCCATCCATCCATCCATCCACCCCCAAATATCTCCATCCGTCCATCCGAATTCTTCCAGATGTTCTAGAACATCTCCAAACATCTCCACCCACCTCCAAACATCTCCATCCATCCACCCAACCATCTCCAGATGTTTTAGAACATCTCCAAACATCTCCCTCCATCCCAAAATATCTCCATCCATCCACCCAACCATCTCCAGATGTTCTAGAACATCTCCAAACATCTCCATCCACCTCCAAACATCTCCATCCATCCATCTGACCCCTCCCAGATGTTCTAGAACATCTCCAGAACATCTCCATCCATCCCAAAATGTCTCCATCCATCCACCCAACCATTCTCAGACGTTCTAGAACATCTCCATCCATCCACCCAACCATCTCCAGATGTTCTAGATCATCTCCAAAACATCTCCATCCAACCCAAAACATCTCTATCCACCCACCCAACCATTCCCAGATGCTCTAGAACATCTCCAAAACATCTCCATCTACCCACCCAACCATCTCCAGATGTTCTAGAACATCTCCAGAACATCTCCATCCGTCCCCCCTCCCCGTCCGCAGGTGGGCGACGCCTTCCAGGACCGCGAGGCCCTGGCCGAGCTCCAGGCCATCGCCTCGGCGCCCCCCGAGGACCACATCTTCCGCGTGGACAACTTCGACGCCCTGCAGGGCATCCAGAACCAGCTGCAGGAGAAGATCTTCGCCATCGAGGGTACCCGGCGGGTGGGGGTCCCAAGGGGGGGGGTCCCCGAGACCATTTTGGGACCCCCGTCACCCTTGGGTGCCCCCCTCTCTCCCCCCACCCCCCCCCAGGCACCCAGTCCGCCCTCGGCAGCTCCTTCCAGCTGGAGATGGCCCAGGAGGGCTTCAGCGCCCTGCTCACCCCCGTGAGTGGCCCCGACCCCCCCGAGACCCCCCCCCAACCCTCACCCACCGCCCCCCGTCCCAAACCGGTCCCCTCCCGGTCTGTACTGGTGCAGGAGGGGCCCGTACTGGGAGCGGTGGGCGCCTACGACTGGTCCGGGGGGGTCTTCGTCTACGGCCCCAGCGGGAAGCCCACCTTCCTCAACGTGTCCCGAGGCGCCGGGGACATGAGCGACGCCTACCTGGGTGAGGGGCGAGGGGGGGGGGGGGCTTGGGGGTCCCAAATTTGGGGGGGGGGGGGGCTTGGGGGTCTTGGGGTCACCGTGGGGGGGTCTTGGGGTCACCGTGGGGGTCTTTGGGGTTTTGGTGTCCCTATGGGATTATTGGGGGTCTTGTTGTCCTCTTGGGGGTCTTGGGGGTCTTGGTGTCCCCATGGGGGGTCTTGGGGTCACTGTGGGGGTCTTTGGGGTCTCGGTGTCCACTTGGGGGTCTTTGGGGTTTTGGTGTCCCCAATGGGGGTCTTGGTGTCACCATGGGGGTCTTCAGGGTCTTGGGGTCACCATTGGGGTCTTGGTGCCCCCATGGGAGTCTTGGGGTCACCATGGGGGTCTTGGGTGTCTTAGGGTCACCGTGGGGGTCTTGGGGGTCTTGGGGTCACCATAGGGGTCTTGGGGGTCTTGGTGTCCACATGGGGGTCTTGGGGTCACCGTGGGGGTATTGGGGTCACTGTGGGGGTTTTGGGGGTCTTGGTGTCCACTTGGGGGTCTTTGGGGTGTTGGTGTCCCCATGGGGGTCTTCAGGGTCTAAGGGTCACCATGGGGGGGTCTTGGGGTCACCGTGGGGGTCTTGGGGGCGTTGGTGTCCCCTTGGGGGGTCTTGGGGTCACTGTGGGGGTCTTTGGGGTCTTGGTGTCTCATTGGGGTTTTTGGTGTCCCTATGGGGGTCTTGGGGGTCTCAGTGTCCCCATGGGGGTCTTGGCTTCCCCATGGGGGTCTTGGGGGTCTTGGGGTCACCATGGGGGTCTTGGCATCCTCTTGGGGGGGGTCTTGGGGTCCACCCCCCCCACCCCCCCCCACTGACCCCGCTGTCCCCAGGCTACGCGGCCGAGTCCCTGTCCCTGGGGGGCAGCCGGGGGCTGGCGCTGGGGGCCCCCCGCTCCGGCCACGTCGGCCGCCTCCTCCTCTTCCTCCTCCGCGGCCCCACCTGGGAGCTGGTGGGGGACGCCGTGGGGCAGCAGGTGAGGGGGGGGGTCGGGGGGGTGGGGTGGGGTGGGGGGCGCGGGACCCCCCCCTCCCGCCGTTCCCCACCCCGTCCCGCTGACCCCGCTGCCCCCCCAGGTGGGCTCCTACTTCGGGGCGTCCCTGTGCGCCCTGGCCCCCCGGGGAGGCGCCTCGGCGGGGGCGCTGCTGGTGGGGGCCCCCATGTTCTACGGGGACGGCAGCGGGGGGCGCGTGGGGGTCTGCCGGCTGCCGCCAAAGGTAGGGGAGCGCAACGCGACCCCGAATCGGCCCCAAACTGACCCTAAATAGACCCTAAATCGACCCCAAATCGACCAACCTAACCCGACCTCAAATTGATCCCAAACCCAATCAACCCCAAACCAACTAACCCAACCCGACCCCAAATCAACCCCAAAGTGACCCCAAATTGACCCAAAATCGACCCCCAATCGACCCCAAATCAACCCCAAATCGATCCCAAACTGACCCTAAATTGACCCCAAAGTGACCCAAAAGTGACCCCAAATCGACCCTGAATTGACCCCAAATCAACCAACCCAACCCGACCCCAAATCGACCAACCCAACCCCAAATTGAAAAACCCGACCCGAAAGCGACCCCGAATCGACCCCAAATCGACTCCAAAGCGACCCTAAATCGACCCTAAATTGACCCCAACTCAACCCCGAATCAACCCCAAAGTGACCCCAAATCGAGCCCAAAGTGACCCTAAATCAACCCCAAATCGACCCCAAATTGACCCGAAATCCACCCTAAATCAACCCCAAAGCGACCCCAAACTGACCCCAAATAGACCCTAAATCGACCCAAAATCGACCCCAAATCAACCAACCTAACCCGACCTCAAATCGATCAACGTGACCCCAAATCGACCCCAAATCAGACACAAATCAACCCCAAACCGGCCCCAAATCGATCCCAAACTGACCCTAAATCAACCCCAAATCGACCCCAAATCAATCCCAAATCAACCGACCTAACCCGACCCCAAATCGACCAACCCAACCCCAAATTGAAAAACCCGACCCGAAAGCGACCCCGAATCGACCCCAAAGTGACCCCAAAACTGACCCCAAAGTGACACCAAAGAGACCCTAAATCGACCCCAAAGTGACCCTAAATCGACCCCAAACCTACCCCAAATCAATCCCAAATCGACCAACCCAACCCCAAATCAACCCTAAACCAGCCCCAAATTGACCCCAAATCGACCCCAAATCAACCTCAAATCGAACCCAAACCGATCCCAAACTGAGCACAAACTGACCCTAAATTGACCCCAAACCAGCCCCAAATCAACCCCGAATCGACCCCAAATCAACCCTAAATCAACCCCAAATCAAACCCAAATTGACCAACCCAACCCAATCTACCCAACCCCAAATCGACCCCAAATCGACCCCAAATCAACCCCAAATCAACCCCAAATCGACCCCAAATCGACCCCAAATCGACCCCAAATCGACCCCAAATCAACCAACCCAACCCAACCAACCCAACCCAACCCCACCCCACCCACCCCCTCCAACTCAGCCCTAATTAACCCCCCCTAATTAACCCAACCCAGCCCTAATTAACCCACCCTAATTAACCCAACCCAACCCAACCCAACCCAACCCACCCCACCCCACCCCACCCCACCCATCCAACCCATCCCTAATTAACCCCCCCCAATTAACCCCCCCCAATTAACCCCCCTCTAATTAACCCACCCTAATTAACCCAACCCAACCCAACCCCACCCATCCCCACCCCACCCAACCCCTCCCAACCCAACCCAACCCAATACAACCCAATCCACCCCACCCACCCCATCCACCCCAGCCCTAATTACCCCCTCCTAATTAACCCCCCCCTAATTAATTAACCCCCCCCCCAGTCCGGGAAGCTGCAGTGCCCTCTGACGCTGCGGGGCCAGCCCGGCCACCCCCTGGGGCGCTTCGGGGCCAGCCTCAGCCGCCTGGGGGACCCAGCCCTAATTAACCCCCCCTAATTAACCCAACCCAGCCCTAATTAACCCCCCCTAATTAACCCAACCCAGCCCTAATTAACCCACCCTAATTAACCCAAGCCCCCCCACCCAACCCCAAATCGACCAACCCAACCCAACCCGACCCCTCCCAACCCAACCCAACCCAACCCTCTTCATCCAACCCAGCCCTAATTAACCCCCCCTAATTAACCCAACCCAGCCCTAATTAACCCATCCTAATTAACCCAACCAACCCCACCCAACCCCAAATCGACCAACCCAACCCAACCTCTCCCAACCCACCCCAACCCACCCAACCCAAATCAACCCCACCCCACCCACCCCATCCAACCCAGCCCTAATTAACCCCCCCTAATTAACTCCCCCTAATTAACCCAACCCAACCCCAACCAACCCAACCCAACCCCTCCCACCCCACTCAACCCAACCCAACCCAACCCAACTCAACCCAACTCTACCCAACCCCACCCCATCCAACCCAGCCCTAATTACCCCCCCCTAATTAACCCCCCCTAATTAACCCCCCCCCAGTCCGGGAAGCTGCACTGCCCTCTGACGCTGCGGGGCCAGCCCGGCCACCCCCTGGGGCGCTTCGGGGCCAGCCTCAGCCGCCTGGGGGACCCAGCCCTAATTAACCCCCCCTAATTAACCCAACCCAGCCCTAATTAACCCCCCCTAATTAACCCAACCCAGCCCTAATTAACCCACCCTAATTAACCCAACCCCACCCCACCCAACCCCTCCCAACCCCTCCCAACCCACCCAACCCAACCCAACTCTACCCAACCCAACCCAACCCAACCCAACCCCACCCACCCCATCTAACCCATCCCTAATTAACCCACCCTAATTAACCCAACCCATCCCTAATTAACCCACCCTAATTAACCCAACCCAGCCCTAATTAACCCACCCTAATTAACCCAACCCAGCCCTAATTAACCCATCCTAATTAACCCAACCAACCCCACCCAACCCCAAATCGACCAACCCAACCCAACCCTCTTCATCCAACCCAGCCCTAATTAACCCCCTCTAATTAACCCACCCTAATTAACCCAACCCAACCCCACCCAACCCCTCCCACCCCACCCAACCCAACCCCACTCAACCCAACCCAACCCAACCCAACTCTACCCAACCCAACCCAACCCTCTTCATCCAACCCATCCCTAATTACCCCCCCCTAATTAACCCCCCCCTAATTAATTAACCCCCCCCATAGTCCGGGAAGCTGCACTGCCCTCTGACGCTGCGGGGCCAGCCCGGCCACCCCCTGGGGCGCTTCGGGGCCAGCCTCAGCCGCCTGGGGGACGTGGACGGCGACGGCTGGCACGACGTGGCCGTGGGCGCCCCCCTGGAGGACGAGCACCGCGGGGCCGTCTACGTCTTCCGGGGGGGGGAGGGCGGCGTCGCCCCGCACTACAGCCAGGTGGGGGGGGCGGGGGAGGGGGGTGGGGGGTGGGAGGGGTGGGGGGGGACCCTTGGGTGGTGGGGGACCCTTGGGTGCTGGAGGCATCTTGGGTGGTCGGGAACCCTTGGGTGCTGGGGTAGTCTTGGGTGGTGAGGGACCCTTGGGTGCTGGAGACCCCTTGGGTGCTGGGGGACCCTTGGGTGGTGGACACCCCTTGGGTGCTGGGAAACCTTGGGTGGTCAGGAACCCTTGGGTGGTCGAGAACCCTTGGGTGGTGGGAAACCCTTGGGTGCTGGAGGTGTCTTGGGTGGTCGGGAACCCTTGGGTGGTCTAGAACCCTTGGGTGCTGGAGGCATCTTGGGTGCTGGGGACCCCTTGGGTGCTGGAGACCCCTTGGGTGGTCGAGAACCTCACCTGTAGAATCCCCTTGGGTGGTGGAGACCCCTTGGGTGGTGGGGGTGGGTTGGGTGCTGGGGACCCCTTGGGTGCTGGGGAACGTTGGGTGCTGGAGACCCCTTGGGTGCTGGGGACCCCTTGGGTGGTCGGGACCCCTTGGGTGCTGGAGACCCCTTGGGTGCCGGGGACCCCTAGGTGCTGGGGAACCCCTGGGTGCTGGGGAACCCTTGGGTGCTGGAGACCCCTTGGGTGCCGGGAACCCTTGGGTGCTGGGGGACCCTTGGGTGCTGGGGGACCCTTGGGTGCTGGGGGACCCTTGGGTGCTGGGGAACCCTTGGGTGCTGGAGCCCCCTTGGGTGCTGGGACCCCTTGGGTGCTGGGGACCCCTTGGGTGCTGGAGGTGTTTTGGGTGCCGGAGCCCCCTTGGGTGCTGGAGCCCCCTTGGGTGCCAGCCCCCCTCGGGGTGCCGGGGTCCCCTCCCCCCCACCCCCCCTCACCCCCACCCCCTCCCCCTCCCCCCTTAGCGCATCGCGGGCGCCCGTTTGGGCTGGGGGCCGCGCCACTTCGGGCAGGCGCTGAGCGGGGGCCGGGACCTGACGGGGGACAGGCTGCCGGACGTGGCCGTGGGGGCCCAGGGCCAGGTCCTGCTGCTCAGGTGGGTGGGACCCCCCCCAAAAAAAAAAAATAAAAAAGGGGAACCCCCCAAAAAAAAAAAATAGGGGACACCCCCAAAAAAAAAGGGACCCCTTCCCAAAAAAAGAAAAAAAAAAAAGGGGACCCCCCCCCAAAAAAAAAGAAAAGGGGGACCCAAAAAAAAAAAAGGGGACACCCCCCCAAAAAAAAAGGGACACCCCCCCCAAAAAAAAAAAATAAAAGGGGGGGACCCCCCAAAAAAAAAAGAAAAAAGGGACCCCCCCCCCAAAAAAATAAAAAAAATAGGGGACCCCCCCCCCAAAAAAAATAAAAAGGGGGGGACCCCCAAAAAAAAAAAAAAAAAGGGAACCCAAAAAAAAAGGGACCCCCCCCAAAAAAAAAAATAAAAAAGGGGACCCCCCCCAAAAAAAAAGAAAAGGGGGACCCAAAAAAAAAAAGGGGACACCCCCCAAAAAAAAAGGGACACCCCCCCCCCAAAAAAAAAAAAAAGGGGGGGGACCCCCCCAAAAAAAAGAAAAAAAGGGGAACCCAAAAAAAGAAAAAAGGGGAAACCAGCAAAAAAAAAAAAATGGGTTCCCCCCCCAAAAAAAAAAAAAAAGGGGGAACCCAAAAAAAAAAAGAAAAAAGGGGAAACCCGCAAAAAAAAATAAAGGGGACCCCCCCCCAAAAAAAAAAATAAAAAGGGGAACCCCAAAAAAAAATGGGGACCCCCCCAAAAAAAAAAATAAAAAGGGGGACCCAAAAAAAAAAAGGGGAACCCAAAAAAAAAAAAAAAGGGGAACCCCCCCCCAAAAAAAAGGGACCCCCCCCAAAAAAAATAAAAAAGGGGAACCCCCCCCCAAAAAAAAAAAAATAAAAAGGGGACCCCCCCCCCAAAAAAAAAAAGGGGACCCCTCCCAAAAAAATAAAAAAAGGGGGACCCCCCCCAAAAAAAAAAAAAGAAAAAAAAGGGGAACCCCAAAAAAAAAAAAAAGGGGACACCCCCCAAAAAAAAAAATAGGGGATCCCACCCCCCCAAAAAAAAAAAGGGGACCCCCCAAAAAAAAAAAAAAAGAAAAAAAAGGGGACCCCCCCCAAAAAAAAAAAGGGGAACCCAAAAAAAAAAAGGGGACCCCCCCCAAAAAAAGGGGACCCCCCCCAAAAAAAAAAAGGGGAACCCCCCAAAAAAAAGGGAACCCCCCCCCAAAAAAGGGGACCCCCCCCCAAAAAAAATGTCGCCCCCCCCAGGTCCCCCCCGCTGCTCAGGGTGCGCCTGGCGGTGACTTTCCGGCCCCCGGAGGTCCCCGCGGGCGCCTTGGGGTGCCGGGAGGAGGAGGAGGAGGAGGAGGAGGAGGGGAGGAAGGCCAGGGAGGTGGCCGAGGCCGAGCTCTGCTTCCTGGTCACCAAGAAGACCCCCGATAACTTCGGTGAGAGACCCCCACCCACAAAAAGCCCAAGTTTGGCCCCAAAACCCCAAATCCACCCCGGATGGCCCCAAAAACCCAAAATCCACTCCGGAGGGGCCTGAAACCCCAAAATCCTCCCCAAATGTGCCCCAAATCCTCAGAAACTTCCCCCAAATCCCCCCCAGATGTCCTCAAAACCCCCAAATCCCCTCCAGAGGGGCCCAAAACCCCAAAATTCCCCCAAAATCCACTCCAGAGGGACCCAAAACCCCCAAATACACCCCAGATGGCCCCCAAAATCCACTCCGGATGGCCCCAAAAACCCCAAAATCCACCCCAGATGTGCCCCAAATCCTCAGGAACCCCCGATAACTTTGGTGAGAGACCCCCACCCACAAAAAGCCCAAGTTTGGCCCCAAACCCCCCCAAATCCAGCCCGGATGGCCCCAAAAAAAACAAAATCCACTCCGGAGGGGCCCAAAACCCCAAAATCCAGCCCAGATGGCCCCCAAAACCCCAAAATCCACTCCGGAGGGGCCCAAAACCCCAA